>NW_028230451.1:8662243-8995227 GCF_043228905.1 Azolla caroliniana
CACCCTCCTCCTCCTTGAGATGAGATCATGGCCATGTAAAGGGTTGTTGAATACATGCTTAAGGTTCAAAAAGGTCCCTCACATCGACTTCCTAGAATTGCATGGGAAGCAAACAAAAAGATCCAAAAGACGCATAAAAGCAAAATTTTGTGTTCTGGATGCAAGATATTGAAAAATGGTTTGGTAGATGGGATGCGAGACACTTGCTTCATGATGCATCACTAAATTCCTCTGTAAATGAGGCATTTTTGCAACGCCAATGTATCATGACATGGGACAAATGTGGAGGCTCACGCTTCACACATTATACTACACATGTTGAACCTAACTACAAAACCATATTATTTGCAGAACAGGGAAACCATACACATCGATACATGTTTGAGCCCATACCGTTATCTGCCATTTGAACCATTGCTTCCATGCGACTTAGCTCACATGCATTGCGATGTGAGACAGAGCATTGGGGCACAAGTGATGAGAGTGGTCGGCTATGCACAGTTTGCCCTAGAAAAGTTTGCGAGTCTGAGTATCACACTTTGATACAATGCTCTGCATTTGATCATATTTGACCATGCTTTCCACATCTCTTCGACCGAGCCCAATACTTGCATGAATTTCTCTCACAACCACAATGTGCACTCTCGATTGCAAAATTCATTGGTAAAGTTCTTGAACATCGACAGTCACTGCTCACTTTCACACGCATCACGTGAAATGTAATATTTTTTGTCTCATAGGTCATATTTGACCTCCGAAAACGATAATATAATCTATCTCTCTCTCAGATCTCTCTCCCTCTACTTCTCTTGCATTCGCAAGTGTTCAGGTTCTAGTGACGCTCACACCCTCTGCACCTCCAGGCGACAACCACGTTCTCTGTTCACTTAGACCCGTCTGCAACCTCAAGTCACTCTCTGCTCGCTTTGTCCCATTTGCTCACTATTTCCCCACCAACTCTGCTTGATGTGCTTGTTGTGACCCATCCACAGCGAACAAGCGTTCTCTGCTCTTTGTTGTTGTTGTAACCCATCCACAACGAACAAACGTTCTCTGCTCTTTGTTGTTGTTGTAACCCATCCACATCGAACAAACGTTCTCTGCTCTTTGTTGTTGTTGTGACCCATCCACAGCGAACAAGCATTCTCTGCTCTTTGTTGTTGTTGTGACCCATCCACAGTGAACAAGCATTCTCTGCTCTTTGTTGTTGTTGTGACCTATCAGCAATGAACAAGCTTTCTTTATTCTTTGTTGTTGTTGTGATCCCTCTGCGGTGTACCAGGCATTGTTTGCTCGCTCTGTCCCCTTTGCTCATTGTGTCCACACCATCTTCGCTTCATGTCCTTGTTGTGACCCCTCTACAACGAACATGCAACGACCTTTGCAAACGACACAACATCCAAGTCTCCTATTGTAGGTTTTGTTGCATGATCTGCAACAAGTTGTTGGCAAATAACTTGTCACTCTACTGCATATTCATTGAGAAGCTTCAACTGTTCGAGAAGAGGTATATTCTTGTTGATTATGTTTGTAAATATTCTTGTAGTTGTTTTGTGTGGTTTTTCAAATGTGCTTATTTGAGAGTTTTGTACGAAAATGTTCTTCAGTCTTGTACATGTTCATATATGGTAAGGGGGTGCTATGATGATATGATGTTATTTATATATTATTTTCCTCAAAATGTTCTTGTTGAGCATGTTTGTTGTATTTCCTACTCTTCATTTGTCATGTTTTTCAAATGTGTTCATTTGAGAGTCTTGTACATGTATATGGTTGAGCCTTGTACATGTTCACATATGGAAAGGGGGTGCTATGATGATATGATGCTATGTATATGTTATGTTCCTCAACATGTTCTTGTTGAGTATGTTTGTTCTTGTTCAAGATTGCTCTTGTTCTATCTATTGTTCTTGTTCTTCTTGTTTTTGTTTTTCGTTTTCTCTAGTGTTCATCCGAGAGTTGAGATATGAAACCCTGTATATGTAGGTAAATTGAATCTTGTACCTATTCAAGTTCGGAAAAGTGGGGCCTCATTTAGTACTGCTATGATGACATGTCCAAGAAGTGTTTTGTTCTTGATCTGGACTATTATGTCATGTTCTTGTTGTTTTTGTTGATGTTGTTGCAATTGTTGTTCTTTTTTTTCTAAGTGTTCATTTGTGAGTCGAGATTTAGTAATTCTGCGATGACATGTTATGATTTGTTTTTTCTTGGACCTGACTATTATGTCATGTTCTTGTTGGTGGTGGTGGCGTTGTTGTTTTTATGAAGTGTTCATTTGAGGGTCGAGATATGCTTGAATCTTGAACATGTATATGCTTGAATCTTCTTTGCTTCTTCTTCTTCTTGTTGGCAAGTGGGGTGCTTGACTTAGTACTGCTATGTTGAAAAGTTGTTGTTCTTGTTGTTATTCTTCTTGTTCTTGTTGATTTAGTACTATTGTCTAGACATGTTTGTAGTGTGGTGATCTACTACCTGAACTAGGAATGGTAATCCACTATGTATATTTCTGTGTGAAGTACTAGTTTATAGTTGTCTATTGGGAGCATAGATTGACACATGCGTGATATTCGTGATATTCTCCATGTGCAATATTCTCAATATTCGAGAATACGAAATGGCCCCAAGAATATTAAAAACCCATTCGTTTTGCAAAATATATATAAAATATTTATTTATTTATTTAAATAAATTTATTTCACCATAAAAAAAACAATTATTCATTAATAGATTATAGTGTCAAGAGAGTTTATGAAACTTAAATTAATTAATCAATTATTTTATTTATTTTTAAAAAATGAATACTTATAACTTATAAGTTATACATTTATTATAAAAATTTAGTTATACTTACAAATATAATTAGTATGAACTTTGAAGATATGATTAGTTTGAAGTACTATTTTTAATGTCAAAATAAAAATATCCATAAATTTTGAGGGAATAAAAAGTGAGAAGTTAATGAGCCTTTATTTTATTTTATTTATTTATTAAAAATAAAACGAATACATACTTATAACTTATAAGTTATACATTTATTATAAAAATTTAGTGTGTCAAATCCCCAAGTCCCTATTTTATTATCCCTATTTATTGTCAAGTTCCTTTTTTTATCCTAGGAAATTAAAAAAGACAGAGTTTTTTTTTGGGGGGTTAAACGAATACTTGACCACCCATTCGTATTCGTATTCGTTTGCATTCGAATGGGAAACCCGAAGAATGCAAATATGCCAATCTATGATTGGGAGTTAATATTATGTTGTGGAAGCTTTTTTAGAAGACGAGTGAGGATCAGAAAGATGACAAAGAAGGCAGTAGTCAAAGATAAAGTGAAGACACCCACAAAGGAAAGAACGTTGTCGTGCCTTTCGGCATTGGATAGTTGTGTGAGTCGGGTGGGAACCTCAAATTTTTGGACTAGGAGGAGCAAGAATTTGAGGCAAATAGGAATGTGAATAGTTTGTAAGAAAGAGATATAGAACCTCGTGAATCCCACGAGTGTATTGTATTAGATTAATCAATATTAAGGTAAGAATATGAATTTAGATTGAAAAAGAGATAAAAAAACTTTTGAATCCCACACTTAGTATAGTTTATTAGATTTATTAATATTTAGAACCCTAATAATACCCAAGAATCAATAACCCTTACATATAGAGAAAACTCGTGAATCCCATGAGTATAGTGTACTAATCGGTATTTAGAAACATATTCAATTCCCAAAGATTCCACACCAAATTACATCCTACTCCCATCCTTATATAGTGATGAGAGAGGCTTATCAATTCATGCTTTTTCTCTAACTATGGACTCCATGCTTTCTCTATCTATAGACTATATGCTTTCTCTAACATGCTTTTTCTAACCTCATGCTTTCTTTCTTTTTATCAACTATAGTGTTCATGCATTGTAGCGTTTTTCTATAAAGTGTTTTCTTTTACTAAAGTTTTATCCTAGAATATATGTCCGAACTTATGTTTGTATGTGGGACATTTACTTTTCTAACACTCGTGATGTGTTATTGTAATGGTAAAGCTTTAGATTATTAACATGGAGGTACAAGGTTTGAATGTTGCCTTATGCATGTAACATATATTTTAATATTTCCTTCTTTTCCTTTATATTTATTCAATCGGTTATTTTATACGTTTTTTTACACTACAACACTCACCCCCTGAGTATAGTGTACTAATCGGTATTTAGAAACATATTCAATTCCCAAAGATTCCACACCAAATTACATCCTACTCCCATCCTTATATAGTGATGGGAGAGGCTTATCAATTCATGCTTTTTCTCTAACTATGGACTCCATGCTTTCTCTATCTATAGACTATATGCTTTCTCTAACATGCTTTTTCTAACCTCATGCTTTCTTTCTTTTTATCAACTATAGTGTTCATGCATTGTAGCGTTTTTCTATAAAGTGTTTTCTTTTACTAAAGTTTTATCCTAGAATATATGTCCGAACTTATGTTTGTATGTGGGACATTTACTTTTCTAACACTCGTGATGTGTTATTGTAATGGTAAAGCTTTAGATTATTAACATGGAGGTACAAGGTTTGAATGTTGCCTTATGCATGTAACATATATTTTAATATTTCCTTCTTTTCCTTTATATTTATTCAATCGGTTATTTTATACGTTTTTTTACACTACAACACTCACCCCCTCCAAACCCGCACATCCTCCGGTATGTGCCAAAGTTGCCCATGCTTATTCTCCTTAATCCGTATTACCCTTCATTTCTCCCGCTGTCTCTTTTGTTTGTCCATTTTGAGCACATCCATTCCTTCCACCCGAACCATTGTCTCCATCCAATCCACCATATTCTTTGTTATCTCTCATCATACAATCTCGCATTAGAGTTTACGTTCTTCATGTTAGAGCCCTCCTTTGTCGAGATCTTATCATTAGTAACACCCTTCAAATCTGCTTGGCCCGCTTGGCCCTTGTCATCCATGGTTGCGCCTGCTTGGCCTCTTCCTTGTCTTCATCAACCTTGACTTCTTTCCGGATCGATGTCATCCAATCAGCTTTCGGTTGATCGGTTTCGGCCGAGTCGGCCCCCTTCTGAGTCAGGTTCGACTGATCGGTTTTCATCTGGGCTTGCTTCTGTTTCCTCGTGTTCAACGGCCTCAACCGGTTCGACCTGCGGTCGAGCCAGATTAGCTTCTTTCTAGATCAGTCTCATCCAATCAGCTTCCAACTGGAACGATTTTCATTTGGGTCGGGCTCGACCGATCGGATTTTGGCCAAATCCCCTTCCGCCTGGTTCGGCTTTCGTTTAGGCCGGAATTCCAACCGAATCATCTTCCGTCTCGACCCACTTATAAGCAAAAGCAACTTTCTGGCTATTTACAAGTATAGCCCCCAAGGGGCATTTTAGACTATTTGCAATTATAGCTTTCCAAAACGATTTCAGTTTTCGGTTTCAGTTTCGGTTTCGGCCTCGTCCTATCGGCCTTGACCGAGATACTCACCAACATGGTACTTCTCTTCCTATCCGGAGGCACATGTTTCCCAACAAACTCCGCCTTCACTCCAACATGGGGTATTTCACCAAACCGACTATCTATCGGCATGCGTTTAGCTTTTCTGTTGACAGCACCTTCGTCAGCATATCCGACCCATTTTTGGCCATGTGGATCTTCAATAGAGCCAACTCCTTTTCTTCTACTCACTCTCGGAGCCAATGATATCTTCTCTGGATGTGTTTGGTTCTGAAGTGGTAAGCGGCATTTTTCGCAAGGTGGATGGCACTCTAGTTATAGCAATGAAGTTTGAATTCCTCCAGCCGAATTCCTAGCTCATTGATAAACTCCTTCATCCATATGATTTCCTTGTCAGCTTCTGTTGCGACCATCTATTTGGCTTCCGCTGCGGCCATATTTTCAACTTCCGTGGTCGACAGCGCCACGACTTTCTGTAGGCTTGATTGCCACGAAACAGCTCCCCCTACATAAGTCATTACGTACCCGGACGTGGATTGACTGGTATCCACATCAACCGACATGTCTGAGTCAGTATAACCTTCCAGTGTGGGGTTACCCGAACTGAAACGAAGACACACATTCGAGGTTCCTTTTAGGTACCAAAGTATCCACTTCACGGCAACCCAATGCTCTCTTCCGGGGTTGCTCATATATCGGCTAACCACACCGACTTCGTATCCTATGTTCGGCCTGGTACATACCATTGCGTACATCAGGCTTTCGACTGCCGAGGCATAAGGAACTTTTGACATTTCGGCCTCCGTGATTTTCAATTTTGGACATTGTTCTTTGCTACGCTTGTAGTTCGTCGAGAGTGTCGACCCGGCCGGTTTCGTGCTTTCCATGCCAAATCTCTGGAGCACCTTTGTCACATTTTCTCTTGTGACAACCACAACAATTTCTTTGTTCGATCCCGAACAATGTGCATCCCCAGGATTTGCTTTGCCAAACCCATATCCTTCATCAAGAATGATCTACTCAAAGCCTTTTTCAGCACTCGGATCTTAGTATGGTTCCGTCCGACAATCAGCATGTCATCCACGTACAACAGGAGGATGAGGAAATCTCCTCTGTTGAATTTCTTCACACATATGCAATGATCGGCCTGCGTTTTGTGGTACCCATTGTCGGTCATGAAGGATTCAAATTTTCAGTACCATTGCCGAGGTGCTTGCTTCAACCCTTACAAGGACTTCCTTAATTGGCATACCAGGTTCTCTTTACCTTTCTCCACAAATCCTCCAGCTCGTGCATATAGATCTCCTCTTCGAGATCACCGTGCAGAAACACCAACTTGACATCCAATTGCTCGACTTCGAGATCCATGATGGCCGCGATGCTCAGCACGGTTTGGATTGACGTCATCTTTACGACTGGGTCAAATATTTCGTCGAAATCAACACCCTTCTTTTGTTGAAAGCCTTTCACGACGATTCATGCTTTGTACTTGGGTGGATTCCCACCATCTCCCAGTTTCAACTTGTATACCCATTTATTCTGAAGTGCCCTCTTTCCTCTTGGCAGTTCGGACAGTTCATATGTGTGGTTCTCATGCAAGGAATCCATCTCCTCTTGCATGGCACTCAACCACTTTCACCTGTGGGTATCTTCCTTAGCTTCTTTAAAGCTTTTTGGCTCCCCTTCATCGGTTAGGAGTACACGCTCTTCATCCGGAAATCTTTGGGGGCACCTCCTTTCTTTTAGGGGGTATCTTCGGCCTCCATTCGGCACGATCGGTTCTTCTTCGACTTCTTCGGCTGATTCGAATTCGGTTCCTTGTTCGGTCGTTTCCCCTCGTTCTTCAATCAGTTCTCGATTTTGCCGAGTATTAACTCGACCGACTAGCTCGGATTCAATTTCAGTCGATTCGGCTTCTACTCGATTTGGCTGAGGGCTGACTCGGTTCAATTCTATAGTTGGACACTTAATCTCAATCTCCCAGTCAACTATTGTCTTTTCCTCCATGAAGACAATGTCGTGGCTCCTAATCACTTTCTTCTCGGCTAAGTCCCATAGCCGATAGCCAAATTCATCATTGCCATAGCCGAGAAATATGCATGGTCCGGATTTCGGGTTCAACTTCCCCCTCTGGTCCTTTCCCACATGCACATAAGCAAGTCAGCCGAACACCCTTAAATGTCGGTACGATACATCTTTGCCACTCGACACTCTTTATGGAATATCATCGTCCAAGGGTACTGAGGGTGATCAATTTATCATGTATGTTGTCGTCATCAAAGCCTCAGCCCAGAACGTCTTCGGTAATGTAAATAAATGGAGTTGGTGGTGTAATGCAGCGGAAGATAATTGAGTGTGTGTGTGTGTGTGTGTATGCACGTAAGGCAAAACAAAGAGAGAGAGAGAGAGAGCTTAAGACAGAGATAAAAGATTGTATGTTACATTAACCAAAATACTTCCAACAGTAAATACGTTACAAGGGGTTGGTTTAAATACCAACTAAACTAGGGCAAGTGACCTTTCTACTATTTACAAAACTAGCCTGGTATGACCATGAGCTAGTGTGAAACCTATTACTATGGGAAGTTGAGTTCAACTCTCAACACACCCCTTCGAACACAACTCCTATCTGTCGAAAAGTTGTTTCGGTTCGGTCTTCAAAATACGGCTTCCGGCGTTCGTAATCCTCGAACTGGATTGTTCGTCTTTACGGCTTTGTTCTCGGTTCGATTAACTGTGTGTTGCATACTCGATCAATTGCATACAGTGCATGTGTCGCCTGCCGTACTCCCCCTCAAGCTCAGCAATGTGGATGTCATGAGACCAAGGTCCGATGCGAATTCCTCAAGCTTGTCGACTCCTAAGGCCTTCGTAAAAATATCAACAATCTAGAGGTGCATACTGATATGTTGTAGATCGATATCTCCGGCCTGTACGTGCTCGCGGATGAAGTCTGTTGGGAGACAGGTCCCTCCGGATGGGAAGGAAACCGTATGAGGAGGACCCGGCTACGGAGAGCCGGATGGTGCAGGCCCGGTATGAACCGGATGAGGAGGACCCGGCTACGGAGAGCCGGATGGTGCAGGCCCGGTATGAACCGGATGAGGAGGACCCGGCTACGGAGAGCCGGATGGTGCAGGCCCGGTATGAACCGGATGAGGAGTACCCGGTTACGGAGAGCCGGATGGTGCAGGCCCGGTATGAACCGGATGAGGAGTACCCGGCTACGGAGAGCCGGATGGTGCAGGCCCGGTATGAACCGGATGAGTACCCGGCTACGGAGAGCCGGATGGTGCAGGCCCGATATGAACCGGATGAGGAGTACCCGGCTACGGAGAGCCGGATGGTACAGACCCGGTGAGAACCGGATGAAGAGACATATTCGTAAATATGTTTTCTGAGAGCCCATCGAGGCTATATTTGTAAATAGCCGAAAAATCATATTAGTATAAATATGACTTAGGGCAAACTTTTAGTTGTGGTTTTTTATTCTTCCTTGTTGGTGCAAGAAGAAGAGAGAGCACGTAATAGTGTATAGAGAGAGAAAGAGGTCGTTGCCTCTGTTGTAACCGCCGCGTGTGGCGAACATCTGTGAGCACGAGGTCGTAGCCTCAGTGAACTCACTGTTGTACATTCTCACATAGTGACAGTTTGCAGCCTGTGGGTTGCCGTGGTTTTTCCCTCTTTGGGTTTTCCACGTAAACCTCCTGTGTATCTTCCTCTCCTTTGTGTCGTGTTTTATTTCCCGTTTTTTGTGTATCATTCTACGCTCGGTTGTGGCCGAGCGTCGCGCATAAGGAACGTCGGGTTCCTGTCAAAGTGTTAGTGCAATTCGATGTGTTTAGTCGGCGCGCGGAAGACGGGGTTCCAAGGGAGGTAGATGTTGCTCATGTTGTCGCAAAAGAGGCGAATTAGATCCATAATGGGAACGCCCAGATCCTCACTATCCACTTGAGCTATACGGCTTCGCATGCGACGACTGTCACGCCCCTGTATTCAGATTCCGTGCTCGACAATGCGATTGTCAGTTGCTTCTTACTACTCTAGGAGATCGCTCCGTTGCCGAGGGAGAAGACGACTCCGAATGTGGATTGTCTATATGCTTTGTATCCTACCCAATTCGCGTCTTTGTATCCTTCGAGTCAAATGGTCGTATTTGACTTATACATAATGTCATAATCCATCGTAGTACTGACACACCAGAGTATCCTCTTAGCGCAATCAAGATGAAGGTCTCGCGGATTCTACATGAATTGGCTTTGTAGGCCGACCGAATAACTGAGATCGGGTCGCGTAATGGCTTCGCAGTACTAGTGTATCTTATACTCCCAAGATGCAAAGTTGTTTCGATCTAGCTTCTTGCTAGGGAGAGCGCTCCCCATTTGAATATTCATTGTCGATTAAGCTTCCTTTCTTCTTTTCCTTCTCTCTCGAACACAAGCTATGTAGTGGTACTACGATAGCAATGAGCCGGTTCTTCTTGAACGTCGGCGTAGAGCACAACACACGATCATGATGAGGCGAGTGGGCTAGATCGAGCTACCAAATCACTCTGATACCATGTAAAGAATCAGGTATGATTCTTGTGTAGCAAAAGAGATGTGTGTTATGTGTATGTGTGAGAGGAATTCGAGGAGAGATGAGGGGACACAAGATAGATAGAAAAAGGAATACTCAAGAAGAAGGTGTATATTTCACAAGTAGAATAAGAATTACAAAATGTAGCATAACAGGGAGTCACAACTGACTTAGTATGAAGTATGAGGAGGGTGCTTTATATAGAGTCACCCTCTCTCTTGATTAACTAGCTACAACAACCACTCTCTCTCTCTTGGGGAATGTGAAGACTCATAGTCATGGGGAATATGTAACTCACTAGTTATGTGTCATAGAATATGATTCTATGACACATAGTTAATGTGCGGCTTCACATGCAACTATAGCTGCACCCCTGTTTTCGGCCTCCGTACTCGAAAGAGCTACAGTTGGTTGCTTCTTGCTACTCCACGAAATTGCTCCGCTGCCAAGGGAGAATGACAAAACCATAGGTTGATCGTCGATCGGCTTTGTAGTTGGCCCAATTGGCATCCTTGTACCCTTTGAGTCGAGTTGGTGTGGCCAATGCGTAAAGGATGTTGTAATCCATTGTGCCGTTCACGTATTGTAATACTCGTGTAGCGCAATTGAAATGGATATCTCGTGTAGTTTGCATGAATTGGCCAAGGAGGCCGACCGGATAGTTGAGGTCGGGTCGCATGATTGTGAGATAGATGAGGCTCCCGATCAGTTGTAGATATTGAGTCGACTCACACTCGTTTGTGCCGTAGTCGGCATCCAGTTTGAGGTTTTGATTGAGAGGGGTTGCCACAGATTTGCACTCTGTCATCCCGAACTTGTATAATAAGTTGAGAATGTAGTGTCATTGAGAGATCATAATGCCGGCCGGAGTCCGAATTACCTCGATGCCTAGGAAGTAATGAAGCTCCTTCATGTCCGTCATCTCGAATATGTTGGAGTGGAGAGACTTCACCTTGTTGATGTCGACTAAATGCTCACCTCCAATGACCAGATCATCCACGTATAGGATAATGACAATCGATCTTCTGGAGTCGTTTCATACATAGAGGGAGTTGTCGGATTTCAACATTAGAAAGCCGATTTGATGAAGATATTGCGTAATCTTTGAATGCCAAGCACGTGATGCTTGCTTGAGGCCTCAAAGTGGCTTCTTGAGTCGGCACACGGCTTTTGAATGAATGCGTGATTCGAAGTCAGGAGGTTGTACCATGTACACCTCCTCTTCTAATTCGCCTTGGAGGGAAAGCATTCTTGACGTCCATCTAGTGGAGGTGCCACCCTTTCGCTGTTGTGAGTGCAATTACAGTCCACACAATCGTCATCTTTGCCACCAAGGCAAATATCTCTTCATAGTTGACTCCATGCGTATAAGCGTATCCTTTCGCTACGAGTCAAGCTTTGTAACAGTTTACGGAGCCGTCGGCATTATACTTCACCTTGTAGATCCATCTGCAGCCAATTGCCTTCTTGTGCGGTGAGTGGGGAACGAGATCCCATGTCTCATTCTTGGAGAGTGCTTGCATCTCCTCATTCATCGCTTCAACCCATTTGGGGTCCTTCGCAACTTCGGAAAACGTTTCCGGCTCCCGTATTGTCGCTACCTTCATCATAAAGGCGTAATGGTACGCCATATAATCGTTGAAGCCCATTCAACCCTCTCTTTATCCACGCGCGATGAGTCGACCCTCTTTTTCAATGAAGCAACCGCCTTGATTAAACCGAACTTGCATTCCTTGCTCTACAATTTGGCCGACGGAGACCAAATTCTTCATGATAGTTGGTACATGCAAAACATTTTTAATGTAAGTTTGCTTACCTTCTTTTCCGAACGGAACATTGCCGATGTGCTTAATCGGGTGCATAGTGTCGTCTCCGGTTCTCTCAAAGTTCTCGGAACCATTCTTGATGCGACGTCATATGGTTCGAGGCACCGGAATCGATGAACCATATGTCTTCCGGACCGGAGGCACTAGTAGAAGTAGAGGCCGACATAGAATTCGCTCTATGTCTCATTACAAATAATCCACCGTAGCCGTCATACTTGGAGTCGGCGATGTAATTGGTGAGTTGTCGACTAGTGGAAGCCGACTCGTCCATCTTCTTTCGGCACTCTTCTTCGCGGTGGCCGACTTTGCCGCAATATTTGCATTCAATTGAGGTTTGTCGGCTCGAACCGGAATGGTGGCTCCTTCTTCTTCGGAAGGTTCCTTGATGGCCTCCATCTTGTTGCCGTAATTGAGAGTTATTTTTGTAAATCGGGCCTTGTCCGCCTCGTCCTTGGCCGAATCAGCCTTTTCTTGCACGGCCGTGTCCTCTTCCTCCATCCGAATGCGTGTAGAGCACATGTGGCCTTCCGAGGTGTTGCTCCTTGTTCGAACATGATTTTCTTCAACCAACAACATGGATTGAAGATCGAAGGAGGGCAAATTCTCTCATGCTAGTACGACGGTCCGCATCGCATCAAACCGTGGTGCAAGGCCGCTGAGGCATATTTGCACCATTTTGTCATCCTCCACATTGACGCTTATCGAGCCGAGTGCATCACAAAGCTCCTTGATCTTCAAGGTGTAGCTTGTAATGGACATATCCCGTTGTTGGATGTTGTTCAATTCCTGGCGAAGTTGAAGCTTTCTCGCGGTCGTGTTGGCGGCGAAAATCTTTCGTAGATTCTCCCACGCTTCCTTCAGCGTCTCGGCTTCTCGAATGTAGTCGAGCATGTTGTCATGAACACAAGTCGCCAAGCAATACATCACTCAGCTTGCCGCTTGCTCCCATGTTGCATAGTCGGCGTCTTTTAGGTCGGGTCGGTTTTCTTGTGCTCCTTTGATGTAACCCCAATAGCCTTGGCCGACAAGGTACTGGTATCTTATACTCCCAAGATGCAAAGTTGTTTCGATCTAGCTTCTCACTAGGGAGCGCTCTCCCCATTTGAGTATTCATTGTCGATTAAGCTTCCTTTTTTCTTTTCCTTCTCTCTCGAACACGAGCTATGTAGTGGTACTACGATAGCGATGAGCCGGTTCTTCTTGAACGTCGGCGTAGAGCACAACACACGATCACGATGAGGCGAGTGGGCTAGATCGAGCTACCAAATCGCTCTAATACCATGTAAAGAATCAGGTATGATTCTTGTGTAGCGGAAAATATGTGTGTTATGTGTATGTGTGAGAGGAATTAGAGGAGAGATGAGAGAACACAAGATAGATAGAAAAAGGAATACTCAAGAAGGTGTATATTTCACAAGTAGAATAAGAATTACAAAATGTAGCATAAGAAGGAGTCACAACCGACTTAGTATGAAGTATGAGGAGGGTGCTTTGTATAGAGTCACCCTCTCTCTTCATTAACTAACTACAACAACCACTCTCTCTCTTGGGGAATGTGAAGACTCATAGTCATGGGGAATACGTAACTCATTAGTTATGTGTCATAGAATATGATTCTATGACACATAGTTAATGTGTAAAGTGTGACTCTTGACCTTTGAGTAATCATAGATCCTCAAAAGGTTTGTTCACACGTTGCACTATGTTGAGCTTGATTTTCAACAATTGATGCGTAGTTCGTGAGCTGTTGGTCTCGTACCTTTTTCTGGCACTCCTCTTCATAGTGGTCGTGTTTTCCATCCGATTGGGAGTAGAGCATATGACCCTCTGATGCGTTGCCCCTTTGTCAAGCGTGATTTTACTCAACCAACAATATTGATTGGAGATCGAAAAACGAAGGAGGGTTCTCCCTTGCAAGGATGGCCGATCTAATCGAGCCAAATCGGGGTGCTAATCTGCCGAGGCATATTTGCACCATCTCTTCATCGTTGATTACAACATTAATCGAACCGAGGGCATCGCACAACTCCTTGATCTTTAAGGTATAGCCTGTGATCGACATGTCCCTCTATTGCATGTTGCTTAGCTCTTGTCGAAGTTGGAGCTTTCGTGCAGCCATGTTGGCCGCAAAAATATTCTTGAGGTTTCCCCAAGCTTCTTTCGGTGTTTTCGAATCTCAAATATAGCCAAGCATATGATCATGAACGCATGATACAAGGCAATACAACACACGGCTTTCGGCCTGCTCCCAAGCAGGATAATCGGCATGTGTTGGGTTGGTTTGAGTTTCGTGAGCTCCTTCAATGTAGCTCCACTAACCTTGTCTGACAAGGTATTGATGCATCTTGTATTCCCAAGATGCGAAGTTCGTTATGTTAAGCTTCTCGGTAGGAAGAGCGCTTCCCATCTGAGTGTTCATTATGTTGATTTCTTCTCTGTTGATGAGCCAGTTCTATTGATCGTCGACGTGTACCACAACACAGTTAAATAGATTCGATTAAGCAACCACACGCTTTGATACCATGTAAATAAATGGAGCTAGTGGTGTAATGCAGCGGAAGATAATTGTGTGTGTGTGTGTGTGTGTGTGTGTGTGTGTGTGTGTGTGTGTATGCACGTAAGGCAAAACAGAGAGAGAGAGAGAGAGCTTAAGACAGAGATAAAAGACGGTACATTAACCAAAATACTTCCAATAGTAACTAAGTTACAAGGGGTTGGTTTAAATACCAACTAAACTAGGAACACCGGGACATTTGAAACAGGTAATATGTCGCATTTTGAGAACTGTCCATCAAAAAATGACACAAATTAGGGTGATTCACAAAAAGGGGTGCCGCATGCGTAAAGGAATTTAAAAAATGACCCAAAAATATATTGATTTTTAACATGTACGGAAATTTAGGTGTTCAAAAAAATGCCTAAATAATGGACATGCCAAACTTACAAATGAATGTCCAAAATGACTAACCCCAATATTTATAGAAATTCTGAATCCAAATCTTGATGTGCAATACAATATTTATAGTTAACGTATCAGGACAATCATTTTTCAAGTTTATGTCATCATCTTCATACCCATTAGATGAACTAGTACGAGTTTATGAGGTCTCATCCTCATCATTGATGGCAACTAATGCATTGTGTTGATCCAATTGCAATCCAACCTCATCGAGTTTATGAGTCATGCTTCTTGTTTGTCTTTGTGTTGTGTCTGAAGCCACATTCCAGATCCTCTTTTAGTATCTTCATTGTGGTCTGTCACAGATAACTTGTTTTGGTCAAAGATAAGTCATACACTAATATATAAACATTATCCAATGTAAGAGTAGATGTGCTTGATGCATCTTTCCTCCTCACTTTTTGGTTATGATATTTCATTATGTACTTTCCATTTACAATATTAGATTATGTGAGAGAAGCTTTCTACCAAAATCATTAGAATCTAAAAAATGTCTTAAAGATGTTTTCCATTTTTATTAGATTCTCATAGTAAGCCTTTGATGTCGTACAGAAATCCGATTCATTCCATCTAGATTTGACGCAACATGTCGAATTTTACTCTATACATCTAGAATTGGATATAATGCATCAGATTCCTGTAAGTCTTGGAATTTTTTCAAAAATTTCCATTAAAAAAATACTCTTGCATTTTAATGCATTGCATTGAATTCTAGCTACATAGACTAAAATATGATACATTGCATGAATTTCCAGAAAATACATAAATAAATACAAATTGAAAAAAATAAAACATTTTCCCATAAATAAATAAATAAACATTTTCTATTTTACTCGTAAATAAATAAATAAAAATTGAAAAATTAGATTTCAATGGAAATCCAATTCCGTACATCGGATTCAATTGAAAATCCAATTTATCTTATTTTTTTGAAAATTTTCTTATTTTTTGAATTGTTTTTGAATTTGTTTTTATTTTTCCCATAAAAAAATAAATAAAAATTGAAAAAATGGATTTTCAACGGAAATCCGTTGCACTACATCGGATTTTGGTTGAAAGTCCACTTTTACGTATTTTTTTCCAAATTTGCTTTTTTTTTTGAATTTGTTTGAATTTTTTTGAATTTTTTCTATAAAAAATAAATAAATATTAAAAAAATAGATTTTCAATGGAAATCCAATGCAGTGCATCGGATTTCCGTAGAAAATCCAATGCAGTGCATCGGATTTCCGTAGAAAATCCACTTTTTCTTATTTTTTTCCAAATTTTCATAGTTTTTAGAATTTTTTTGGTATTTTGTTTGTCTATTTTCTCATAAATAACTATATAGAAATTGAAAAAATGAATTTTCAAAGGAAATCCGATGCATTGCATCGGATTTCTATTGAAAGTCCACTTTTTGCTATTTGTTACCAAATTTTCATATTTTAAAATATTTTTTTGTATTTTTTAAATTTTTTTTCATTTTTTCCCATAAATAAATAAATAAAAATTGCAAAAAATGGGTTTTCAACAGAAATCCGATGCACTACATCGGATTTCTATTGAAAATCCATTTTGTCTTATTTGTTTCCAATTTTTCAGATATTTTGAATTTGTTTTTGTATTTGTTTTGAAATTTTTTTGTTTTTATCATAAATAAATATATAGGAATTGAAAAAAATGGATTTTCAATGGAAATCCGTTGCACTGCATCGGATTTCCATTGAAAGTCCACTTTTTCTTGGTTGTTTACAAATTTTCTTATTTGTTTATATTTTTCTCTAAAAAAGTGTTAAAAATAAACAAATTGTGATTTTCTCCATTTAAAATGATGTGTTTTCAATGGGAATCCGATGCAGTGCATCGGATTCCCGTTGAAAACAGATCATTTTCAACAGGATTTTCAATGGAAATCCGATGCAGTGCATCGGATTTCCGTTGAAAGTCCAATATTTTTCTTATGTTTTTTCATAAAACATTAATTTGCAATTGAAATCCAACTCAATGGTTCAGATTTTGTTGAAAATGTAATATTTTTTTATTATCTCATTGTTTTATGAAAAACCTAAAAGAAATTTGGATTTTTAATTGAAATTCGATGTAGTGCATTAGATTTCAGTTGGAAATCCACTTTTTTAATATATTTTTATTTATTTTTTGAAAAAATGAAAAACAATTGAAAAGAAAGAGGATTGCCAACTAAAATCTGATGCAATGCATCAATGTCTAGCTGTATAGACTACAATCTGAAGTAGTGTATCGGATTTCAGTTGAAAAGCCGTTTATTTTTTTTTTTATATGGAAATAAATAAATAAATAACATTGGAAAAAGAAAAAAGAAAAAAGGATTTTCGACTCTAATCCAACGCATTGCATTAGATTCTAGCTATATATACTAAAATATAATGTAGTGCATAGTATTTTAGCTGAAAATCCATTTTTTATTTTTTAATGGAAAAAATTTTAAAAATTACAAAAAAAAAAAACTTGGATTTTCAACTGAAATCTAGTGCATCGCATTGGATTCCAATTAAAAATCCAAGATTTTTTATTTTTTCAAATTTTATTGTTTCAAATTTTCAATGGGTTTTAGATTAGTTTTCTGACACAGGTATATATTATAAAACTTACATCAATTTAGATTAACGTTATATTCTATTCTTCAGTTTGATGTTACCTGTGCAATTTCATTCTACTGTCATGTACTACTAAAACATACGCCTTAAAGATTATCAGGAACTCTGTTGCATTAGAGAAGGACCTTGAGCAAGTTAATGTCATCAAAATGAGGATCCAAGGTATCTGGGGTTGTCCTGATCAAGACCAAGAAGTTGGGGCAAAGCATATCAATAAAACTTAGATGTTCCAGATGACTTTTAGAAAACTTGTGGAACTATAGATGAAGACGCAGGACAACTTGTTGAATTAGAAGACGTTTCAGAGTCTGAACATACTAACAATTCAACTTAGCGTACTAACGAAACCAATGAGGACAATCCTGATGAAAGAGCTAATCCTGAGTAGACGGCTTTACCAGACTTATTATTCAATTGAATGGTTATGGCTTATTGTAAATTTTGAACAATATGAATTGTTAAATTTTGACGTAATATATAAGTTGAGCTTACTTATAATTTTCGTGTAACAATCATTGAACTTAGAAATTAAGTATACTTGTATGTGTACATGTTATCTAAACTCTCCTTTATCATTTGGGGTATATCGGAGATAAGTTTATACTCTATCATTTACTCGTATGATTGGAATGTTATTGTAGACTAGTTTATTTATACATTGACAGTGTCATGTATCATGTGTCAATGGAAATTTTCTCTTGACATAGTAGTATCTCTTAATTGCAAGGTTCACAATTTTCTTTAAGATGTATTATATTTAAATATACACACATAATTAGAAGAAGTAACTTATTCAATGGGGCATGCTTTTTAGAATATGCACAAAGACCCGTGTTACTATTATACTTGTGTTGACAAATACACCCCTGTCTAAGATTTGGACAAAAACATGGTAGATAGAATATACGTCGGATGATTTTGTTGACGTGATATTAGTTAGTTCTTTTTTTCGCTATGTTTTCATAAACCACATACACATGCGTCGTGCCTTGTTGAAATTCTGCTTAAATAAGGCATTTTTTAACATCTCACTAAGATATGAAAAAGAGAATGCGACATATTACCTGTTTCAAATGACCCGGTGTTTAGGGCAAGTGACCTTTATACTATTTACAAAACTAGCCTGGTATGACCATGAGCTAGTGTGAAACCTATTACTATGGGAAGTTGTGTTCGACTCTCAACAAGTAACTTAGCATGTGCAAGCATACTTCGGACCCTTTCCATTACAGTCTAGTTCATTCTGTCGGCCAACCCATTACAGCATACTCAAGCCGGATTCCTTGATTTCGGCAATATTCCTTGAACGGTCCACAGTACTCTCCACCATTGTCCCCTCGGACTACCTTCAATTTTCGGTTGGTTTCTCTCTCAGCCCTCGCTTGGAACTCTTTGAAGACGGATAACACTTGGTCCTTCGTCTTCAGCACGGAAACCCACAACTTCCGGCTATAGTCATCCATGAAGGTCATGAAATACTGTGAACCATCATGCGACTTCGTGTCCACATAGCATATGTCTGTATGCACGAGTTCCAACAACATTTTCTTCCTCATCGGGGGCCTTGCTCGGAAGGATGTTTGATTCTGCTTTCCGGCCAAGCAATCCGTACAGTTCTCTAGTTGCACATTCTTCACCTCAGGAATGAGGTTGTCCTCGGCAAGCTTTCGCATCCCTTTTTGGCTCATATGGCACAACCTCTTGGGCCACAGTTCACTGACCATATTGGTTGCCACGTTTGCTTCCCCTCAGCATATTCGAGCATTCATTATGTACAATGTGTTGGTTTTCTAGGCTCGAGCCACGATCAGGATTCCTCAGCAGAACTTCATGAGACTGTTTCGGATGCTACTCGTGTAGCCTTCATCATCTAGCCGACCGGCTGATATTAAGTTCAATTGGACCTCTGGAACGTGTTGTACATCTCTCAACACAAGTTTGCATCCCGTTGAAGTTTCCAAATGCACATCTCCAATAGAGACAATTCGGCATGCTCCTTCATTTCCCATCTTTACAGATCCGAGATCTCTAGCTTTGTAGGATGAGAAGCACTTTTGGCCAGGGGTTAGGTGAAACGACCCACCCGAATCGACTACCCATGTCGATTCTTCGCCTGCGAGATTCACTTCGTTTTGCTCACTTATAAGCAACAACTCCTCCTCACTCGCGGTGATTGTTGAGGTGTTCTTCCTATCCGGTGTCGTGAAGAAAACCGGCCATAGGCGGAATGGGAGAGAAAGCGCATAAACCGGCTCTTACACGGATGGACGCGTGACTTGACATTTTGTACCCGATTCATAAATGGATCGCTGGATGTAAATACTAAGCAACACACATTTATTAGGGGATTGTGCGTATCTCTGTCAGGGGGGGACAGGGAATAAAGAGAATTGAAAGGAGAAGAAGGAGGGAAAAAAGGGAGGGGATCGGGCGCTAAGGGAGAGGGGGGGTGCTGCTGCAGATCGGAGTGTCGAGCTCTCTCTTCTCCTCCGGTCGTTGGTCTCTGCTTCATGGACAGCCCCTGCGCTTCCAGCAGAGGCTCTCCCCCTTTGTTTTGTTTCTGAGAGTCGAGCGAGTGTTGTCTGTGTGTGTGAGTAGGATCCCCGTGTCGGGTCCATCGCCGCCTTGTCGGTTGTAACCGTCAGAGCCGTATTCTCTTGTTCCTATAATCTCTTGTTCTTGTAATCTCTTGTTATTGTAGTCTCTCGTTACTGAAATCAAGTGTTACGTTCCATATCTCGCCTTCTCGCTCCGCGTGTCCACAAATCTCTCTCTCTCTCTCTCTCTCTCTCTCTCTCTCGCTCCTCGGTTCAAGACCCCCGTGGTCCCACCGCTTTCTACACACACGCGCGTAACAACGCGACACCGGGATTTTCTTCAGCTCTACACCATCAGCTTCCCCTTTCTCCTTTCAAAAGTGTCAGCAATTTTTCTGGAAGTGCCCCGGTTTTCCACAATAGAAGCACTTGGGTCTCCCCATCGACTTTGACCTGGTCCCCGACTTATCTCGATTCTAAGGACTTCGATTTCGGCCTCTTCCCCAAATCGTGTCACCTTCCTTGACTAAGGCCTTTTGGTCGGTATTGGACTCACAGTCCTTCCGGTGAGCTTCTTCATTCAGCAAGCTCAACTTCACCTACTCTAGGGATAGATGCTTCCCTTTCAGCCCGGCATTTCCCAAAGTGACAACGAGCATCTCCTAGTTGTCTGAAAGGGATCCCAGCAACATTGATGCTAATACCTCGTCAGCCAGAGGTACTTCTAGAGAGGTGGTTTGGTTCATCAATCCTTGGAAGCCATTGATGTGCTCTACCATACTGGAGCCATCATGATACCGGAGCCTCACGATTTTTCGAAATACTGAGACTAGGTTCACGACGTTCTTGTTTTCAAACATGACGTTGATCTTCTTCCATAGGACGTTTTCTTCTGTTTGACAAGTAGGTGCTCGAAACAAGTCGAGTACTACTGTTTGTCAAGTCGGTGGACGTGCTCGACAGGGAAAAGGTGGGTCCCCTATTGGAAACGAACGAAGGGCTCACGGTAGACTGGGCCGTGGTAAAACGGGTCTGCAGCCGTTTCGACAAAAGGCGCGATTGGAGCAACGGAAGCTCGTCGGGGTCGGGGCCGGTCCCAGGGAGGAGGCTCGAGGAGCCAGTATCGGTGTCGGCCCGTAGGAAGGAAGAGACCCGAATCTGGCCAGACTCGGGGGCGGCATCGAACGACGCGGTCAAACGCCCATCCGGAGGAGCTGACGTAGATGGTGCGCGACCTGCAGATCGCATAGGCCCGGAGAGACAGCGGCAAACAACCTCGCGACCGGAGGCCGCTGGCTGGGCAGCGGTGCATGTGGTGTGACGCGATCGGCCACATTCGAAAGGATTGCGCGGATTTCGCCGACGCGCTCAGGACCAACGTGGTGTACCTCTAGAACGGGCAGGTGCACGCTAGCGAGACCCGGAGAGCCCTAGAACTGAATACAGGGCGTGGCGGAATGAAGAGGTTGATGGAAGAGGCCGCGGCACGGCACGTCGAAGCCGTCAACTACTCGGTGTCGGCGGGAATTTGGGTCGGGGGTGATGAGACCCGGAAGGCGAAGGACTCCGGATTCTGACCGCTAGTGCTAGAAGGCCTCTCCGGAGTTCGGCTGAAGAAGGAAGAGGCGGACCGCGCGGAACAGCGGGTCTAGGAGGTCACCGGTTGGGACGATCCGGTCGAAGAGAAAACGGGCTTCATAGAAGCCGCTTGCCAGAACTATGAGGTTCTGGTGGAGGACAAACGGACAGGAAAGGCTGGAGGGGTCGGGCCCCCACAGAGGTATGAGACCCGGTTCGGACCGAAACCGACCGGTGCCGGCAACCCAGGTGCGCCGGACGGGAAGAAGCAGGCGGGATTTCGCTTGAGCACTGAGATCGAAAGAACCACAGACCTGCGAAAGGTCCTGGAGGAACGTATCCTCGACAGCAAAGTGGAGCCGTCATTGCGGGAGGTGTTGGGAATCGCCAAGAGGGAGTACCACGACTCTATCGTAGACTTGGTGAAGCGGAAAAGGCTCTCAACGGAGCCGGAACCGGAGAAGCCGGTGGAGGTGCGGACCACGCACCTGGAAGACGAAGCCCTAGAAGACGAGCTGGCGGGAAGCCACTACACGAAGCCGCATTGGGCCAGGGCAACGATGGAAACCCCTGTACGGATCGGCAACGTTCTGGAACCGGTGGTGGCGTTGGTAGACCATGGATCCGAGATCAACCTGATGTCCATGGATTTCTACAAGAAGGGTAAATGGCCGATCAACACCAAGCACGGCTGGAAGATACGGGCAGCGACATGCGCCACGAAAGAACTACATGGGGCCTATCCGAACGTACGGGTGAAGATCGGCGATGTCGAGATCGACCAGCACTTCTTCGTACAGGAGACGTCCTCGCATCCGGTTATACTAGGAGAACCGTATATCACGACGGCATGGATGGAGACCAAGGTGCTGGACAACGGTTCAGCCTATCCAAGAGTCAAGAGCCAGGACGGGCGTCACTCGGTCCAGTTCCTAACGGTGCGTCCAAACCATTAGCGTAACCGCGAAACCCTCAGCGGCGAAACCCGAGGGGATTTTTAGAGAGGGCTATCAAGGCGTGGGGCCGCGATAGTCCGGACACCCGGAAAGAACCCCACAAATGTACAGTACGGAAGAAGACCTATACCATAGGTAGGAAATTTTGGTTCTCCGACAACGGAGGTTGTACTATGACCGGCGTCAGCGGCTGGGAGAGGAAGCGAGCGGAGGAGCGGCTCAGGGGATGCGGAGTCCTCTTCCCCGACGAAGACATCAACGGCGCCGTGGAGGCGATCTCTTTTGATGACACCTTGGGCGAACTGCGAAAGGTGATCGGTGAAGACCTTAGAGAAGACCGAACCGTTCCGGTAGAGTCAATGGGAATGTACGAAGTCATCGCGGACTTCGGGGAAAGGATCGGGTCGGATCAAATGGCCCGCGTGGATACAAAGTACAAGACTGTGGACCGGAAGGTGAGGCCAGTCGCGGCACCCTTGCCGGAGGGCAGCGAGAAGCGGATAAAAGGGGTCGCGTCGGACCCAAGTTTACGGAATCCAGCTGGCATAGGGCACCGGTTCACCAACATAACGCTACGGGAGCTCAAGATCGGTGGGGGCGACTTTCTACTTCCGGCGGAGGAGGACCGTTTTCGGAGAATGCTCGGGAGGCACGGGAAGGCTTTCGCATTCTCACCGGAGGAGATCGGGTACGTGGACCCGACAGTTGTCGAACCGATGGTGATCTTCACGGTACCGCATGTATCGTGGAACCTCAAGCCGATTCCGGTGCCGAGATCTCACATCCCGAAGTTGATGGAGCTCCTGAAGCAAAAGGTGGAGATGGGCATCCTCGAACCGTCGAGTGCCCCGTATTCGAATCGGTGGTTTACGGTGCCGAAGAAGAACGGCACTGTTAATCGGCTAATTACTAACTACTACCGATACAGAAGAGTGAACGTCGCTACTGAACGTTCTAACAAGGAATTGTGTTTTACGAACGGAAATATACTATATTAATCGGTAATTACCGTGATCGTTACTTAGTTATAAATTAGGAAGATTGCACTTAACAACATAGACAATAGAAAGAACACAGAATCCGTACATGATATTCCTAACTTAAACTTATATTACTAAATAAACGACCTTTCTTACAATGCCTTCGGTTCCCTTTTATAGGTATACCGAAGGTCTTTTCTCATCAAGAACTATTCCTACTTACTATCAAGAATTACAAAATTATCTAACTAACTTAGTTCTCTTCGTTCACTGCTGAGTCATTGATCCGAACAGTCGATCCGAACCGACTCCGTTTTCGACGCTTTCCCACTTGTTCGGTAAAACTGACTGTCCGGGTCCGGGTAACACTTGGCACGTCCGTGGGCCAGGACCTTGTCCAGCGAACCCACGCCTATTCCTGTATCTCTTCATCCGAATCGTTCAGAATATCAAAAATCGAAGGCTCTTCTGGCCTTGGATGTATTCCATCTATATCTTCCTCTTCATCTTCCTCTTCATCTGTGTCACAGTCGTCATTCGGAGCAGGTTTTGAATGTTGTGATTCGGTTGGCTGCTCTGGTTCACTTTTTCCGGAAGCTTGAAGACCAGGAGTCTTGCTGGTTCTTTCGGCTTCGATTTTATCCAACTGGACGGAAGTGCCTATATCATTTTTGTCGAATTCTTGCATAATACGTTGAATTTCTTCTCTGTAAAATGCCGCAATTTCGTCCATATCTTTCATGATATCCTCTTGGATATTGTCAATATCCTTTTGTGCCATTTTAAAAAAACCTGCACCTTGGACCTGACGGTTATTTTTGTCGGCACGCAATAACTGTAATTCTGCCGCTTGTGCCGTCCATAACTTCCATCCTTGCGCAAGGGATTCATCGATCATTTTCTTTGCTAGGTTTCGATGTTTCCCTATGATGTGCTGCACTTTGTCCTTAGTGATGCTTGCGACGAATTGAGCGGTTTGCAACTCTTTCCGTAAATCCGTAATAGTGGCTCGGTTTTCACTTTCAGCCCGCATTAGTTTGGATTCGACTACATATATGTCCAACCGCCTTTGTTCCGATATCTTCCGAATTTCGTTCAGTTGTTGTTCGAATGCCGATTTCTCTTTGCTCCATTCCTCCTGGTGTTCCGTAATTCTTCTGTTGACTTCTTCAAGACTCCGCTCCTTTTCTGTCAATTGACTTTCCTGTGACACTATATACCTTTCGAATTCCTCAATTTGTTCGGTATATGTATGATTGGCCGTCTTAGCTTCTTCCAGATTTTTCTGTAATTCGTTTATTAATTGATTTTTTTCTTCGAGAACTTTGTATTGTCCATTCTGAATGGTTTCTATTTGTTTTTCTAATTCTGTAGTTCGAAATACAGCATTGTTGGTCCTTGTTGTTTCTGCTTGACGTGCTTTCTCAGCATCCTCCAATTTCTGCTGCCATTCTGACTCCGACGCCATAGGTCGTGCCTGTGTTTCCCATTTGTTTAGACTTTCTTTTAGTTCTTTATTTTCTGTCTGTATGTTACAAAACTGACGTTTCAGCACCTCCGCCGATGCTGATACACTTTTGTATCTTTCAGCCATATCACTGGCTGCTTTGCGTGCCGTTTCATATTCTCTATGAATTTCGACCAGTGCTTCATGTAATGGTGGCATTTCAATAGCCTCCCCTCTATTCTGTGCATTTCTTTTCCGGCCGATTTTCTCTATCTCTGCTTTTTCTTGAGGTTCCAACACTCCTCGTAAGGCCTTCTGTATCATTATTCGGTCATTATGTTCTTGAGCCAGCCGTTCTAATACTTCTGTCAATCTTCTAGCCAACCATTCAACCAGTTCGTATGAAGTTCCGAACTGTAAAATGGCAGCTAATTCATGTGCTGCTGGTGGAATATCCAAGCACCCATGTGCTTCCCGAATTGCTACTTTTGAAGATTGTCCTTGTTGAAGTTGTGTCGAAACGCTCTCATTCCTTGGTTTTATTACTTCTGCTACTACAGGCGTATTCGAATTTTCCTTTGTGCGTTGCCTTTTCGGTGCTGACCCATCACTATTTTCTGGTTGGAATTGCCGATTAGCCTTTTGTTTAACCCTTGTCCTTTGTCGCATCTTCTCTGCTTGTTGTCGATTTTCTGTCGACTGTTGCTTGTTTATCAAATGGTCAACTGTTTCTTGTTCGGCTGCTGGTTGCCTGTTTTCGGAATTCTCTGGTCTTGGTGGTTCCGACTGAGGCATATCCGTTTGTATATTATCGGCATGTGCCGATTCTTCCTCTATCCATTCTTCATGTGCTACCTGTCGGTGTCTTCGAGGTGCTTGTACTATCGGTGGTCTTCTTGACTGAACAGGAGTTTCTGATTCTTGAATCGGAAACAATACCGATAGCCAACGACCAAAAATTTGCTTCATTGGTTTTCCTGTTTTTACCCCTTGTAGCTGCTCTCTCAGAGCTTCCCCCGACAATAGTGGCCAGTTGAAATCCTCTTTTTTGTATGCGGCTATGATAAACCCAGCCCTTTTTTTCGGCATACAATAAAAACGGGGACTGACAAATCCCACCTCTAGTAAAAATCTAGCCACTTCATGGAAAAACTCATCCCGACCTCCATAAGTCTGATATGCTTTTGCCGAGGGTGAGTATTCCCTGAAATACGATTGGAGTGCTTCTGATGAAGGTTTTTTAACTGCCTCAAAGCCTCCTCTTGGCATCTGTAATGCATTTCGTATTTTCTTTGTGGTGACCTTGGTGATGTCTAATTGTTGTACCAATTCTTCCGCCTGCAGATGAGGTTCCGCTTCTGCTACTTTGATGAAACCTTGTAAGTTTCTCTCATGAAGCCACAGTCGCAGTTCTTCAGACACAGGAATCGGCATGACTTCTGTGTTTGCTTGTTCTGAATCACTTGTCGATGACGGTTGGAGATCTGCACAGCTTCTGTAGCGATGAAAAACAGAAAAACAGAGTTTGGGCGAGCTAGGGCACGAAGGCTCAGAATGTTTCGAGATCTGCACTCGTTTCTGTTGCTTTGGCGACACAGAAGATACAGAAATATGCTTTAAAGATATTAACTTATGCATTATGACTAAAGAATAGTAATTGCTATTAATGTAGGAATTAATTAGTATTAACTCTACGTGTAGTGGTTGTACCACTTACTAATAATCATGCAATTCCTCTTCCTATTTATAGTCGATTCAGACTGTTATGGCAAGATTCTATTTCTGCATTGACAAGAACTATTGAGTGAGTTAGTTAGTTTTTTTTTTTTTTTTTTTTTTATTCTTCCGTTTGAATAAACGGGTTTACCGGCATATCTCCCAAATACGGTTTAAGCCGGAATCCATTTACCCATTTCGGTAAAACCTCTCCGGTTAATGATCCCAGCTGATACGTACCATTTTTACTATTAATTATCCATACTGGACCTGTCCATCTATACCGGAGTTTCCCAGGCATAAGTCCCATTTTCGTCTGGAATACCAATACCGGTTTCCCAATTTCGAATTGCTCTTCCGATTTCCTTCGATGTCGATTTACGAATGCCTTGATTTGTCTCTGCTTGTGTTCTAGTGCTGACATTGATTGAATCCGTTCTTCTTCTAATACTAATAAAGCATCTTTGCGTATCTGCTCCGATTCTATTTCATTTAACTTATTCGTCGCTTGGATACGAAGTGTCGGAATTTGAAATTCGATCGGCATAACAGCTTCAAGTCCGAATGCCATTCGGAAAGGTGTTGATTTAATGGATGTTTTGTACGAAGTACGATATGCCCATAATGCACTATTTAACTTTTGATCCCAATCAGTACGATTTTCATTCACTATCTTCTTTAAAATTGTTTGAATTGTTTTATTTGTCGATTCTGCCAATCCATTAGCTTGGGGATAGTAAGGTGTACTTTTCTTATGAACTACGGCATAATAATTAGTTAATTCGTGAATTAACTTGTTAATAAAATGAGTGCCTTGATCGCTTACCAATTCTATTGGGCAACCGAATCGACACCATATATTTTCATACAGGAATTTTGTTGTGGATGCTGCTGTATTGTCTCTGAGAGCTTTTGCTTCAGCCCATTTTGTGCAATAGTCAGTCACAATTATGATATATCGATTACCGGTTCTTGCAGCTGCTGGTTTGAATGGGCCAACAAAATCTAAGCCCCATTTCTGAAATGGCTCAAGAGGTAAAACCGGTTGAAAAGGCATTCGATCCTTTTCGGTCGGTTGCCCCATTCTTTGACACAAATCGCATTTCTTACAGTATTCGTTAGCATCTTTCATCACCGTTGGCCACCATAACCCGCTATTCCATATTTTTCTGGCTATTGCTTCTCCTGCGTAATGACCGCCAGCAATTCCACAATGTGACTCTGTTAATATGGCTAATTTTTCAAATTTTCGTACTGCCCTTCGCCATATTCCATTCGCTCCTTTATGATACAACATGTCATTAAACAAACAAAAATTTCGACTTTGTACTGCAATTCTTTTTCTTTCATCTATTGACATGTGTTCGGCCGGAATTCCAGTTGATAGAAATATCGTCATTTCGGAAATCCATTCATCCTCTTTTTCCTCATTCATTTCTTGTGCTTTTACTGTCTCAACCCGAAATAATTGAGTATTTGGAAAATTATCTTTAACACCAACCGCTTCTTCTCCAGATTCAAGCCGACTGAGATAATTAGCAATCGCGTGTTGTGCTCCTGGTCGATGTATAATGTCGAATTCAAACTCTTGAAGCAATAACGTCCATCTGGCTAACTTGCCTGTCAATTCTTGTTTGGAAACTAGATACAGTAGAGCCGAATGATCCACATGAAATGTAAATTTCTTACCCAAAAGGTAATGTCGAAATTTGTTCACACTATATATCATTCCCAAAGCTTCTCTTTCGGTTGTTGAATAGTTTCTTTCGGCCGACGAAAGTTTCCTACTGGCATAGTATACCGGCCTATACCAGTTTGGTTCGGATAATTGCATTAAAGCACTGCCTATGGCAATGTCCGACGCATCGACGAAAACATGAAATGGTTTGTTCCAGTCCGGTGGTTGGACTACCGGAACCTTTGTCAGCATCTTCTTGAGACATTCGTATGCATCTTGTTCTATACTTGTCCATATAAAAGGAACTTTGTGTACTGCTGTGTGTAACGGAATAGCAATGTCTGCTAGATATCTCATCATTCTACTGTGCCACTGAATTTGACCCAAAAATCTACTTAGAGCTTTAGCATTTGTCGGTGGTGTTGCCTCAATAATTGCTTTAACTTTGTCTGGGTCCACTGCAATCCCTTCTTGACTGACAATATGCCCAAGTAACGTACCACTCATTACTCCGAATGCGCATTTGGCTGGATTTAAGCTAAGACGCCCTTTTCGACATTTTTCTAAACATAGCCGTAAATGCTCAAAATGATCAGCTTTCCGACTATATACCGCAAAATCATCTAAAAACACCTGCATGAAAGCTGGAATATATTCCCCGAATATTTCCTGTATTACCCGCTGAAATGTAGCTGGAGCTGTTTTTAAACCGAACATCATTACTACTGCCACAAAGACACCCCATTCTGTGACAAAAGCTGTCTTTTCCTGATCTTCCGGATTCATCCGTACTTGGTTGTACCCACTGAACCCATCCAAGAAACTATAAATTTCATGTCCAGCTACTGCATCTAATATCCCATCTGTGAATGGCAACGGAAACGCATCCGTAAATGTCGCTGCATTCAATTTTCTGTAATCCACACATACGCGAATTTTCCCATTCTTTTTCGGGACTACTACTATCAGACTCAGCCATGTTGATTTTTTGACGGGTCGAATAAATCCTACTTTTAAGAGTTTATCGATTTCTTCTTTTACTTTGATAGCATAATTCGGATTCAACCTGTACCTGCGTTGTTGTACTGGCTTTGCATCTTTATGCAAATTGATTTGATGTTGACAAAAAGCGGGATCCAGACCTTTCATATCGTCAAACGACCATGCGAAAACATCTTTATATTGTAATAGTAATGTTGTTAATGTCCGTTTGTCATTTTCCGCCAAATCTCTAGCAATCAAGACTGTTTTTCTTTCACCATCCTCTACTCCTGCCAAATCGATCTCCTGTAATGCTGAGGCTTGCACTCTCTGAGATACCTTCATTTCCTTATTTGTAGCTTCTTGTTGCATTCGTATTTCTTTCATTGTTTGCTCATCTATTGGCACTTCTTCGTGTGAGTCTACATATGGTGTTAATGCTTGCAAAATATCTACCTCAAATAGAGGGATGATTTTCTGATTATCATTAAAATACTGACTTTCTTCTTCCTCGTCCAATCCTTCCATCATATTAACTGCTTCTGCATGTACAGGTAAACTCTGTTTGCTTGTTGTCACTTTGTTGTGCGTCGGAATCCTGACCTTAGTTTTTCCTTTCCTAAATGTTAGCACATTTTGTTTCCAATTTTGTTTGATATTAGCTGTCTTTAACCATGGTCTCCCCAATAACAAGGGGTATGCTCCCTGTGTTTCTAACTGCAAAATTACTGCCGAAATCTGAAAACTGTGTCCCCCGATTATTACATCCAGTTGTCGAAGCAAACCAATCGGTCGTACCGTACTTGTATCTGCCATTCGTAACCAAAACGGACATGCTTCCCATTCCGTGATTCCTAGTTTTTCACATGTAGCTTTGTTAATCACATTAACTCCCGAGCCTCCATCTATAATCACATTTCCGATTTCTTGCCCGTAAAGTATTACCTTAATCGACGGATTCTCTTCATCCATGATCGAAGGGTTATTACTTGGCTGATTGTAGTGTACTGCTATTTGTTCGGAACCTTTATATGCAATTAATGCTGCCACTTTTTCTGTAAACCTTGGTACTAACTTAAGTAAGCCCGTAAGTGGCAATGACACTTGGCAATCAGCCAACAGTTTCCAAGTTTCTTCCTGTTCCTTATTCCCCAATGACTGTTGTACAGCGATGTTCTGGTAAATGTTATTGTCTTGTAACATTCGATTCACATTACTTTGATTTGCTTCGTCAACCCATTCTTTTGCCGCCTTCCGAACTTCTTCCTGAATTTCCCACTCTGATTGTTTGCTTTTGCTGCGTGTCGTTACTTGCTGAACTTCCGGTATTACCATATTAACTGCTGGACCCTTTCCTTTAACCGGACATTGATTAGCATAATGGCCTAGTTGTCGACAAATATAACAAGTGGGTACAAATGTTCCACCAGTCTCTCCATGTGCAAATTGACCGTTATTAAATTGCTGCTCTTCATTACCACTCGGGTTTTGTTGGAATTGACGTGTAGCTTTTGGTTTGTAAAATTTCTTATTTTTATACCGATTCTGCCTAAATTGTTCGGTATTATCATTTGGTTGTGCTACATTTTGTGTTATCCCGAACTCCTGATTTGGCGGAAAATTATTCTATTGAAACATTTGATTATTTTGTGGAACGGTTTGAGTATTATGTTGAAAGGTCATATTACCCGGTTGAAATGCCGGATTCGGTTGAAATGCAGAATTCGGTTGCACATTCGGACAGTTCTATTGAAACCCTTGAAATGGTGGGTTACCTTGTTGGAAACTTTGATTATTTTGTTGAAAATATTGATTCGGATTCTGTACGAATGGTGGGTTGGATTGAGCAAAACCTGGTTGAAATGCTTGAGTCACTTGAGTGGGTTGCATATTTTGTTGTGAAAAGATCTGATTTGGCTGTAGAACCGTATTTTGTTGAAAAGTTGGATTTTGTTGTACATTTTGCTGATTTTGTGAAAAATTATTATTTTGATAACCATTGAACAGATTAGTGTTATTTTGGTAACCATTGTCAGTAAAAATTTGTCGTACTGACGCCGTAGTTTTATTAAGCAGATTATATTCACATTGTTCTACTGAATGTAATTTTGAATGACATATTGTACAATGTGTTCTTAACGTACATTCAATTGCCGAATGCCCCGTATTTAAACAAGTGGTGCATTGAACTGCTTGACGAAATTGTAACTCCTCTATTGTTGGTAATGTACGTTGTAATGCCGACATGTCCATACTCTGAACATTGACCGGTGGTCGACCCATTTCTATTGCTTTATCAATTACTTGTTCGATAGTCTGATTTCGAAAATCGAACACTTTCAATGTCGTCCTTAATGGTTCTTTTACAGCTTCTAGAAAGACTTCTTTTAATTCATTATCCGGAATCGGCCTTGAAATCTGAAGCTGTAAGTTCTGAAATCGTATCACAAACTGAGATACTGTTTCATTTTTTTCTTGATATAACGCATAAAATTGCGCAATCAAATCCTTCTGCGGAATTTGTTGATGAAATAATTGTAAAAATTTACTATTTAACACTTCAAAGGATGGAAATCCTTGAAGACCGTTCTGCGCAAACCAATTGGCGGAATACCCATCTAATGATAAGACGAACTCAGCGATTTTTGACTTATCTTCGGCATCTGCCGACAATCGCTGAGCTCCATGGTTAATCTCCCATGTCATTAAGAAATCCCTAACATGTGCTTCCGCATCTGTTCCTTCCCGGAACTTAGAATAAGTATAAGGCATATCGTCCCAAATGTCGTAAAACGATACCTCTTCCGTCTGTTTTTCGTCTGAAGGTAATTGATCGGATAAGTCAAGAAGTTTCGACCACTTTGTGCTTGATTCCGGCTGTTCTTGCGCAATGAACGCTTCCTGCACTGCCTTCGTAACTGACCTTGTACGAGGGCGCTTACAACCGACCGGTGTCTCCTCTTCATACGACATCCATTCGATTTGTTCTCTGCTTAATTGCAGATGTAACCGGGCGTGCCAAATTTCTTCTGTGTTAATCGGCTAATTACTAACTACTACCGATACAGAAGAGTGAACGTCGCTACTCAACGTTCTAACAAGGAATTGTGTTTTACGAACGGAAATATACTATATTAATCGGTAAATACCGTGATCGTTACTTTGTTATAAATTAGGAAGATTGCACTTAACAACATAGACAATAGAAAGAACACAGAATCCGTACATGATATTCCTAACTTAAACTTATATTACTAAATAAACGACCTTTCTTACAATGCCTTCGGTTCCCTTTTATAGGTATACCGAAGGTCTTTTCTCATCAAGAACTATTCCTACTTACTATCAAGAATTACAAAATTATCTAACTAACTTAGTTCTCTTCGTTCACTGCTGAGTCATTGATCCGAATAGTCGATCCGAACCAACTCCGTTTTCGACGCTTTCCCACTTGTTCGGTAAAACTGACTGTCCGGGTCCGGGTAACAGGCACAATGCGCTTCATTCAGGACCTGCAACCGGTCAACAAGGTGACCATCCGTAATGCAGGAATCGGACCGACCATAGACGAGTTCGCGGAGGCCTTTGCTGGAAGGTCGATCTATTCTATCGGTGATTTGTACTCGGGGTACGATCAGTTCCAACTAGCCGTGGAGAGCAGAGACATTACGACGATGCGAACTCCTCTCGGCCTAGTGCGGATGTGTACCCTGCCACAAGGAAGGACGAACTCAGTGGCTCACATGGTGAACGCAATGGACAAGGTGCTCAGGGATTGTATCCCGGACATCACCATGCCATTCTTAGACAACATCCCGATCAGGGGATGCCCGGTGGAGAAAAAGGATGAGGCAATCGGGCCGGACGGATGTCGGAATTTCATGGCATCCCACATCGATGACTGCGAGAAGGTGCTACAGAGACTAGAAGCTGCGAGGCTCACCTTCTCCGGGGAAAAGTCGGCCTTCGGGCAATCAGAGATCATGGTCGTCGGGCACCTGTGCGGACCATACGGTCGGAAACCATCTCCGGCCAAGGTAGAAGCCATCTCCGCGATGAAGCATGACTGCAATTCGGTCACGGAGGTCTGCAGATTCTTGGGAGCATGCGCGTTCTACCACATTTGGATCCCGCACTACGCACATGTTGCGGAACCCCTCTACGGACTATTGAAAAAGGGGCGTAGCTTTGAGTGGAGAAAGGAGCACACGGAGTCCGTACGGAGACTAAAGGAGGCGCTTACGGTAGCGCCGGCTCTCCGTAAAGCGGTTTACGGCAAGGATGTTCCCATTTGCGTGACGGTGGACACTAGCCCGACCGGGATCGGGTGGGTAATCAGTCAGGAGGACAAGGACGGCATACGATTCCCGATCCGGTTCGGGGCGAAGGTATTGAGCGAGCGGCAGCGAGGATACGCCCAAGTCAAGGCCGACAAGGATTATCTGATTGGGACGGAGGTGATCATCGAGATGGACTGCTTGCCGATACTCGGCATGGTTTCCGGATGCGCGACACCGGACCTAGCAATGCTCCGGTGGATAGCGTACATTAAGTCCCTGGACCCGAGGATACGGCACATCTCCGGAAAGGACAACGCCATGGCCGACATGCTTTCGAGGGCAAGGTTCAACGACGAAGACGACATGGTTTCGGATGACGAAGAAGTCGGCGAGGTCTTCTTCGGGTCGACTAACATAACGACGAAGGAAGGGAACACTCCAGCGCTTAACGAATTTGATGAAAGCAAGTACGACGGGGAGTGGCTCCAAATCGGGAGGTTCCTACGGACGATGGCGCCGGACGTAGCATGGGCGAGAGAGGAGGCGAACCGGATACGGAAGAAGGCGTACCGATTCTTCCTGCGGGACGGGTGCATATGGAGGCACCCAAAGAAGAGAAGCGGCATCCCACTCCGAGTAGTGGCAAAGAAAGAAGAACAAGGGGAACTACTGGCGGCATTTCACGAGAGCCCCTAGGCCGGACACCGCGGAACGTGGGCCACGTTCAAGAAGTTGAAGGAGAAGTACTGGTGGTCGGGGCTGTACTAGGACGTGCATCGGTTCGTAACGACTTCCAAAAGCTGTCAGATGCACTCTGTAGTCCGATACCGGGACGAGCTATGCCCGACCTACCCGCCTACGGTCCATTTCAAGTGGATGGTAGACTTGGTGACGATGCCAATGGGGATAGGACAGGTGCGATACCTGGTGCTTGCACGGGAAGACTTAACAAACCAGGTGGAAGGCCGTGCACTGCAAAGCAAGACAACCGCGGCGGTATGCCGGTTCCTGATCAAAGAAGTGGTGTGTCGGTACGGGTGCGTTGGGAGGATCGTGGCGAACCGGGGAGAGCTGGATGCGCGGGAGGCTGAGGAGTTGTTCGACCGGCTAGGCGTCAAACTCTCCCTCACTACGTCGTACAATCCGGAGGCAAACGGAAAGGTGGAACGTGGGCACGGGCTGATCGTAAAGGCGTTGGTGCGTGCATGCGGAGGACAGGTCGGGAATTGGCCGTGACTCCTTCCTTACGCACTATGGGCGGACCGAACTACGCACAGTTCGGTGATAGGGTTTATGCCGGCAGAGCTGATGTACGGACAGAAGCCGATCATGCTGGTGGAACGGATGGTTTCTTCATGGGCGGCGGTAGATTGGAAGGACGAAATGAGCCGGGAGGAGTTGCTGGCAGCGCGGATTCGGCAACTCAAGCGGAGGCCGGAGGACGTGATACAGGCGAAGGAAAAGCTGCGAGCGGCAAGGGAGCGGAACAAGATCCGGTTTAACCGGACGCACCGGTTGCGACCAAAGAAGATCGAGGAAGGCGACTGGGTCTTGGTATACGACAATAGCCTCGACAATCAGCACAAGGCGGTGCGAAAGTTCGCTAGAAGATGGTTAATCGCGAACGACAACGGCACGTACCACCTCGCGGAACTCGACGGGACACGGTTAGCAGTGTCGGTGGCCAGAAAGCGGATCAAAGCGTTCAAAAAGCGGTTTGAAGACGAGCCGGAGCCTGCGAGCGGGAGCGACAACGACGATCAGTTCGGGTCCAGTGGAGAATCGGAGAGCAACGAGTGAGGCCGGGTTTCTTCGGTATCTACCCGTCTCTGGCGCATACCGGTGGACAGGGAATAAAGCGAATTGAAAGGAGAAGAAGGAGGAAAAAAAGGGAGGGGATCAGGCGCTAAGGGAGAGGGGGGGTGCTGCTGCAGATCGGAGTGTCGAGCTCTCTCTTCTCCTCCGGTCGTCGGTCTCTGTGGGTCAAGGAGTTCGCCGCCTCTGCTTCATGGACAGCCCGTGCGCTTCCAGCAGAGGCTCTCCCCCTTTGTTTTGTTTCTGGGAGTCGAGCGAGTGTTGTCTGTGTGTGTGAGTAGGATCCCCGTGTCGGGTCCATCGCCGCCTTGTCGGTTGTAACCGTCAGAGCCGTATTCTCTTGTTCCTATAATCTCTTGTTCTTGTAATCTCTTGTTATTGTAGTCTCTCGTTACTGAAATCAAGTGTTACGTTCCATATCTCGCCTTCTCGCTCCGCATATCCACAAATCTCTCTCTCTCTCTATCTCTCTCTCTCTCTCTCTCTCTCTCTCGCTCCTCGGTTCAAGACCCCCGTGGTCCCGCCCCTTTCTACACACATGCGCGTAACAACGCGACACCGGGATTTTCTTCAGCTCTACACCATCAGCTTCCCCTTTCTCCTTTCAAAAGTGTCAGCAATTTTTCTGGAAGTGCCCCGGTTTTCCACAATAGAAGCACTTGGGTCTCCCCATCGACTTTGACTAAGGCCTTTTGGCCGGTATTGGACTCACAGTCCTTCCGGTGAGCTTCTTCATTCAGCAAGCTCAACTTCACCTACTCTAGGGATAGATGCTTCCCTTTCAGCCCGGCATTTCCCAAAGTGACAACGAGCATCTCCTAGTTGTCTGAAAGGGATCCCATCAACATCGATGCTAATACCTCGTCAGCCAGAGGTACTTCTAGAGAGGTGGTTTGGCTCATCAATCCTTGGAAGCCATTGATGTGCTCTACCATACTGGAGCCATCATGATACCGGAGCCTCACGATTTTTCGAAATACTGAGACTAGGTTCACGACGTTCTTGTTTTCAAACATGACGTTGATCTTCTTCCATAGGACATTTGCTTCTGTTTCTTCGCTGAAGTTGTTGTATAGACGCATGTCTATAAAACACCTTATGTATGCGGCCCCCTTCAAATGCAACACTTCCCAAGTCGTTGCATCGATCTTTTCTAGTCTTTTATCTCTTAACTGCACCGGCAGCCAGAGGTCTTTGCACACGAGCATGTCTCTCATCTTCGACTTCCACACTGAGTAGTTGGAGCCAGTTAGCTTAAACATGCCATCGAACGAGTCTTCCATCGCTCTGATACCACTTTGTTAGGAATCGACCAGCCACAACCGGTTACACGTTCATATTCCTTTGCAGAAACCAAGACCTACTACATAAACGAAAAAAACGTGAAGACACAGAGACACCAATATTTTACGTGGAAAACCTGACATGGGAAAAACCACGGGGGTCCACAAACCCCGAGAAAAACATATCACTATAGTAGAGAGGAAGTACAAATACGGAACTCGGAGGCAACGACCTGGAGTTCTCCTTCATCTGACAGACGGCTACAGAGTTACACTCTCACTCTCTCACTCATGATTATAGAGGCAACTACCTCATTCTAACTTTACAATAATGATCAACTACACTTACTAAAGTTTGCCCTAGTTGCTTATAAGCGAAAGCAACTTTCTGGCTATTTACAAGTATAGCCCCCAAGGGGCATTTTAGACTATTTGCAATTATAGTCTTCCGAAACTATTTCGGTTTTCAATTCTCACCAACACGGTACTTCTCTTCCCATCCGAAGGGACATGTTTCCCAACAAATCCTTGGTATTACCGTCCTCCGTTGTTTCACCCATAGCCACTTTCTCAACTATCTCTTCGTTGTATGCATCGGCTTCAACCTTCGTTTTCTTGCCGCCACCTTCCTCTCTTCGGTCTCACGTTGCCTTTCGAACGCAACTGCCGAAGTCTCTAGAATTAGTGGTGGGAAAGTCTCGATACGACCATCCACCATTGACTCGTTCATAGCCACCTCCGACTCGATGTCATCTTTTGTGGGTACCTCCTCAATCATGTCCGCCTCGCACTCTTTATCTCCCTCGATCGTGCAAGAATCAATTATACTTACCCCTTTGTCACCCGATGTTTCGGACACTCGTGTCCTGAAACCTTCTTCCACCTTTGAAGTGACATTCACCACTCTTAATTCATCGACCTTATCCTTGGTCGTCGTTCTTTTGCAAGACAAGAGGGTGGCTTGTTCCATACCATCTCCCATGGTAATATCATATTGTATTTCGGCTTTTATATCGGCCACATCATTCGTTCTCAACCGATGGGAGGCGAATTCCTCCTCATCAATCATTTTCCTCGACTTTGGCTCCGTTGTAACCTTCTCTTCGGCCTCCTCCTTCGCCTTTAAGGTCTCATAAGTCTCCCTTTTCAAGGCTTCCATGTCGAGCATTGTCGAACCCTTTCACTTTAAGCCCTCTTCTTTAGGTTGTTGTGTGTCATCGCTTCTTGTTCCCTTTCGACCATCCATCATGGGCCATGTTGTGTCATGTCTTCAACATACTCTTTCGACTTCAGCCCAATTCTCGGTGAGGCCATTTGCACCATCATCATCTTCGGGTTCGATCACGATTGTCATCCTTTCCCTTCGATCAATCGACTTCATGAACATTAGGACTTTATCCACCCCCACCAATCGTTGTTCCTGCTTTGAGAGTTGAGCAAAATGATACTCGAACTCTAGGAATGCTTGTGCCACACTTTGGTGGATCTTCTCCGATGCCACCCACTTGTCGACTCGCACTGATCTCGTCCTTTCGGTCTCTCGTAATCATATGCCTCTCGTAAAGCTTCCTCGAAGGACCCCCATGTCGGGGTTTGTTGTCGTATCTTGTTAATTCTCTCTTGTAGCTCATTCATGGCCACCCAATTGAAGGATATCACTTGGAATACTTCTAATATCCCACGTCGCATCATCTCCGCTTTGTAGTCACCTAGATAGCATGACATGTCATTCTCGTTGAATTGCCCGTTCTGTTGCATGAGCCGCTTTATTGTCGTCGCGATCTCTGACATCGCGTTGTCGTGAAGATTTCCAGCTACCGTGAGAAAACCGAATGGAATGGGCAAAGTCGTTGATGTGCAACATGTGCACATGTGATCTCTGTTGTAGCATGTCCCTTATTTGGGCGACGACTCGACGCATATCGTGCAAATTTTCTTGGATCTCTGGTATGATATCAGCCACCCTTCATTGCCCTTGTACTTGCTCAAGTGGGCCAATATTATTTTGGGTGTGACTTCAACCACCTTCAGGAGGAATGGTGTGCCGTTAGTCGAGAAGTGTAATGTCATCCTTTGTAAATTTAAGTTGTACGGGGCTCTCATCATTGAGCAGAACAGCATTACTTCCCGAGTCTCAGGGTAGTATCCTTTTTTTCAAGGGGGGGATCAGCGGTTGTGTTAGGTCATGGGATAGTTAGGGTTGATGTGAATCAAGGATTTGGGGTAATCAGGTAATCAAGGGCTTTGGGCCAATCATGACTAAGTGTATGCATTTTATACTTCATGATTAATGTTTTTTCATGTGATTGGGGCAACCATGTTTCGGCATGTTCTACTCCAGCACCAGGTGTTGCAAGTTGCAATGATAGTTGGAGGAGCAAGGAGTAAATGCGATGGAGGGATGGAGAAGGGATGAATGTGTACAGAGTGCAGGTAGCTATGGCAAGAGCTTTTAATGCAGTAGTTTTGTGGGGAGCACACAAACAAATAGTCTTTGCCTTTGTTATTTTTGGTTTTTATGTCATTTGTTATGCATGTTCGTGGGTTGAGGATGGTTCTTATGGCCGGCCATTGCCCCATGCCCATTTTTCCATTTCGTTTTAATATTATGTATGTATTGTAGTGTACGTTTATTTCAGGCAACGCAACCTATGGGGCCCTCTTTCGTCATGGTCTGTGTCTGTTCGAAAGATTTTATTAAAACTACGAACTAAAACAGATCCATTGATAGGAGCATTTGTCCATCTCAAATATAAAGTGCATGACAAGGGAATGTTTACAGTATTAGACACCTGATACAATTTATGCCTACTGCCTATAAGGAAAGATGGTTTGAATCACAAATTTTATTATTTAGGATAATATGCATTTAAAATGTGAGAAATCAAACATAACATGCAACCACTACATTAGAAAACAAAACTGGGAGCTCCATAAAATATGTGCCGAATTCAATGCAATATCAATGACATTTATCTGCAGAGTTAAACAAGGTTTGTCGCCACTTGAGATGAGAGGAATTTATTTCCATCAAATAAAAAAATATGAAGAAAAACTTGACACTCTTTGTGATGTCATTTGAACGTTTCACGCTCACCAAGATGGATTACAGCAACATGTTTGAAACTACCGGTAATTCCTATATACCGGACTGTACATGCAGCTTTCAGCATAACCTACCAAGTCTTTAGGTCGAGGAAGCATTGTTGCAAGCCCTGACCGAAAACAAAAAATCTCTTCAACATCTCATTTTATCTCACTTTCTTTTTTCAGTATGTTTTTAAAATCTTTTGTGAACTGGTATGTAAAACATGCATATACCCCTCTGAACAGTTCTTATCTAAGTTTTCTCAGTAAATGTTTTATATTTTGTAGAGTTCACCAGTAAATATTTAATCTTCTGTAGAATTGATATGTAAAAACATGTGTATATATACCTAGTTCATATGCCTTGTCAGCAACAGCTGCTGCAATGTTAGCTGATATTTTTCGGATGCTTTGGAAAGGAGGATAAACAAGGCCATCGTCCAAGTGTTCCTGTGTAACTTGAGCAGCCAAAGCTCTTGCTGTTGCATGGCCAAGAAGCATTAACACATTAATAACACCAAACGTCTTGGTATGCATGTCAAACACATCAACAATTAATAAAATCCAATGTGTTGTGTTGTATTACCATTTAACAAATGCAAAACACATGACATATTGGGGTTATAACTTAGTGGTTGTTACGGGCATGACTATAATTTATCCCGTGGTAGTTTGCACCGTAGTATTCTCCACACGAGGATAAAATTGTGAGGGTTAATCAAGAATGTACAGAAGGGAGGATCTTTTAATCCTAGGGATTGAGACAACCCATAAGGCCAAGTGTGAACTTGCTTGAGGGCCTTAGGTCTGGCTATAAATATGAGACCTAGCTATCCTCATTAACACATTATTTGACTATGTCAATACTTTGATCTTGTGGCAAGTGTGCGCCAGTACTAGGTACGACTCGATGCCATGTCGGTGGTATGGGACGCCATTCAAGACTCAGGTCCGTCTTGATCCCTTCACTCAAGGGTGGTCGGGTGGATCGGCACCCTTCTTTCTCTCTCTTTATTTTTACTATCTATCATCTTTTCATTGTCTATGCTTACATTAGAAATAATCACTAACAGCGGTAAAGGTTTCTCATATCATTAGAACTATACCTCCGCTGTAAACCATACTTAATTAATATTAAGCACACCCAGCTGGGTTCAAATGATTGGGGTGGTTTAATAATCTCATAGTGGGCTATATACTAGTGGTATGTTTCACACACCGTCATTGGAGCTATATCCCAATGGTGAGCGGTATTCTTTTTAGTTAACCTCAATAAAAATTATCATACAGAAAATGAATGGGTCGAACACAACTTTGGAATGTTGAAGGGTTGATGCAGTCATTGGAGCTATATCCAATGATGAGCCATATTCTTTATTGTGAAACTCATGCATAAAATGAAGGGGTTGAACCCATGACTTTGGAATGCATGAGGGTTGAACACATGTTGCTAGAACACATGATTTGGGACTGTAATGGGGTGCTTCAAGTCTCCATCATACAACCTTTACTAACAAATTTCCCCCTCTCTCTTTCATAGAACGTGGATTCTATAAGATTTAGAATCCTTCCAGGGGAATCTATTTGTGACATTCATATCACAATATTATGTAATCTTTCTGACTGCAAAAAGAGAAGGCAAAACAAAATTTTACCTCTTGCATACCACAGTATGGTGCACCTATGAACCTCAAATATAGACGTTTTCATCATCCAAAACTCTTATACCTATTGCCATTTTCCTCTTCAAACTACGCATCCTCTAAACCTCTAACTAAAACCTCAGATGCCCAAGATAAGATATGCCCAGAATATCATGATCATATTTTTTTTTAATACAAAATAGTGAAAAAGATAGAAAGCAATGGACCCCATAAACAATGCAATAAAACATCACCACAGCTGTGGTCTAGTTACAGCAAATTTGGGAGAAAAGTTGCAGGGAAGGATACAAGCGACTGCAGTGGCAGTTCCCTTTACTATAGCTGTAGTCATTAAGTGGGTGAAAACCATAAGAAACAACAAGGCTGCTAGGGTTGTAAAGTTGTATGGTTCCAGTGACGCTCTCTCCAGCAAGGATATTATCGTCAAGTAGGAATAATCATTAATATCAATATGTGCACCGTCCCTAGCTCAAGGATGGTAGGGATTTGGCATTCACAAACAAGCCATCAGTTTATGCAGTATATTATACGAATTTTCCTTGTCTCCAATGGATATGTATACTTTCCATGAACACATGAAAATAAATATCATAAAAAATAATTTGATGGGGAAATCATACCAGCAGTCAACAGCATATCATCATGCACTCTAATAGCTCCAGAGATGATCAAGCCCAGTCCAGTGCCAGGGAAAATGTAAGCATTGTTAGCCTGGATTAAAGTAGAAGTGGGGGTTCAGTCTCCTATATAATTATGAATGGTTCTTTCAACTATTAACAGGGTTCCAAGTTCTTTTTAACTTCATAAGAGAAAACAAACATTGATATTTGTACACAATACCTGTCCTGGGACAAAACGCTTTCCGTTGAAGGTTACAGGATCAAAAGGACTTCCACTACCGAATATTGCTTTCCCCTATTTAGTAGTTAAGTTACCCATATAAAAACAAATACTCGTGGTTTTTGGGTGTTTTGATTCATAATAATATTAAATTTAGAACCTGAGTCCATTTGTAAGCCTCCTCTGCAGTGCATTCAGCATGAGAAGTAGGATTTGACAAGGCCATAACAACAGGTTTCTGCAAGATGCCTCACTATATGAGCATTTCAATCTCAATATAATGAATCATGAGAAGAATATGAAATGCATATAGATTAACTCCACCTCATTAAACGAGGTCAGGGTTTCAAGCACTTCTTTAGTAAATGTACTCCTCTGTCCTGATGAGCCGATCAGCATAGTCGGCTTTAAAATCTGACAAACAGATCAACCACTGTCATTAACTGATCAAAGAGTGCATTGATGTAAGGCTGATTATTCTACAAAATAAAAAGAATCACAAACCTTCACAGCAGACAAGAGGTCTCGACACACTTCATGCTCATGGGCAAAATTCTTTTTGAAATGCTGTAATGATTCCCACCGTGATTTGACAATAAGACCCTAAATGAAAAAGATACAATAATTATGATAGAGATAAATGAAAACCCATTTTTAATAAGATATGAATGGAGTGCAAAGTTTTGGATAGCAAACAGAAAATAGAGGTCACAGTTTAAACAGCTTTTATAGAATGTACAATCTTCCATTTTTCTTGCAGGGGTTTGTAAAGAATGGCCATGCTTGATGTTGAGATTTTGTTCATATCCTTAGTTATACTTCTGCATGCGTTTTAATCCCTATAACTGCAATCCTAGATGATCACATCCACCAGATTCATGTTGCATCTGGAAAGACTTTTTTGGTGTCATGCATTTACCAGAAAGTGAAGACTTGTGTGTAATTAAAATACAAAATGACAATGAAATATCTAGTATATCGCATAAACTCCAATGGTCAGTTTATAAGAGTGATATAATACAGCAGGTCAACATGATATTTTCCTACAAATCACGTGTCTTCTGTTTTAGATGCATCTATTACCATTAACACTCATCAACCAGAACCAAGTGCACAGCCATTTACTTTCAGTTCACTATGTAGCTGAATGCGAATTCCTCTTCAGCAAAGACCATGAAACAATTACTTGCAGATATAGTATAGCCACTGATATAAAAAAATCCAAGGGCGGTATAATTTCAATATAAATATTCAGCAATATATTTTGCAAGCAACGACAATGCAAAAACAGGTAATACCTTTGAGTCCACCAACCATATTTTTTTTCGTGCCTCTTCCAAGGAGACCTTGCACTGTAAGATAACACATAAGCCAACCCATCATGTTAGCTGCAAACTTGCTTCACTTGAATATATTCTATAGTTTCCATTCAATTTTTTTAACTAACTTCTATTGAAAAATATATATAAGTCTTACCTGCTTTGTCATTTCTAGAGCAATCAGTTCAGCAATACCAGTACCAGCCTATAGAGACAAAACAAATATATATAATTTGGAAAGTTTATTACGATATATTTGTTGAAGATCACTTAAAAAGCTCATAATTTAGCATCAGCATATTCAGTGAAATGAAAAGCTTGCCTCTCCTGCACCAAGAAAAAGGAATGTATGATCAGCCAATGTGCCTCCAGTTAATTTTAAAGCTGCAAGAATACCTCCCAAAACGACAACAGCTGTGCCCTGCATTCAGTTATATTTTTAAGTGTACCTTCTCCAAATCATCAGATTACCAGTTTTAACATGGAATGAAATCTCAACCTGTATGTCATCGTTGAAAACAAGATGTGATTGTTGATATCTTTCCAACAATTCAAATGCATTATGATTTGCAAAATCCTCAAACTGCAGAGGAAGAGAGGCATTTACTAATCCGACAATTAAAGATATGACCATATAAGTATATTTATGTGGAGAGCGCAAATTCTACCTGTATAAGAACTTTCTCGCCATAGGCTTGTTTCACAGCAGACATAAATTCATTCAATAAATCCGCGTATTCCTGAAATTGTTCCAGGATATCAAGAAAAGATATAATAATAAATTAATAGCTATACAAATTAGTCATTAGCTCTATTGAACCTTCCCCGTAGCACGACGTTGTCGAAGCCCAATATAGAATGGATCATTGAGTAAGCTCTCATTGTTGGTTCCTACATCTATTGTAATTGGAAGGCACTGCAGTATGCATAAAAATATATAAGGAAAAATATGTCATCATAATAGGTCAAACTTCTCAATGTTAAATAGATGTGAAGCTTTCAAAATTACTGTTGAGGGTCTGATTCCGCCAAGGGCAGTATAAAGAGCAAGCTTTCCAACAGGTATGCCCATCCCCTAGAATTTTGGCAAGCAAATCCTTTTCAATCAATAAAATATGTCTCTAGCACTGACAAGAATCTCGTGAACCAGCACTTGTTTACTTACCTGGCATCCAAGGTCCCCCAGTCCTAAAATCCGTTCACCATCTGTTACTACAATTACTTGGACAAGCTTTTCAGGCCAATTCTTCAATACATCTAAAACTTTTCCTCTGTAAATGACAATGAGCAGATCATTTTCAATGTTGACAGATCTCACACCTCTGGACTAAAAATTCGATAGTATTGATTTAAGTCCATAATGACATAATATCACACCTTTCTTTTAGGCTGATATAGAGACCACGTGGTCGCCTAAAGATCGATCCATATTTCTGGCAAGCCTCACCAACAGTTGGAGTATATACAATTGGAAGCATTTCCTCCACATGATCTATCAATACCTTATAAAAGAGTCTTTCGTTTCGTTCCTAGAATACATGGATCACAATGGTGCACATGACGTCAACTATGAAAAAAAATTCATTTTTCCAAGATGTAAACTTATGAAGATTTCAGTAAATTACCTGAAGATCCATAATTGCCACATACTTTTGCAGAGGGTCTTGGTACATCCTCACGTTATGCAATATTCTATTTTCCTGTAGTACCAAGTGTTGGTAAGGTCAGGTTTACCTTTTTAAACACCCTAACATGATTACTAACAAGTGTTGGTAAGATCAGGTTTACCTTTTTAAACACCCTAACGTGAGAATCAATCGTCTTTCAAGTTCCAAACTAACTAGTGCTCCCAATTACACATGGAATGATCACAACTTTATCATAGATAGTGCATAGTCACAACTTTATCATAGTCACAAACTAAAAACGAAACACTAAAGAACTACAGGTGGAGTGTATAACACTAACATAACTAACCAATCAGGATTTGGTTCACCTAGAAGATGTTATGTACTAAATATCTAAATCAATTAATATCTGAAACATAGAAACACTATCGCAATAACGTTAAGCTCTCTTCTTTTGCATATTTCTTGGTGCCATAACAAAAGCATTCATGTATGATCATGGCAATCTAACAAAAATGCTTAAGCATCTTCATGCAAACGACAAGAAAACATTCAAAGACACTATAAAAATAACAAGAAAAACATAAGGCTGTCACAATATGGAGATTACGCACTTGCATCTCCTGAGTAAAAACTGCTGGAGGCAGAAGCCCTGTAAGATAGTGGTTCTCTCTTTCTTCATACTTAAAAGCAAGACCTTTGTTGTATTGAGGATCCCGAAGAAGTTCAAGCCCACTGGCGTACATAAAACAAGAAATCAGGTTAGACATAAATGAAGGGATCAACCATGCATTTTCTACTAGTTTTTCTCAATAGATCAAAGAAAGCAATTTTGTAAAATATTTGAGTTAAGGAAGGAGAACTGAATCTTGGAAAAAAAAACCGAAAACATAAGTTCGCTGCATGATGGAGATATCAGTGTCCATAGCAAGGTCAACTTCAGAAACATTTGGCACTTTCAATGAACGTAAACTGCCATAATTTCTATCGATAGCAAAGTTAATTGTTGTCCAATTATAATTCATCTGTTAGTTTAGATCAGGTAGCCATTTTGAAATTCATTCAGAGGAGAACACTGTTAAACATTTCATAAACCCAATCTTCGTAAGACAATTCGCAATTATGATTGAGACAGATTTTGATTTTGCTTTACATCTTAAAGGCATGCCACAAAACTCTCTCTCTCTCATTGGATAAATACCCCATTTGTTGTAAACCAATTGTCTCATGGGCCAAATTTGGCCTTAGAAGACGTTAATGTATCCCTCTCTCTCTCTCTCTCTCTCTCAGTAACTCAGAGTGAACTAGTTTACAGGCCCAAACTAGATGGTATCAGCTTCTTCTTCATCATCATCTTCATGAATGTTCTTTTCACGTTTTCTTACTCATTTTGATGCTCTGTGTTTGTATGTTTAGGGTAAAACTAAGTTACCATGCTACATTGCGGCTCCATGGAGTGACAGTCTGATCCTCAGTAGCAGTATCTTCTCCGAAGACATCGCGAGCCCCACCTGAGACTGTGGAGATCTTGTGTCCTCCATTTTGGTGTGCAATGTCATGAATACCAGACATGATGGCCTTCCACGAGGGGTTGCAAGACCTAGATCCGAAATTAAGTATTGGACAGATTAATTCAATTATCAAGATTAGGGTTAAATATCTCCGCCATGCAGATGAAATTGTAATATGCACGAAAGAAAAAATTGGGGGAGATAGGAGGGGTAATATGACCAGAAAGAAGATGCAATAAGACAAAGAAAAGGAGTGAGAGGGACAGGAATTATCAGGAGAAGAGAACGTAATCGGATGGTGCTGTTGAAGATAGAAGAAGAAACAAGCGCAGAGAACTAAAGAAGGATATGGTGAAAGGTGTGGTTAAAGCGAGCTAGAAGATGAATCAGATGTCGAGAGCATAGAAGCAGGGAAAGAATGAAGAAGGCAGGTAAGCGGAAGGTGTGGCTTAAGCTAGCTAGAAGAAGAAGAATCAAGCAGAACGAGGACAACCAAGCATGGGTCGAGGGACGAAGAAACAAGTAGGAGCCAGAGACAAAGAGCAACAAAATCAAGAAGAGGCAGAAAACGAAGAAGAATCAAGCAGAAGAAAGAACCAAAAAAAATCAAGCAGAAGAAGAAGAAGAAGAAGAAGAAAGAGCAAAACAAGCAGAAGAAGAAGAAGAAGAAGAAGAAAGACGAATCAAGGACAAGACGAAGTGGAGGGAAGAGGAAGAAAAGAAAAATCAAACCGAACTGCAGCAAGAACAATCAAGAAGAAGAAGAAGAAGAAGAAGAAGAAGAAAGGATGAGGGGAGGAGGAGGAGGAGATGAAGAGACCTGGTGACGAAGCGTCTGCAGGAAGCCACCGTGTGAGTGTGTGTGAGTGTGAGTGCTTGTGTGTGAAGAAGAAGAAGAAGAAGAAGAAGAAGAAAGTGAAGGTGAAGAAGGTGAAGTTAAATTCGTATTTTGCAGAGAGAGAGAGTAAAAACAAAACTTAACGATTAATGGTAATTATTATTTACGTAAAATAAAATTGAGTTTAATCTATTATTTTTTAAATTTGATAAAATGATTCATTATTATTAAAAAAAATTTAAGTGCCTACGCACGCGGCAAGCTGCGGCTGTCGCCAAAAACAAAAACAAAAACAAAAAAGGAAAAGGAGCAAAATCAAAAAATCAGCTTTTTTATTTTTCCTTTCTTTTCTTTTACATTTTTTTATTTTATTTGCTTTTTCGTCTATTTATTTCGGTTTTCGGACACGAACTGCTCGCATTTTCTGACGCAACTCTAATTAATTAATTAATTAGATAATTCATTTAAATCCCTTGTTCTCGTTTCTTTGTCCTGCTTTCTTTTCTTTTCTTTTTTCAAAGCGGAGCAGAACTTTATTTCCATTTTTATTGCCTTTATTCATGCCACGTGGCCGCGTGCGACACGTGGCGTATGGTTCATTCATTATTATACCCTCAAGGGCAGATACAGAATTACTTTCCCATCATCTTCTCAAATGCTCTTTCCCAGCAAAGTGCATACAATTCTCTCTCTCTCTCTCTCTCTCTCTCTCTCTCTCTCTCTCTCTCTCTTTCGTAAACGTATGTTTATATTAAAACAACATGATAATACAAAAAAACCTTGCTATCAAAACTACGTCAAAAGGTAGCGATGTGGCAAGGGCAACCTTCTAAGGGTTACCTTTGGCTAGGACTTTAAAACGAAGACATATTGGTAGTGGTACATGTGTCTTTTGTACAACGGTTTATGAAGATTCTCGTCATAGGTTTATATCTTGCCCTGTTACTAAAAGTATATGGATAGGTATATCATAACTGTGGGGGTCATTAACTGGAAATGTTTTTGTTGAGAGACAAGCTCAACATTGGGTGCGTAAACGAGTGCGTAACCCAGTGCGTAGACTGGGTGCGTAAAACTGTACGCAAAATATGGTCGTAGCAGTGTGTAAACCGAGAGGCCGTTAGAACGTTATTCCTTGTAAGGAATAATTTTGGGGGTAAGTGTAGGATGCTCATTTATGAGCAGTCAGGTACTGTAAGTACTTGTGTCAGTCTAATAGTCAGGGCTTGTATAAAAGGTGCTCACTAGCACCAAGTATGTACAGAGAACATACAGAAAATTATGGTTTTTGAATATAGTTACGTTTTTTCTCTCTCTCTCTCCCTCTCCTTCTCTATGATTTTTGTGTTTTACCGAAATATCGTACTTCCGAACCGTGTACTCACTGTCTTACGCATACGCTTCCGCACCCGTATTCTTTCACATGGTATCAGAGTGCAAGGGTTGAGACTCCTCTACAGCCGACAGATAAGCTTGCGATAAAGACAGAGTTAAGTTATTGTTTTTTGTCAGAAAGGATAAGACAGCAATATGGACAGAGGAATGGGAAGCTTGCTACCGATTGAGAAGTTTGATAGGAGCAACTACGCATCTTGGTCGTACAAGATGCACCAGTATCTGCTTGGTCATGGTCACTGGAGTTATGTCGAAGGAGCTAATGATGCAACACCCAAATCGACACATAGAGATTTTTCGTCTTGGGAACAAGCGGCAAGCAGAGTTCTTTACTGCTTCGCATCCTATGTGAGCGACCAACTCTTGAGCTACATTCGGGATGCTAAGACGGTAAAAGACGCGTGGGCGAATCTCAAGAGGATTTTCGCTGCTAGCACAACGGCTAGGAAGCTGCAACTCATACAAGAGCTCAGTAATGTCTGATAGAAAGATCTATTTGTGGCCGATTACACGGCCTAAATCAAGGAGATCTGTGATTCCCTCGCCTCTGTCAATGTGAACATCGAGGAGGATGAAATGGTGCAGGTTTGTCTTGGAGGGTTGGCGTCAAAGTTCGGAGCATTCCAAACGGCGGTCTACACAAGGGAGATTATGCCTTCGTTCTTCGAGCTTCAGTCGATGTTGCTCGTGGAGGAAAATCACACGGGTGCGTCAACAAGTACGCACACCGACATCAAGATGTTGTACACGGAGGAAGACATGCCTCGTGGTCGTAGCGGACGAGGCAGATCGACGCGCAATGGAGGTGGCCGAAAAGAGCAAAACGTGCGGCATAATTTTGAACCCTCTGGACCCTCCGGAAGCAAGGGGAGTCACAGCAGCGCCGGAAGTCGGCAAGAGAAGGCCGCGACGGAATGCTAGTATTGTGGCAAGAAAGGCCACAGGGAGAGCGAGTGTTGGAAGAAGAGAGCCGATTCGGACAAAGCCGAATCTGAACGAGGTGGAAATGGATCGGGCCCAGCCTTCGTAATGAAGCACAAGTCTAATTCGATGGTCGTGAACACCTCGAAATCGAGCGAGGTGTGGTATGTTGATTCCGGAGTGTCAAATCATATGACGAGTCATGAGGAATGGTTCTCGTACTTGGAGAAACTGGAAAAACAAGGAGTGGTCAAAACGAGAAACGACACTCCGCATACCATCGAACATGTCAGAGAAGTTCCTCTCAACCACGTCAGACAGAAAGGGAAACTTATGAACATGTTGCATGTCCTAACAATAACCAAGAACCTCGTGTCGGTCAGTCAGATCATTGACCAGGGGATGCAAGTTCGATTCATGCACCTCGGGTGCTACATCGAAGAGGAAGGTCAAGTTATCGCGCAAGGGCGCCGTGAATGTTCATCCTCGACACCAATCAAGCCGGAACCGCGTTGTTCTCTAGAGGACAGAAGATCGAGTCGGACATCGACTTGTGGCACAAGCGGTTCGACCATGTTAACTTCCCACAGCTTCGTGAAATGCAAACAAAGAACATTGTTTTCTATTTGCCGAAATTTCGGGGCCATAATGGCCAAGTTTGCGAAGAGCACCGACTTCCATTCCCCAATGAGCATAATCGTAGTCGAAATCCACTGTATTTGATCCATTCGGATGTGTGGGGACCGGCACAAAACGTGAGTTTCGGTGGAAGCCGTTACTTTGTAACCTTCATCGATGACTTCACTCGGCATACTTGGGCGTGCTTGATCGCGAAAAACAACGAAGTCTTCATGTGGTTCCTGAAAGTGAAAAACCTTGCGAAAAGGGAAACATGGCGTAAGATCAAGTGCCTACGGTCCGATGGCGGGAATGAGTACTTCTTCGACAAGTTCACGAGTTATCTACAAAAGGAAGGAATTCAACGCGAATTCTCATGTAGATATACCCTGGAGCAGAAAGGTGTAGCCGAGCGGAAGAATCGGACGATCAAAGAAGCCGCCAGAGCAATGCTTGAAGAGAAGCATATGCCGAAGTTTTACTGGGCTGAAGCCTTAAGGACGGTTGTTTACTTGCAAAATTGGACCTCTACTAATGGAGGAGTGTCGCCACACGAGTTGTATTTCGGAAAGAAGCCGAACTTGGCACACTTGAGGATTTTCGGTAGCATTGCGTATGTGCATGTGCCGAAGGAGAAGAGGAGGAACCTGGACGCCAAAACCGGGAAGTGTATCTTGGTCAGCTATTCAGACGAGCAGAAGGGGTATAAGTGTTATAACCCCCGGACAAAGGAAGTTTGTGTAAGTCAAGATGTCGTGTTCGACGAGTCCGCTTCGTGGTACTTGCCTTCACCTCCAATACCTCATGACTCCATTCTGAATTCTGAAGAAGAGGTCAGGGAGGACGAGCTACCTCCGCGTGATGAGGAAAATCAGAGCTCTGAATGAGAGTCTGATCTCATTTCGGTTGAGTGGGCCGAATGAGGGGTTGGTCCGAGATGGCCAATCAAATGAAGAGTCGGCGAGTAGTGGAGACTCGGTCGTGTTGTCCCCACATAAAGAACTGAGGAGACAGTTTACGCGTAAAGAAAAAGGGAAGAAGAAAATGTTGGAATACGATTTCGGCAATGCCGAGTCAAATCGGAGTGAATCTAACTTTGGGCCAATCGAGAAGGAACCCTCACTGAAGAGGTCGAAATTGGCCGAAAATGCCATGAAATCAGGTAATCATGAATTACGTCGATTTACCCGCCTGAAGAATCCCGTAAAAAGATATGGGTACAATGAATACATGGTGCACCATTACACGTACATGACACGAGTGGCAGAAGTGCGTGAGCCAGAGAGCTACGCAGAAGGGGCGGAAGATGCAAACTGGCGTGCCGCAATGGAGGAAGAGATGCGCGCTTTAACGGACAATGAGACTTGGGACCTAGTTGACACACCTAAAGGTGTAAAGCCGATCGAATGCAAATGGGTGTTTAAGGTGAAATACAACACCGACGGCTCGGTCAACCGATATAAGGCCCTTTTGGTTGTGAAAGGCTATGCGCAGAAGCACGGCGTAGATTACGACGAGACCTTCGCTCCAGTTGCGAAGATGGCTACCATGCAAGTTCTACTAGCTGTAGCGGCGACAAAGGGGTGGCATCTACATCAGATGGATGTAAAGAATGCGTTCCTGCAAGGCGATCTTGAGGAACAAGTGTACATGGTACGACCCCCTGGATTTCTATCCAAACAGAGCACTTTGGCAGTCTGCCGATTGAAGAAGGCATTATACGGACTTAAGCAAGCCCCGCGAGCGTGGAACGTGAAGATTACGCAATGGTTGGGTAGAATGGGATTTACGACATCAAAGTCAGACTCCTCGTTGTTCGTTCGGCAAGGTCGACATGGACCAGTTTGTCTTTTACTTTATGTTGATGATTTAGTCATCGCCAGTGCCGACCTGGAAGAAATCGGCCGCGTAAAGTCTCAACTTGCGGCATCGTTCGAAATGAAGGATCTTGGTGACCTTCATTACTTCCTCGGGATCGAAGTGATCCGTTCCCCCGAAGGCATATTGATTAATCAACGTCATTACATGTTGAATATGCTCTTCAAGTTCGGGATGACAGATTGTAAGCCCATCTCAACCCCTCGAAATAGAAACGTAAAGCTTCGCCGAGATTCGGGAAAGGCGTGCGACCCGACACAATTTCAATAGATTGTCGGAAGCCTCATCTATTTGACGATCACTCGACCAGACCTCATCTATCCGATCGGAATGATCAGTCAATTTATGTCACAACCCATGATTGAACACCTTCAGTGCGCACAAAGGATATTATGATATGTTAGCGGCACGAAAGACATGGTGTTGTTGTATCGTGTAGACGTAGTCGAGCAGTTAGTCGGCTACACGGATGCCGATTGGGCCGGAAATGCCCACGATTGTAGATCCACATCCGGATACGCATTCTCATTGGGAAGTGTGGCGATCGTGTGGAGCAGTAAGAAGCAATCAACAGTAACATTGTCGAGCATTGAGGTCGAATATCGAGGGGCGACTATCGCTATGTGCGAGGTCATTTGGCTGAAACGGCTATTACGGATCTACACATAGAGGTGTCTGATCCAACGACAATCTACTGCGACAACCTCAACAGCATCCACCTTCCGAAAAACCTTGTATTCCACGCTTGGACTAAGCGCATTGAGGTGCACTACCATTTTGTCCGCGAGCATGTCCTTTCTGGTGAAGTCGAACTGGCGTATGTTCCGATGAGTCGGCAGATTACCGACATCTTCACCAAGCCCCTTGGTCTCGACAAGTTACGGCATTTCTCAATTGAGCTAGGTTTGCGTCACCTCGACACGCCGAATTTGAGGGGGAGACAGGAACAGGAACAGGAGCATGAAAGGAGCGGTAGTAACTGCGATGCCGAATCGGATGAAGAATTTGCTTTTGGGCCGGCTGAAGAAGCCGAAGAAAAGAACAGGGGCCGTAATCACAAGGAAGAGCCGAAGACAGCCAAACAAAGGGGAAACAAAGCCAAGAAAGGCATAAAGGCCATGACAAAGACATGGTCAGACATAGTTAAGGGCCTGAAGACAAAAGACGAATTGGAGACAACCAATTCAAGTGAAAGCGAGAATGAATCAGAAATGTTCGATTCGGATACACCAAATCAACTAAGGGCCAAAGAGAGAAAAGAGCAGTGGAATAGGCGCCAACACTGCGACAGCAAGGGAGCTAAGAAAGGCCACATGAGCAAACAAGCCGACCGAAAGGGTCGAGGCGCGCGGAATCGGACAGGTTGAGGAGGGCGAGAGAGGCGTGAAGCCAGGAGAAGCCGGAGCAAAGATCCAGAAAAGCATATGGAACCTCAAGTTAAGCTTGAGTGGGAGTGTTGAGAGACCAACTCAACATTGGGTGCGTAAACGGGCGTGTAACCCAGTGCGTAGACTAGGTGTGTAAAACCATATGCAAAATATGGCTGTAACGGTGTGTAAACCGAGAGGCCGTTAGAACGTTATTCCTCGTAAGGAATAATTTTGGGGGTAAGTGTAGGATGCTCATTTATGAGCAGTCAGGTACTGTAAGTACTTGTGTCAGCCCAATAGTTGGGGCTTGTATAAAAGGTGCTCACTGAGCACCAAGTATGTACAGAGAACATACAAAGAATTACGGTTTTTGAATATAGTTACATTTTCTCTCTTCCTCTCCTTCTTTGTGATTTCTGTGTTTTACCAAACTGTCTTACGCATACACTTCTGCACACGTATTCTTTTACAGTTTTGTCACCTTTTCAATGAGTTTTCATTGAAGGTGATAGAGTTTTGCCATCCCCAGAGTATAAGTTTGTGTTTGATTATTTGTGGTACTTGGGCATGTGGTATATTTGGAACTTGCGGAATGGTTTCTTATTTGATGGGCTTTCTAGAGTATCTCAACAGATATGTAGGATAAGAGGAAAGTTGATTTCGCAATTTTCACAGTTATGTTGTATGTCCCCAAATGAGTTACATTTGTGTCGCTTTGTATATATCTCTCTCTCTCTCTGGCTTTTGGTTTTGTAACTAGAGCACCTTACCCAACCTTGTAGTACTTAGTTGTTAGCCTACCGACTCTAAAGCCCTTGGGATGATTCTAAGGCACAACCATCTTTTCGTGGATTTACTAGATGGGGTTGAAACCTTGACCTTCTTGTCTACGCGGGACAACTTACCAACTAAGCTATAACCATATGCGCTCGCTCCCAAAGAACAAACAAACACCCTCGGATACCAAGCCTCAAAGTCACTCGTTCTACAATTAAGAAGGTATGGAAACGTGAGTTACACCGCCTAGAAGCTATCGTCGGGATACCTTTTAAATCAGGGCCATGAGCCACACCTACATCAAAACCCTTTGACCTCCCACTCCTTTTCCAATGACTTAGATGGAAATGAAACTAGGCCTAGCACATAGCCATTTCCTTTATAGAATATATCACACCATAAAATCTTTTGTACAATATTGTACCTCTTTTATCTATGTTTATTTTGTTTTTATTTTTGACAATTGGGTTCACATCCAATTTTGTAAACTATTGTCTCATGGCCCATGGGCCAAATTTGGTCTTGGAAGATGTTAATCTCTCTCTCTCTCTCTCTCTCTCTCTCTCTCTCTCTCTCTCTCTCTCTTGTAACAACATATGATCATATTAATTCTATATAAAACCAATTGTTACAACTTCTTAGCCTTCTCTACCTATATAGGTAGAGAGAGGGATGATTCGACAAACATCTTATAACGTCCATTAAAAAACTAAAATATGCATTAGAGGAAATGATTCCCACATGCTCCAACATCCAAAAAATTTAATTGAGAATGCTTTTCAACTTCTTACCATAGGCTTTCACCCAATGTCTACTATCAAACATGAAAGCGTTACACATAATCCAATGTGTTGTAACCCCCAATATCATAAAAATTTTGAACAATATCTCCAACTCATCATTTGCACAATTTTAAGCATACCAAGCAAAAACCACTATTGATGCAACAAATAAAAACATGATAAACTCTTGCCAAATCTCTAATAAGCACTTCTAAATTATATGAGCTATAGTGCATTTAATGAACCAATGCATATTGTCTTCCAATGGAATGGTGGAAAAGAAAGATGTACCTAGACCTAGTTCTCATTTGCTTAAGGTGGAATCTAATCTCTCTCTCTCTCCCTCTGACACACACACACATTGGCATACAAGATGCACATGAACAAAGGAAGGAGGCACTTCCATTGCTCACCATCTCCCAGGCATTGAAAACCGTGATGCAAAGACGTTTTGAATAAAGTATCCATCCCAATGTCTAAATTATATGAGCTATAGGGCATTTAATGAACCAATGCATATTGTCTTCCAATGGAATGGTGCAAAGGAAGCATGTGCCTAGACCTAGTTCTCATCTACTTAAGGTGGAATCTAATCTCTCTCTCTCTCTCTCTCTCTCTCTCTCTCTCTCTCTCTCTCGTAGACATACAAGATGCACATGAACAAAGGAAGGAGGCATTGGCATCAAAGTGTCCATCTAAGCACATCCATTACTCACCATCTCCCCGACATTGAAAACCATAATAAGAGTCGTTTTGGATAAACTATCCATCCCATTGTCATAAAGACTACAAAAATATGATATCCATGAGGTTTCATATCTCATATGGAACACAATTTCTTTTGTACATGTTGGATTGCTAGAAGACATGCTTCATCATGAGCTAAATAGATGTGTGGCTCGTAATTTGAACGTGTGTTTGGGCCATGTCATAGTTTATAGAAAGAACAAGTCAGCTTACTAGTTAAGTGAACTGCTCACCCACTAGCTCATTGGAACTAATTGACATTCTCATACACATGCACATAAGTATTATGACAATTTAAAAAGTTATCAATATCATTGACAACTAACAAGTAGTTTTAATTGGTTACTTCAAATATTGTTGACCATGTGTTTACTAGTATTTTTGCTACAATAATGTCAACCTCTTGCTTGAAAATAAGTCGGTTACCCACTTAGTATGTAATTCCATACACAACTCGGGCGTAAGTGGTGCAATGATAATGATCATGGACAGTTTGTATATGTACATCATTTATTCTAATCATGTTGTGTTGGTTTCAACTTTTTTGGATCTCAAACCTAGTTTCTCCCGCCAATTGGAGGATAGATTCAGTGCATCCATGTGGAAGGCAAGGTGTGACATTCGTCAAGGGCTCAAGTGTGATCAACCGAGATCCGAACATGCCTGGCTCAGTCAACGTATCCTATGGAACCCATATCTCAAGGATGAATCTAATCAACTACTAGGATCACGTAAGGGGTTGTCATGGGGATACATTGCAGAAGGTCCAGGAAAAAGTATAGAATGTTGGCGACGGTTTATGTCAATGCTACTACAAGATCAGGCGAACATACTCCATGGAATTAGGGGCGAATGGACTATGAGATCGGAAATCATTAACTCTCTACTGATTAGGGAATCTGCTACTCAAAGGACGACAATGGAGAAATGGATAGGCCACGAGAAGGAGGGATCTCTGATCCCGAGAGGTAGGGGACCACCAGACAGACTCGAAGGCTCTGAATTGCGAGACACTAAGACACCAACACATAATAACGCAATTCGAGTACTCGCGTACACTAGTCATAAATGGATTGTAGATCCTGATCTGATCAAAGTACAACCCGATTAGCATATATGTACTCATGAAAACACATGGCTACGTAAGGTCAGTTGAGACCCTTTGTAATGGACATGGCGTGATCCCTACGCGGGGCAAGGAAGCAAACCCATCCCTTTCTTCCAATTCACAACTAGATTGGGTCGCCACATTAGCTGCTCAAGCCGCCCAAGAATCGGCTGCTGCGAAGGTCTGGCACACATTTCAAGTTCCCTCCGCAATAATCACCAAGTTTTGGCAGAAAATCTGGAAACAACAACACATGAGGCGAATTACCACTTTCCAATGGTTGTTAATACATAAGTCCCTACCGGTGGGAGCATGGCAACGTGGGAACCTTAGCTCTCCTAATTGTGTAGAGTGCCCACATGCAATAGAATCCATATGACACGCTCTGTGGGACTGCCCAACGTCCCATCGAATATGGCGGGGGGTTGGCCGCTTGTTGCAATTATGCTAGGTGCAAGGTTCAATCAAGTGGGGAAATATATGTTGGCTATCATGGCAAGCTGCAATTGGCCGATACGAGCATCAGGAGGAGGGGATGACTTTGGTGATAAAAGCACAAGAGGTCCTTTTCTCCTCCAGCGGCAATGTGTACTCCATTCCTCCTAATGACAAATCTCAAGAGGTGTTGGAATTGGTCAACCCAATAACCCTTTGGAATCTATGGAAACAACGATGTAGGCGAGTCTTCTCCAACCAAACTGCCCATCCAACAAGGTTACTGCCCATTCCTCCTAATGACAAATCTCAAGAGGTGTTGGAATTGGTCAACCCAATAACCCTTTGGAATCTATGGAAACAACGATGTAGGCGAGTCTTCTCCAACCAAACTGCCCATCCAACAAGGTTACTGCAAGAGATATGGAGTGAAATTGTAGCCACTCTGAAGAGCCAATATGATGGCCTTAAGGGTGCCTCCGAGGGAGTTGAAAGACAACGCATAGCCTTCATCCAACAATGGTCGTCCTCTCCCTTTCTTGAGTCAGTGGGCATCCACATAAGATGGAACTATCGCGTCCCTTTAGGGATTTGTACATAATCGTCTCATTTGTAAAATTTTATAACTAATGGAAGGAGTTTTTTTTTGGAAAAAAAAAAAAAACTTTTTTCAATTTGCATGTTCGAAGGAAGTTTATGGTAACATGTTAAAATGAAACTAAAATATCATAAATACGCTTCTGTCAATATTTACTTATTCCTTTTAATTAAGATCTAGATCTAAGAATAAGTATCCCTTTTGGTATTCTTTATGAATTGATTGGGGATATTATCAACATCACACTATATAATCAAGGTTTCTTCAAGAATGAAATAATGTCAACCCATTTTAAAGACATGTTGTTCCAAGGCGACTTTCACATGCATGCGTTGTGGTCCTGGATATCATGGATTTTCCTAGTATATTAAAAAATATCCCTTCTTTCAAAGTTTCGCATTCAATGTCTTTACCCTTTTCCACAAATTTGTGTCTATGTGATTTGTTTTGAATCCTCCAATGTAATAATGAGCTTGGTTGTATTTCATACACTTGCTAAGGGTGAGTTGTTGGGCTTCTTTATTCCATATACACACTTGATATCATTTCTATGGTGTACATTACAAGCTTTATAGGTTTCAAATTGTATATATATTTTTAATAGCCCTCCCTTTATTAGTTGGTCTAGTTTTAGGATCAAGTTTCTATTTGAGAAGAATGCTTGTGAAAATGGGCATAGTTGGTTGTTTTAACTTGTAGAAAATGATCGATTTTTCTCTTGTTGGTGAGCCATGTATCGAGGAAAGCCCAATCCTATTGGTAATATTCCCTAAACGTTTATAACCAAAATGATATTTTTAGGCGATTCATTTAAACCATTTAATCGAGTGAAAAAATTTCATTTTAAATCACAAGTTTGCCATGATTATCAATTTGTTGAAGGAAGGAAGTTCACATTCATCCACTTTTCTAGGTATTATAAAGAAGGTGTCTAACTTCAGCCAAAAAAGTGCCCAAATGTGTGGAAACCATTGAACAATAAGTCATAAACCTATCTTCGAGCATCACTGAATATGATTGACATGTTTACTTTATGTATCTTTATCGTTCGTGAGAAGAAATGTATTTGTGATTTTTTTTATCACATTCAATCATTGGATTCATTAAAACAAACTTGAAAAGCTTGTTATAAGGTAAAAATGTCAAAAGAGATGGGAGGCAAATTATTAGCATTTACTTTATCTCTCATTTCAACTCTAGCAGTTGCATAAGATGAATTTGTAAAGCCATTCTTTATGAGAAACTATTGGTTAACAATAAATGTAATGATGTCAAAGTAAAAATACAAATGTTTTTTTATGATGAATATGTCATTGGACCATAAACACATGCGCCCCTGATCCTAATGTTACAAATTATATGCCTAATATAACATTTTGTAATCGACCCTCTAAAGGCATTGTTTGCGTGTCGTACTTCAACGTAGTGTCTGCATCTTTAACAAGTAAGTGATCATTTATTAAATATCCAAGCTTTGGCTTCGAACAGTATGCTAGAAATTTTTAGAAAAACATAAAGGAAAAGCCATCCAACTCAAATTATTGTAGTTTATTACCTTTGAATCATACACCATAAGAACATTGTGAAAAGAGATTTGGTAGAGAGAGTAAAAATATGAATTATATTAAAAAAATCAGAGGATGTGAGATAATATTCAAATGTAGAAGATTATTCTACATGTACATGTTTATGATAACATAGAACCTCATGACATATAATTTCAAAACTAGAATGATATCTTTGTTACGAAGTATATCATAGGCTATAATATCTTTCATCACAACCATATATTGTGTGCATATGGCATCATATTTAGTGCATCCTTTATAAGTCTAAAAACTATATATATGTTGTAGGTCAGGGTTTGCATGCAGAGCTATGAGATCGGTCATATTGTGGATAGAGATGATTCATGGGTGTACGCAAGGTCTATGTATGAATGGATATGTGTGAATTCAACAATGTGCATTCAGGGCATGGGTCCTAATGGTACTATAAAAGCAACCTCATATGTGACCATGACCTTTAAATGAGAACAATTACAACAAGCAACGATGAGGTTAGAATATTCTAAGACAAAAAGCAAGGAGGACCAAATTTTGTGCATGATATTGTGAAAAACCTAACAAATTGCTAACTTAGTATACAAAGACACCATTGACACCAATAAGAATCTTTATATTATGACTAGCATGGCCTTCACGTCTATATGTTAGTTTCGAAAAAGAGACTTCATATGACATTGCCAAGTAGTAACATCTATTTGAGTCCATAACTTCTTTTTAAGGGGTCCTTTGGATCTACGGTTTGTTACTACTATCTATTTAGGTTTCTGTTTATCATAGTTTTACATGTTGGATATTAACAATAAATGTTAACGCTTTATTCCTTGAATTTTCTAAGGGTAATACTTTGGCACTTCCATATGTGAATTCTTTTAGAGCCAACAAATCGTTGAATGAGAAATTGTGCAAGTTTTGCCTCATATGCAATGGCTACCTTTTTTATAGACTTGAGGGGAAAGGAAAAGAATTACATTCATTTATGAGTGATGATGGTGGGGGGGGCCGAAGCAGATCATGAGGGGATGAGAAACACACTAGACTCATTTTGTTGTTATTTGTACAAGACCTTGGTGATAAGCGGTGAGATGGGTGATGTGGACCGAATGAAGCAGAATTTTGTTTTGTGATAAGGTTGAGTGAAGATGGTGTGGGGATCGAAGTAGATTTGTTTGAGGTGAGGAGGACATAATAATCTTGTTTTATAGGGAGATTCATTACAAGTACATTTTCAATGTTCGTGGAGATGAAGGACATGGTCGTTTCGATATGGCAGAGGATAGATGGGGCTATCCAATGCGGCCCATCACGTTTTACCCCAAGTGGCATGTGCATCATGGCCTGTTTTTGTGTCTTCAACTATAGCAGCTGAAGAAGATCTTGACGTACAAAACATTTGCCAAATAGCAATAACTAGTGGACATCTAGGTGATGGTGAACAACTTTAGTATATGTGGAACCAAATGCAAACATGGAGTTCTTAGACTACCAACTAGGGTATGTTGAGTATGATTACCAACAAGATATGTATTCTCTTGGACCGCAAGAATTTGTCTATATGTTGAGTAGGGTTATAGTGAAGAACTTTAGTATATGCGGAACCACATTCAACCAATTTTGGTTGCAACATGAGGTTTTTTACAGGCCCTAACAAGGGGCAATTGAAGATGTGTTTCAGATGCTTCGTACTACAGATATGGTCTCATGGAAGGTAATGGTGATAGAGTTATAGAACATTGTTATTTCAATGTATCATTAACTGTTCACATGTTGGAGATTGATAGTATGGTGCCCGATTCTATCCACTTTTTTTTGGTGGTAGCCTAGCTTGTCATATCAAAAGTGTTGTTGGCAAAGGCTGAGAGTTGTTTTCATGTATTATAATTAGCCTTATCATGCCAAATGCCATTGCTTATATTTGGTCCTTTTTTGATGATATATACTTGTGGAGTGGAAACTATTATGTACAATTTGTATATTGCCTTTGGCATTGTTAATTTTAATACTAATGGGGCATATTTTTTATGGAAAAAAAAGAATTACATTCATGCTCCTTGTAAAGGGCAGTGTTGTAGAAAGTTCCATCCTACAATGCACAAGTTTCATATGTAGTATGCAAAAAGTATCAAATCATTTCCACCACTAGAAATTGCAATAATCCTATATAACCTAATAATCCTATGTAGCATTTTTCAATATATTAATTGGTTGTAAGAAGCAATATCAAGATAGTGGTTACATATTAAAAAAGGTTGGTTTTTTCACATGGTAAAATAATTCATTTTTCTGTAAAACGTTCACAACAAATGCAACTCCTTTACGTATATTTGAGAAATGGTCTTTGTCATATTATAACATCATTGGAAATCATGAGCCTTAAACAATGTGGCAACCCTACAAGCCCCATGTGTAGCCTATATAATAGAGATAAGGTAATCATTTATGATACTACCGTTCAATCCATTGTCACAACTTAGCTAATCATGTTAATGATGGTGATGGTAATGTTGATGTTGATGTTGATATTGATGACAATGAATCCTTTTTGAGAAAAACTATTGCGTACAATCTTACCTTGCAAAAGTAAGTCGATGTCCTCCACACATTGTCCTCCCAACTCCTCATAACGTTGTTTTCACACCTTATAAGCCTCACTACTAATTTATCATCATTTTCAATGTCATATTGAATCTCATTCTTGCACTACCTATATGATCATCTGGGTCACAATCCATATAATCTACTTCTCGAAAACTATTGGTTTACTAATCTATTTCATCCCTAACATCTGTCATTGTGGCCGTTAGCAACATAGTGTGATATGCATGAGTTCCAACCCATGAGTCATAGGATATGTACAAATTCCAATCTTAGTTCCATATGACATGTATAAGTTCAAAGTCATCATTGTATGACATATGTAAGTTCGAATCCTACAAGACTAGTAATGGTATGTACAAGTTGGAATCTGCAACATAGTTATGCAAGAATCCCAACTCCTAAGCACCAAACTACTAGCTCTAGTAATTATTAGACAAATTCTTCTCTAATCCATCACCTACCGTATTATAAGTACAAGATAGTGTAATCACTTATCAATATCAAGGATGTACTTGTCTTTGGACATTGTCTTGCTTAAAACATATATTTCCCTAAGAGAAAGAACCTAATGAAAAGAACTTTTTTTTAATAGTAATGTGTGGTTTGTGTTTGCAATTTGATAAAATCTTACTTTATGGTGATTACCATCTATTTTAACGATCTTGCCTTACTCAAATGTCCAAATCAAAGTGAAAATCTCATGTTGTTTAAAGTGTCACCAAATAAATAACTTTCATTGGAGTTGCTAACACTTTTTTAAAGCATTGCAATAATTTAACATTCAATGAATAGAAGCCAAGCCTATCCATACGTTACAAATTTGAAGCTTACAAAACAAAAAAATCATCAACCCCAAAAATGCTTGGGATCACGTAAATATGTATGTACGCAGATGTGTTATTGTCTTGTATGCTTATGGTCTCTTCTTCTCTTAGTCACATTGCCATGTGTCTTTTTCTCGATGTAAGCTTTCACTTTCCTTGACAAGATTGCATGCCAACTCCCAAGTTGTGTCTCCCTCCTAGCCACACAATCTTTTTAGACTCTCTATCATTATCCTCTAACAAACAAAATCCCAATATCCTTTACTTTCAAGATTTAAAGCTTGTGCTCTAATTCTTCTCTACAAGGTTATGTTACAACTTAGAACATTTCAAGCCTTCAAAGTATTGAAAATGACAGTATTTTAATAAGTTAGGAACATTCATGTCTTATTGCTTTGTCTCCATACCACCATACACTTGTACAATATTCACATTGCATCAATTCTCGATGGTGGATTGACTTTAGGCATATATCTTTGCTCTCTTAATTTTATTTGAGCAATATACAATCAAATGTGTAAATTGTTAGTTTACGTGCATTTCCAAAGTATTTCATTCAACTTTAACCCATCACATTTCTTTTGTTTTCTAGTTCCAATTTTAATTGAAAAGATATAATAAGAAACTAGGAAACAAAATTTTGAAGCCTCTAGTTGTTAAAGAAATATAGGTTCTTGAAGCCAAACTTTAAGTGTGAAAAACAAGGCTCATGAAAACAGACATTGTTTTCAATTGTTACATATGTACTTGATCATAACTCTAGCATCAACGTCTCATTTCACATTTGTCTATTATAGAATATATCTACGAACAACACATTCTCTAATCTTTCGCCACCTCTTGTATGGTTTCGTTTATGTGATAATATAGAGGATGTGAGTCATCCTCATTGGTAGAACCTTGGTAGCGCCTTGACAAGAAGCTCACCTTGGCTCCTTATTGAGCCCCCCCCTCCCAAGAATAGGATGATTGCCACCATCGTGAAATCCCCTTTTGCTATAAATAAGGATATTGACATGCCCCTCGAAGACTACCATCTTTTTCCCCTTGATCATTGAGTCTTTGGTGGAAATCGTAAACCAAGAGCATATGAATATTTTGTCATTGCCATTAGACCAACAAAAATAGACAATGCTTTTAATGGACACAAAATAGTAGAGGAAACCTCATGTCAAGCTACTTGAAAGCCCCAATGTACAAAGTTCTCTCATGTCGAAATTTTAACAATTCAAGATTGGATTAACATAGAGATATTCACAAATATTTTTATGGTATAGCTTGGGTTCATGTCACCACATATATCCCCAAAAACAACAACTAAGATAAAGGGTTTGGACAATGACTCAAGAATCTAGAATTGAATGATAAAAAGGGAATCCAATGGGAAAAGGATCTACAAACGTATCCTCCATATTCTTTCATAACAAAAACTCAATAGACTTAAGCATATATGACATCATGCACATGAAAGAAGAGGATACTTTCAAGCTAAAAATTGTGACCAAAGAGATAGATCCAAGGACCAAACAACTAGCTAAAGTTAGTCATCGATGGAAGATGCTTGTAGATATAAAATATATCCTAGAAGAGCCACCAATTTCTCAAACAACCTATTGGTATGCATAGAGGTTATAGAACTAGATGCACTTAACCATGAAAACATAGGGTGCAAAGGATAACCTTTATGGATGTTCCAAACTACATCCTAGGGACCATACTAGTGACACCAATCACTAGGTACCATTAACAAGGACTTTGAATAATTATATGTCACACGAGACACCTCAAGGATGGAGGCGACGACTATGAAAACATAAAGTTCTAATTCAATGCATACTACTACCTTCCAACCAATTCAAATATTCTTGACCTTAGTGAAAATTTAGAGGAGACCAACTCCATCTCATAGGTCATTTCAATGAAAAGAAATAAGAGCATTGCCCTTAGTTGGTTCCAAAACCCTCTAGATGAAGTCCAGAATAACTTCTTTTAACGAACTTCATAGGAAGAGGGATGAAATAGAATCCTAGTGACCAACCATTCTCCCTCAATGAGAAGCTAATGAGATGGTGCGATGCCAACCTCTGACCAACAACTAGTTCTTTAACCTCATTTCCTAAAAAACACCAAAATTAGAATGGGTCTAAAAGTTGTGTGCTCAACCATCAATGAACATTATTTGTGCACCTCACAACTGAGCCACTCTAGAAGAGCCAACTGAAACTGAGGAGTGGGTTAATGTGCAAAGAGTCATAGCTAAAGGGAGGACAAGGGCACTCAAGCCATGCGGTATGTCAAGAAACAACTAACAAAAGCTCAAGAATGGCACAAAGGGATCACCCAAATTTAGTTTCCTAAGCGTAGTAGAGTGCATAAACCAACCAGACCAATGCATGCGATAGAGCAAAATAAAAAATGTTGAGCGACAAGCTCAACCGGAGCCGGATCGGCTGAATAAGCCGGAGCCGGTAAGCGAGACGGATCGGGCGAAAGGGATCGGTATGATGGTGAGCAACCGAACCGGCAAGCAGTGGAGGCTGGGTGCAATCTGTAACCGGCAGTTCAATCGGAAGCCTAGAATAGGATAGACTACTAGGTATCTATAGTCTCGTAGTAAGTGTCAGATGCTCGTGTGAGCATTGAAGTACATGGTACTTCTGTCAGTCCCAAGAGGACTTGTATAAATAGTGTTACTTAGCACAGTCTGTTGTACAAAGTCTTGATATAATTTTGAAATTGTGTTCTGCTCTCTCTGTCTCTCTTGCTCTCTCTCTCTCTCCTTCTGTGTTGTTCTCTGTTTTACGCTTCCGCAAACACTCACGTTTACATGGTATCAGAGCGCGAGGGTTGAGAACCTCTACTGCAGACATTTAACTCTTGAGAAGAAAACCCTAACAGGTTGAAAACAGACACAGTAGAAGACATGGATAGAGGCATGACTACGTCGCTCTCGGTGGAGAAGCTCGACAGGAGCAACTACGCATCCTGGTCTTACAAGATGCACCGGTACATGCTTGGACACGGGTATTGGAGTTATGTCGAAGGAGCGAATGATGCGGCACCCGAATCGGCACACAAGGACTTCCCGGTATGGGAACAGGCGGCAAGCAGGGTGATGTATTGCTTCGCGTCCAGTGTCGGCGATCAGCTGCTCAGCCACATCCGTGACGCCAAGACACCGAAGGATGCTTGGGGGAACCTGAAAAAGGTTTTCGCCACAAGCACCACTGCCCGGAAGCTGCAACTCAGACAGGAGTTGAGCAATGTTCGACAGAAGAACATGTCCGTGGCAGACTACACGGGCCGGATAAAGGAGATCTGCGACTCGCTCGCCTCTATCAATGTTATCGTAGAGGAAGACGAGATGGTGCAGGTATGTCTCGGAGGCCTGGCGTCCAAGTTCGGAGCGTTCCGGACTGCGGTGTGTACAAGGGAGAATACCCCCTCATTCTTCGACTTACAGTCGATGCTCCTTGTAGAGGAGAACCACGCCGGTGCATCTACCAGTGCATCCCCGGACAGCCGGATGCTGTACACGGGAACGGATCGGCACTGTGGGCGTGGTGGAAGAGGTGGGTCGGCACGCAATGGAGGCGGCCGGCAAGAGCAGGAACGGAGGCACTATGAGTGTGCCGACAGCAGTTCCGGGACTTCCACAAGCAGGGGGAGTCAAGGCGGTGCCGGAGGCCGGCAAGACAAATCCGCTACGGAATGCTGGTACTGTGGCAAAAAAGGCCACAGGGAAAGCGAGTGCTGGAGAAAGCGTGCCGATTCGGACAAATCCGGATCCGGCAAGACCGGTAAGGATGGCCGGCAAAACTCGCACTATGCAAACGGATCAGGAGGATCCGGAACCGGAAAGGCCAGTAAGGGGCCAACCTTGGTGATGAATCACAAGGCAAACTCAATGAAGAAGACCATTTCCAAAACGGAGGAAGTGTGGTATGTTGATTCCGGCGCGTCGAACCACATGACGAGCCACAAAGAGTGGTTCTCCTTTCTGGAGAAACCGGATCAACCAGGAGTAGTCGAAACCGGAGACGACACTCCACACCCAATCGTGCACGTCGGAGAAGTCCCTCTAAGCCACGTCGGACAAAAAGGGAAGCTGATGAACGTATTACACGTTCCGACGATCACGAAGAACCTGGTGTCTGTCGGTTAGATTGTCGACCAGGGGATGCAGGTGCGGTTTACGCACCTCGGGTGCTTCATTGAGGATGAGGGCGAAGTCATTGCGCAAGGGCGCAGAGACGGGAGGATGTTTATCCTCAACACCAATGACATTGGCACCGCTCTGTTCGCAAAATGACAGAAGGTCGAGTCGGACATTGACCTATGGCACAAGCGGATAGGCCACGTCAACTACCGGAGGCTTCAAGATCTGCAAACGAAACAAGTCGTTTTCGGTTTACCGAAGTTTAGCGGCCGGAGAGCCGAAATCTGTGAAGCCTGCCAACTTGGGAAGCAACACCGGCTTCCATTCCCCACCGAACGGAACCAGAGCCGTAACAAGCTCGATCTCATCCATTCGGATGTGTGGGGACCGGCACAAAGTGTAAGCCTTGGCGGGAGCCGATACTTCGTCTCCTTCATCGACGACCATACTCGACATACTTGGATCTACCTCATTGAACGGAAGAGTGAAGTCTTCGATTGTTTCCGGAGTCTCCAGAAGATGGTGGAACGGGAATCGGAGAGGAAGATCAAATGCCTTCGGTCGGATGGCGGAAAGGAATATTTTTCCGGCCAATTCACTAGTTATCTGCAGCAGAAGGGAATTCGGCGAGAGTTCAGCTGCAGATACACACCGGAGCAAAACGGTGTGGCCGAAAGGAAGAACCGGACACTCGTCGAAGCGGCAAGGACAATGCTGGTGGAGAAGAGCATGCCCCGGTTCTATTGGGTGGAGGCGGTCCGGACGGTCGTCCACATACAAAATCGCATTGGTGACAAGGTGTTAGCTCACGAGCTGTATTTCGGGCGCAAGCTGAACTTGAGACACCTTCGGATATTCGGCAGCATAGCGTATGTGCATGTGCCGGATCAGAAGCGGAGAAAGTTGGATGCAAAATCGGAAAAATGCATCCTAGTCGGCTATGCTGAAGAGCAAAAGGGGTATAAGTGCTATAACCCCCGGACGAAGGAAGTCCGAGTTAGCCGGGATGTCGAGTTCGATGAATCGGCATCCTGGTATTCCGTACCCACTCCAACTTCCGATCCCGACCCAATGTCGGAAGATCAGGCTAGTGAGCCTGAATCAGCCCTGGCAGAGGATGATGATGCAGGGACTCAAGATGAGAGTCCGGAATCGTTACGGTTGAGTGGACCGAACGAGCGGCTGAGTCGGTTGGACCAGTCGGATGAAGAGACGGCAAGTGGAGGAGACTCTGCCGTGCTCTCCCCGCGCAAGGAACCGAGGAAACGGTTCACACGTAAAGAGAAAGGGAAAAGGAAGATGCCGGACTTCGAAACCGGCATCGATGAGTCGGATCGGTGCGTATCCGACTCCGGAAAGGAGAAAGGCAGATCTTCGGCAACGAAGACCGAACTGGCCAAGAAGGGCCTCAAATCAGGTGACGGTGCGTTGCGCCGATCAACCCGTCAGAAGGATCCTATCGTGCGGTACGGGTACAATGAATACATGGCGCATCATTATGCGTACATGACTAAGGTGACAGAAGTGCGTGAGCCGGAAAGCTACGCCGAAGCGGCAAAGGACGCAAATTGGCGTGCCGCTATGGACGAAGAAATGCGGGCACTTGATGCCAACGAAACTTGGGACCTACTTGATCCTCCCCGTCACTGTAAACCGATTGGATGCAAGTGGGTGTACAAGGTCAAGTACAACGCCGACGGTTCTGTTAACCGGTACAAAGCCCGGTTAGTGGCGAAGGGATACGCGCAGACCCATGGAATCGACTACGATGAGACCTTCGCTCCTGTGGCGAAGATGACGACGGTTCGTGTGGTACTGGCGGTTGCTGCGGCAAGGGGGTGGCATCTTCACCAGATGGATGTGAAGAACGCCTTCCTTCAAGGAGAGCTTGAAGAAGAAGTCTTTATGACTCAGCCCCCCGGATTTCACTCGGAGATGAACAAGTCGGTGGTATGCCGATTGAAGAAGTCACTTTACGGCTTGAAGCAAGCCCCCCGAGCTTGGAACGCGAAGATCACGCACCGGTTGCGTAAGCTGGGGTTTGCTGTCTCCAAGTCGGACGCTTCGTTGTTCATCCGGCAAGGCTCTAACGGCCCGGTATGTATACTCTTGTATGTGGATGATTTAGTCATCACCGGACCGGGTCTTCCCGAAATCAACCGCGTCAAGTCCAAGTTGTCGGACGCATTCGAAATGAAGGACCTGGGGGACCTTCATTATTTTCTTGGGATCGAAGTGATCTGGACCCCCGACGGCATATTGATCTCACAATGACATTACGTGTTGAATATGCTGTATAAGTTCGGCATGACGGATTGCCGACCTGTCTCCACACCCCTGGACCGAAACCAGAAGCTCCGTCCCAACTCCGAACCGTCCTGCAATGAGAAACGGTTCCGACAGGTTGTCGGAAGCCTGATGTACTTAACCATCACCCGACCTGACATCAGCTATCCGGTCGGCATGGTAAGTCAGTTCATGCAGAAGCCGACCGTGGAGCACCTTCAGTGCGCGCAAAGAATATTACGGTATGTCAGCGGCACTAAGGACCGGGGACTGCTATACCGGCGAGGTATACCCGAAGAGCTTGTCAGTTACACAAATGCTGACTGGGCCGGCGATGCGTCTGATCGCCGCTCCACTTCGGGATACATGTTCTCCATAGGTAGCGCGGCCGTTGCGTGGAGCAGCAAGAAGTAGCCCACAGTGGCTTTGTCAAGCACTGAGGCTGAGTACCGGGCCGCTACCGTTGCCACTTGTGAAGCCATCTGGCTTCGGCGACTACTGCGAGACTTGCGGATTGAGGTGCCGACCCCGATCCCGATTTACTGCGATAACATGAGCAGCCTGCAGCTCGCCAGGAACCCTGTGTTCCATGCTCGCACAAAGCACATCGAGGTGCACTACCACTTCGTGCGTGAGCGGGTCCTAAGCGGTGAAGTTGACCTACGGTATGTTCATACGGATCGGCAAGTTGCCGACATCTTCACCAAGCCGCTCGAATCGGACAAGTTGCAGCACTTTACCGACATGCTTGGTATTCAGCATCTCGACGTGCTGCACTTGAGGGGGAGAAGCAAGGACAAAGTCTCTACCGAAACGGGCAAAGGTCAACAAACTGTTGAACCCGTCGGTAAGAGGAGAGCCGGAAGAAGAGGAGACAAGAAAATAAAGGAAGCCGAGTCGGCGAAGGAAGTCGACACATCCGAACAGGTCGGAGCAAGCGGTTGTGAAGAAAAGTTGTGCACTCAGGAAGAGAAGTGCAAGCTGTGCGGAGGTCATCACGACGGTACTGACCATGATGCGGAGTCGAATGAAGAACTCGATTTCGGTTCACCGGCTGAAGAAGCCGAGGGAAGTATGGAGAAGGCCAAGACACGGAAGTGGTCCGATGTGGTGAGAGGCCTGAAGCCGGAAGTCGAATCGGAGTGTACCGATTCGAACAAGAGCTGGAACGAGTCGGAGACAGCTGACTCAGATCAACAGATGGATCCGGATGAGTCGGATCGACTGAAGACCAAGGGGACACGGACACAGCGGAAGTCGATGCCATCGTGGGAGAACCGACGGATCGGCAAGCGCCGGAGTCACAGCAACGTAAGTGCTGAGATGGGCCTATTGAGCAGACATGCCGACCAAGAGGGTCGAGGTGCGCAGAACCAAAGGGGTCGCGGCAAATGGGACCGGACCGGACGAGGAGCGCGAGCAAGGCGGAGTGACGCCAGGAGAAGTCGGTTGAAAGAACCGACTGCCACAGAGGTCGACACTACGACCCCACCTCAGGTTGAGCTTGAGGGGGAGTGTTGAGCGGCAAGCTCAACTGGAGCCGGATCAGCTGAATAAGCCGGAGCCAGTAAGCGAGACGGATCGGGCGAAACGGATCGGTATGATGGTGAGCAACCGAACCGGCAAGCAGTGGAGGCCGGGTGCAATCCGTAACCGGCAGTCCAATCGGAAGCCTAGAATAGGATAGACTACTAGGTATCTATAGTCTCGTAGTAAGTGTCGGATGCTCGTGTGAGCATTGAAGTACATGGTACTTCTGTCAGTCCCAAGAGGACTTGTATAAATAGTGTTACTTAGCACAGTCTGTTGTACAGAGTCTTGATATAATTTTGAAATTGTGTTCTGCTCTCTCTGTCTCTCTCGCTCTCTCTCTCTCCTTCTGTGTTGTTCTCTGTTTTACGCTTCCTCAAACACTCACGTTTACAAAAAACATTTGTGCAACTCACAAGCCTAATCATGTGGACAAAACATCTCATCATAAGCTTCAACTTTCCTCACACACTCTAAAGATTGGTTCCCATCCCACACACTCATGGGCACCCCATATGTAGACAAGGGCCCTACATTCCAATTTTCCTTGCACTAAGCCTCAACATGTAGATCAAAAGTATGCCCTAGAATGTGTTCTTTTTCTCTCTAGAAAACAAGGCCAATGATTGGTGGCCAAGAAACACATTGTTGTGGTAATCCGTGCATACGTGTCGGGTTGGGCAGGACCACGGGGGTCTTGGACTAGGGAGTAAAAGGGGGAAGACAGGTTAACCCTTACGGGCTTCCGAGCACGAAAAGAGAAAGAACAATGTGTGAAAGATTAGATGAGCCAAGGTTCATCGACAAATTCCATTACGAGGCATGAAAGCCACAACATGATTTACAACCACAATCGTTTAGGCCGGACTCAATCACAACTAGAAGAAAACGACAATAGGACTTTAGAGAAAGAAGAAAACCCTAAACCTTCCTAATTACTACCATGATGACCGAATGAAACCCTACAACGAAATAGGGAGAAGAAGGAGAAGACTACCAAAACCCTAAAGATGGAAGAGAAGAAAAAAGTATCAAATCCTAATGGTCTACCCCAAAACAACAAAATGGTGACCCCCTTTATGGTGCCTCCTCACCCCCTTTGATAGTGAAAAGGGGTGAGGCTTATTACAAAAGGAGAGGCCAAATATTCCTCTCTTTTCGAAGAGGAATATTTGCCTTTATTTTAGGAGGAGAGATTGATGGGGTGCCTTAACTCCCTCTTCTCTCATTTTCACACAAACACTGCCATGCCCACTACTTATTACACCCTTACTTCCACGCACACCCCTTTTCTACGTGTGCATGTGCACCTAAGTGCACACCCCATTTATACTTCACGAACTTTGTGGTGTACTTTAGTACCTTACATTTCACATTTCCTTATGCATTTGTGTTGAGTGGACAAGCTCAACCGGATCTGGATCGAGTGAATAAGCCAGAGCCAGATCAGTATCTGGAACCAAGAGCCGGATAAGATTGTAACCGGTAGGCCGTTAGAGGCCTTCAATCTTAACCTAGTATGTAGGCATATTTCTTGGAGTTAGTGTCAGTCGCTCGTATGAGCATTGAATTACATGTCAGTACTTTTGTTAGTTCTTTAATGAACTTGTATAAAAGTGCTCACGGAGCACATTGTATGTACAAAGTGTTTTATTTTGAATTGAGTTTATGTTCTGCTCTCTTTGTCACTCCCGCATACGGTGTGTGTGATTTAAGCTTTCAATTAAACCTGTGTATATTCTTTTTCGCTATCTGGTGAAGCCCCTCTTGTCTACAAGCTTCCGCACTTCAGAAGGCCCGGATTTGTGAAGCCTGCCAGCTCGGGAAGCAACATCGGCTTCCGTTCCCCACCGAAAGAAACCGGAGCTGTAACAAGCTCAACCTAATACATTTGGATGTATGGGGACCAACATAGAACGTTAGTCTTGGTGGGGGGCGATATTTCTTCTCCTTCATCGACGAGTACAACCAACACACATGGATCTATCTGATTGAAAGGAAAAACGAAGATTTCGATTGTTTCCGGAATTTGCAAAGTCCTGTGGAACGGGAAACGTAAGGAAAGATCAAGTGCTTGTGGTCAGATGGTGGAAAAGAATATTTTTCTGGCCATAGTAGAAGGGAATTCAGAGATAATTCAACTGTTGATATACGCTGGAGCAAAACGGTGTTGCCGAGAGGAAGAATCGGTCAATTGTGGAGGCAACATGGGCGATGCTGTAAGAGAAGAGCATGCCCAAGTTCTACTGGGCCGAGGCGGTCCAGACGGCTATCTATATCCAAAACCGGATCGGGGATAAGGTGTTAACACACGAGCTATATTTCGGGCGTAAGCTGAATTTACGACACCATTGGCCAAAACTGTTAGAAACATTAGAAACATTAGAAGGGTATTCGACAACATTGCCTATGTGCATGTGCCGGATGCGAAGTGGAGGAAGTTGGACCCAAAGTCAAAGAAGTGCATACTAGTCGGCTACTCTCATGAACGAAAGGGGTACAAGTGTTACAAGCTTCGGACAAAGGAAGTCCGTGTTAGGGTGATGTTCTAATGTGAGCATATGATAAGGATAAAAGATAGATAAATAAGAACGGAGAGAGAGAAAGAAGGGTGCCGATCCACCCGACCACCCTTTCTAGGACACACATATTTACCTAGGGATTTAGCCGTTGTCCAAACTTTAGTGTCTGTAAATGGTTGAAGCAACTGGGAAGCCATTACATGAGTGACCTTCTGTTGTACTATTTCTAGTACAAGTTGTCTTTTATTAAGATCTTCCTCTGAGAAGGATTTAGCAGATAACAATTGATGGTAATATGTCGTAGCTATGTCCCGCATCTCAGAATCATCCGTTGTATAAGACCCATCAAGTAGTTTTAGGGTTTTAATAGACAATGTTTTATACTTATGTTTAAATTGACTGAAGAACTCTCTGTTAACCTATCCTGCTTCTGTGACCAAGAAGTTGTATTACGCTGGTAGAAATACAAGCCTCTCGCATGTTGCTTTTCTTTTAAATTGCTTTTTACTTGTTGTAAATCTGAGAGTAGCATAGGTGAGTTTGGGTATTGTTCCAATAACTTTTGTGTTGCATCCAATGCTCGATGCTATTGGGAGACAGGTCCCTCCGGATGGGAAGGGAGAAGAACAGTGCCGATGAACAAACTCGGCCGAGGCCGAAACCGGATGAGGAGTACCCAGCTACGGAGAGCAGGATGGTACAGACCCAGTGAAGACCAGATGAGGAGTACCCGGCTACGGAGAGCCGGATGGTGCAGACCTGGTGAAGACTGGATGAGGAGTACCCGGCTACGGAGAGCTAGATGGTACAGACCCGGTGAAGACCGGATGAGGAGTACTCGGCTACGGAGAGCCGGATGGTGCAGACCCGGTGAGAACCGGATGAAGAGACATATTCGTAAATATGTCTCTGAGAGTCCATCAGGGCTATATTTGTAAATAGCCGAAAAGTCATATTAGTATAAATATGACTTAGGGCAAACTTTTAGTCATCGTTGTTATTCTTGTCTACGCGAGATCAGAGTGCGTAACAGTGTACAGAGAGTGAGAGAGAGAGGAAGAGGTCGTTGCCTCTGATTGTAACCGCCGCCTGTGGCGAGGATCGTGAGCACGAGGTCGTTGCCTCCGTGAACTCACTGTTGTACATTCTAACATAATGATAGTCTGCAGCCTGTGGGCTGTCGTGGTTTTTCCCTTAGTTTGGGTTTTCCACGTAAACATCCTGTGTACCCTTCTCTTCTTTGTGTCGTGCATTTATCTCCCGTTTTCTGTGTATGATCCTAAGCTTAGTTGTGGCCGAGCGTTGCGTATACGGAGCGTTTTAGTTCCCGTCAAGTGGTATCAGAGCGAGACGACATAGAAAATGGACGAATCATTTGGCGGCATGTTCAAGCTCACCGGCTCCAACTATTCAGTGTGGAAGTCGAAGATGAGGGACATGCTCGTGGTTAAAGATCTTTGGTTACCGGTTCAGTTCGGGGACAAGAGACCGGACAAGATCGACGCCACAATATGGGAGGTGATGCACATGAAGACAACAACGTACATACGGTGCTTCATCGACATGAGCCTATACAACAACTTCAATGAAGAGAGCAAGGCTCATGAGCTCTGGGAGAAGATCGGCATTATGTTTCAGAACAAAAATGCTGTTAATCAGGTTTCGGTATTCCGGAAGCTAGTAAGACTCCGGTACCAAGATGCCTCCAGCATGGCGGAGCACATGAATGCCTTCCAGGGGCTGATCCACCAGGAAACTTCATTGGAAGTACCTCTCGCCGACGAGGTACTAACACTACTCCTGCTCGGTTCCCTCCCGGATAGCTGGGAGACGTTGGTTGTCACTTTGGGCAATGCCGGGCCGGAAGGAAAGCGGTTATCCCTAGCAAGAGTAAAGTCGAGCTTGCTAGATGAGGAGGCGCGTCGGAAAGATAAAGATACGAGCTCCGACTCCAAAGCGCTCCTTACCGAATCGGAACGCGGAAGACATAGAAACCGTAGTCCCTAGAACCAGGAGAAGTCGGGGACACGGTCAAAGTCAAGGGGGAGGCCTACTTACTTCTATTGCGGCAAGCCGGGACACTTCCAAAAGAACTGTCGGCATTTCTGAAAAGATAAGGAGACCGACGGTACCGATTCGAAGTGGACCCCGGACCGGAACGACAAAGACCGGAGGGGGCCGGACCGGAAGGGAACGACGACAATCGCTGCAAGTGAAGAAGAGTTGATGCTCATCACCGAGGAGAGTGAGATAAACCTTTCCGGCGACGAGATGACCTGGGTGGTAGACTCCAGAGCGTCATTCCACCTTACCCCGGACCGGAAATGCTTCTCATCCTACTCAACCGGTGAGCACGGCTGTGTTCGGATGGGGAATGAAGGTACATGCCGAATTGTCGGCATATGAGACGTGTGGCTGTCAACACCAACCGGATGCAAGTTGTTACTGAAGGATGTTCGACACGTTCCGGAGGTTCGACTGAACCTGATATCAGCCGGTCGGCTAGATGATGAAGGCTACATGGGTAGCATCCGGAACGGTGTCATGAAGTTCAGCAAAGGGAGCCTGATTGTGGCTCGGACCCGGAAGGTAAACACGTTATACCTGATGAATGCCCGGTTATGTCCGGAAGAAGTGAACATGGCATCCGACACTACCGGTGAGCTGTGGCACAAGAGGCTGTGTCATATGAGCGAGAAGGGGATGAAGAGGCTTGCAGACGACAACCTCATTCCAGTGAAGAACGTGCACTTGGAGAAGTGCACTGATTGTCTGACCGATAAGCAAAACCGGACCTCCTTCCGACCAAGGCCACCGATGAGATGTAATGCACCACTGGAGTTGGAGCATATGGATGTGTGTCAAGTAGACACGAAGTCACATGCCGGAGCGCAGTACTTCGTGACGTTCATAGATGACCACAGCCAGAAGCTTGATGGAAATAATCGACACTTTCCAAACTTCACTTCTCGGCCACAGCCAAGGAAACACACGAATCGTTGTTGCAGAAAATGGGAAATGCAAAATAAGTAAGTGGACACGCGATTTAACGTGGAAAACCCTGTACGGGAAAAACCACGGGAGTACAAGACTCCGAACCAAAACTATGCACAGAGAAATATACAATGGCGAGCTGCAAGGCGACGACCTTGAGCTCGCTGTCCTTGCCACAGGCGGCGGGATTACACAGAGGCGTCGACCTCTTCCTCTCTCACGCTCTATCTCTCTCACGGCTGCTCTCTCTTCACTCCTCTTGAGTGGGAAAAACAGAAAAATAAGCAACATTAAAACAGTTTGCCCTAAGTCATATTTATACACATATGACTTTCGGGATATTTACAACTATAGCCTCAAGGGCCCTTGGCAAACATATTCACAAATATGTCCCCGCATCCGGATCTCTCTCCGGGTACATTCATCATCCGGCTCCGTAGCCGGGGTCTTCATCATCCGGCTCCGTAGCCGGGGTCTCTTCATCCGGCTTCATGCTGGGTACTCTTCATGCTCCGGTTCCGTAACCGCAACCGGGCTTGCCGTCATTCATCTCCGGACATCCCATCCGGAGGGACCGAAATCCCAACTAAGCTGTGGGCCACACCGTTGAAGACGAAGGATCAGGTGCTATCCGTCTTCAAAGAGCTCCACGCGAGAGTGGAAAGAGAAACCGGCTGCAAGCTGAAGGCGGTTCGAGCAGATAACGGAGGAGAATACCGGGGGCAGTTCGAGGAGTACTGCCGCTCGAAGGGAATCGGGCTCGAATTTACCGTGCCGAAGACGCCGGAACTAAACGGACTGGCCGAGAGGATGAACCGGACCATAATGGAGAGGGTCCGGAGTATGCTAGCACATGCAAAACTACCCAAGAAGTTTTGGGCTGAGGCATTGTCGACGGTGACATATGTGATAAATAGATCACCCTCAGTACCCTTGGACGGAGACACGCCACAGAGAGTATGGACCGGTAAGGAAGTATCCTACCGGCATTTGAAGGTGTTCGGGTGTCTTGCGTACGTGCATGTAGCTAAGGACCGGAGAGGAAAGTTGACCTCCATACAGATGGTGCTGAGTATAGCGGCAAGAATGGACCTCGAGGTAGAGCAGTTGGACGTGAAGACGACATTCCTTCATGGTGACCTTGAAGAGGAGATCTACATTCAGCAACCGGAAGGATTTGTGGAGAAAGGGAAGGACCACCTGGTTTGCCGGTCGAAGAAGAGCCTGTACGGACTTAAGCAGGCTCCCCAACAATGGTACCAGAAGTTCGACTCCTTCATGACCGATCAAGGGTACCACAAGACACAGGACGATCACTGTGTGTTTGTGAAGAAGTTCGAAGGAGGCGACTTCCTGATACTCCTTCTGTACGTGGATGACATGTTGATCGTTGGACAAGACCAAGTCAAAATACGGATGCTGAAGAAGGCCCTCAACCGGACCTTCTCAATGAAAGACTTGGGTCCGGCAAGACAGATGCTGGGCATGCATATTATCCGGAACCGGTAAGTGAAGCAATTATGGCTGTCACAGGAGAAGTACGTGACAAAGGTGCTTCACTGGTTCAACATGTCAGATGCGAAACCGGTCGGATCGACACTTCCGGCAAACTGCAGGCGATCCGGTAAGCAAAGCCCGATGACGAAAGCAGAGAAGGCGGATATGATGAAGATTCCATCTGCCTCTACCGTCGGGAGCTTGATGTACGCAATGGTGTGTACCCGACCGGATATAGGATACGCAGTCGGAGTGGTGAGCCGGTTTATGAGCAATCCCGGCAAGGAGCACTGGAACGCAGTCAAATGGATACTCCGGTATTTGAAGGGCACTTCAAATATGTGTCTTCGATTCGGCTCCGGAAAACCTCAACTTGACGGTTTCACCGATTCAGACATGTCGGCTGATGTGGATACCAGCCGATCTACATCCGGGTATGTAATGACATATGCAGGGGGAGCTGTCTCGTGGCAGTCGAGGCTGCAGAAGACGGTTGCATTGTCAACCACGGAGGCGGAGTACATGGCGGCTGTGGAAGCCGGCAAGGAAATATTATGGAAGGACTTCATCGGAGAGCTCGGTATCCGGCAAGATGAATTCCGACTCTATTGCGACAGTCAAAGTGCCATCCATCTTGCTAAGAATGCGGCCTACCATTCCCGGACGAAGCATATCCAGAGAAGGTATCACTGGATCCGGGAAAGAGTAGATGACCAGGAGTTCGCGCTGACGAAGATCCACACGACCGAGAATGGGTCAGATATGTTGACCAAAGTGTTGATACCCGACAAGCTGGATGCATGCCGGAAGAGGATCGGACTGGTAAGACACCCCATGCCGGAGTGAAGGGGGAGTTTGTTGGGAGACAGGTCCCTCCGGATGGGAAGGGAGAAGAACAGTGCCGATGAACAAACTCGGCAGAGGCCGAAACTGGATGACGAGTACCCGGCTATGGAGAGCAGGATGGTACAGACCCGGCGAAGACCGGATGAGGAGTACCCGGCTACGGAGAGCAGGATGGTACAGACCCGGTGAAGACCGGATGAGGAGTACCCGGCTACATAGAGCCGGATGGTGCAGACCCGGTGAAGACTGGATGAGGAGTACCCGGCTACGGAGAGCCGGATGGTACAGACCCGGTGAAGACCGGATGAGGAGTCTCGGCTACGGAGAGCCAGATGGTGCAAACCCGGTGAGAACCGGATGAAGAGACATATTCGTAAATATGTCTCTGAGAGTCCATCAGGGCTATATTTGTAAATAGCCGAAAAGTCATATTAGTATAAATATGACTTAGGGCAAACTTTTAGTCGTCGTTGTTATTCTTGTCTACGTGAGATCAGAGTGCGTAACAGTGTACAGAGAGTGAGAGAGAAAGGAAGAGGCGTTGCCTCTGATTGTAACCGCCGCCTGTGGCGAGGATCATGAGCACGAGTTCGTTGCCTCCGTGAACTCACTGTTGTACATTCTAACATAGTGATAGTTTGCACCTGTGGGCTGTCGTGGTTTTTCCCTTAGTTTGGGTTTTCCATGTAAACATCCTGTGTACCCTTCTCTTCTTTGTGTCGTGCATTTATCTCCCGTTTTCTGTGTATGATCCTAAGCTCGATTGTGGCCGAGCGTTGCGTATACGGAGCATTTTAGTTCCCGTCAGATGCAAATTAGAAATCTGTGCACTACATCGATCAACTGAAGAGGCAACTATATTTATGAAGAAACTCTTGACGTCAAGGATGTTATAAGTGATATCTTTGAGCAGGAAGGCATCAAAGAAGCTATATTTAGACCAGATTTGAGCTATAGAAACTCTATGAGTTTCATTGCCAAGCAATGAGATCGGGATATGGAAGTGCTTAAGATAGGATCTTCTGGTGAATACAATGTTTAACTTCAATGGATAATGATCAAAAGTTACCATCTTGGCAATAATCCCCATAGATCTAGAAGCTTCCCCAAAAAAACTACTAGCATAGAACCTATCCAATCGTGCCAAATTAGCTACAACCACACTACCATTTGACTGGGAGAAATGAAGAGAGCCTTGCAATTGAGAAATGGAGTGAATATTCCATAGGTCCAATAAACCAAAAGAGAAACAGAAGGAATCCCAAGCTCTAGCTTCTCGGCCTGTAATTGTACTGATTGAGCCTCCCCTTCTATCCGATGCTTCTTCAATCATGTTAAAGTCACCACCCACAAGCTAAGAATCCGCTAATCCGACGTATTCAGAAAGAGAAATCCAAAAGGAAGCTCTTTCTGAGGCTGAGTTAGAAGCATATAGATTTATAATACTAGTCTTTTGAGGTCCTATTTGAAGAATAAGAAATTGCGCTTTTTTATTCAAAATAGTACCTACCGAGACTATGATGGATGCCCATTGTTCTTTAATAGCCATACATAAACCAACTTGTCTACTTTTTGGACTTATCGTTGGGACCCAGAAATGTATCCATCTCCCTGGCAGGATGGAACCATAACTTTGTAGCCTATTAGCGGACAAGTGTTGCTCTTGCAAAAAAAGAATATCAATAGCACCAACATTAGGTGTATCTAGATCTGCTCATATAATTCCTTTAAATCTAGGAAAGGCCTGACACCCAAGGTCTTGCACGTTCCAAGAAAGGATATTTAACTTGTCCATACTACATATGATTTAAAGATGTCCGTTTCTCAAGGAGAACATCTTGGAGACTGTTCTTAGCACCCTCTTGAGCGCGGATTTGTTGCTTTGTTAGCAAGTCCTTCCCTGCATACTTATGAACCCTATGCTCTTTGATAGCCTTATCCAACACCTGGCCTTCTGCCATATCCTTCGAGGATCCAAACTTGAAACCATTGGCCTCTTTCTCTGCCAATAACAATTCTACTTTCATTGTTTCCTTTTTCTCAACAAGAAAGGTCATTTCAACAAAAAGGGGGGTCATCCACGGGAACCAGAAAAGGGCGCTCCAAGCAGCCAACCAGACCAAAACCAAGCACTTACCACAGGACCTCAATCGGGTACGGCCACAAACGCCGAATCCAGCAACACCCGGAAGGCGTATTGCTATTATTGCCGGCAAGAAGGCCACTATAGTAACCAATGTCCGACGAAGAGCTACGACAAGCGACCAACGGTGAACATGGTAGACGCAGAAGTCGCGGACTTACAACAAGTCACTACAAGATCAAAAGGCAAAGCCATGGAGTGGGAAACTCAAGAAGCCATCCGGAAGCAGGCAACCGAATGGGTGAAGAAGGCAAACGAGCGGAATGCGGCACAACTCGAACAACAAAAGGAGAATGCCGAAGAGCTCACCGGCTTAGGGCAGCCCGAAAACCCAACATGGCAAGCGTTACAAGAATGCCAAATAACAGTACCGTTAGGCCGGCTATTGCAACTAGTACCACGCTTCACAGCAGGACTGACGACAGGAATGATGGCAACCGACACACCGCCGGCTCCGGCATTCTTTTCAAATCCGAAGGAAGGACCGGCAGTGGTAGACACGAGCAGTTCGACAATCACAACCATCGTGAAAGGCAAAGAGCTACCCGACACGATTATCGATGGAGGATCCGGTGTGAACGTGATCAGCCTCAGAACGTGTAACACTCTAGGAATTCATGACTTGGAACCATGCCCGTTTTGGCTTCAGATGGCGAACACAAGCTCAATACGGCCGACTGGATTAATACGTGATCTGGAAGTGACCATCGGGGGTCACACATTTCGCATTTCGGCAGTAGTTCTCCAACTTCAGGCTCAGGGAGCTTACCCACTATTGTTGGGACGCCCTTGGTTAAAAACAACACACATCAAGCAAAATTGGAGGAAGAATATAATTACGTTCTAGCGTGGAAAAGCGAAAGTGTGAGTATTGACTCAACCATGGTCGGGTACCGGCAAGGAATTGACGCCGCTATATGCGGAATGTGTCAACATGCTGGAAGGATTGGCGGACGAAGAGGTCGATCAATACTTATAGGAAAATCCGAAGATTGTACCGCTGTTCGAAATTGATGTAGTCGAAGCAGTATCACTGTACATACTGCACCCGGACGGGACCGACGAGGAACCTGATAAAGAAGCGATCCGGGAGTTACAGCAAGCATAGCAGGCACTGGAAAGAGAAATGGTAGTGTCGTAGCGCGTAAAAGCATCCCAACTAGAAGAGGTAAACATAGGTACCACAGAGGACGCAAGACCGGTTCACATCGCCAAGGAAATGACCCCGGAGAACAAAATGGCAATGATCACACTCCTAAAAGAATTTCGCGATTTGTTCACCTGGTCCTATGAGGACATGCGGGAACTTGATCCTCAGTTGTATCAACACTAGATACATCTGAGTAAAGACGCCAAACTGGTAGCGCAATGGCGTTATCGGATGAACCCGAATTACGCAGCAAAAGTCAAAGAAGAAATCGACAAGTTGCTAAGGGTTGGCTTCATCCGACCGGTAAAGAAAGCCACATGGCTCAGTCCGATAGTCGTAGTACCGAAAAAGAACGGTAAGATAAGAGTGTGCGTTGACTACCGGAAATTGAATGCGGCTACGGTAACGGACGCCTTTCCACTTCCATTCACGGATGGAGTCTTGGATGCGGTCGCCAGTCATGAGGTGTACAGTTTTTTGGACGGTTTCAGCGGCTATAATCAGATCCGGATGCACCCCGACGACCAGGAGAAAACCACTTTTGTCACTGAATGGGGAGTCTTTGTTGCTGTAGTTATGATGTTTGGACTGAAAACGGGGCTGACAACCTTCTAGCGGATCATCATGGAGATTTTTGGAGAATTCATTCCGGCATTCATGCAGGTGTTCTTGGACGACTTCGCCGTTTATAGCCGGGAAGGGGATCGCCTTTAACACCTCCGACTATGTCTGGAGAAATGTAGGGTTTACCGGCTAAGCCTTAACCCGGAAAAATGCGTGTTCGGAGTGTCCAATGGAGCGTTACTTGGCCACATCGTGAGCAAGGACGGTATTGCAGTGGATCGGGACAAGGTCAAAGCTATTTTGGAGGCACCGGCACCAACCTCGACAAAAGGATTAAGCCGGTTCTTAGGACAAATTCGGTGGCATTGCCGAATGCTCTGGTATCTGGCAGACCTGGCTACACCATTGCATGCTGCGGTACGTTGGACACTGTTCCAATGGATGGACACAAAAGACAAGGCTTACCGGGCACTAAAAGTACTATTGTCACAAGCGCCGGTGGTGCAACCTCCGGATTGGTCTAAAGAGTTCCATGTGTTTGTTGACGCGTCCGACATCGCAATCGGGAGCGCGCTTATGCAACTTACAGAACCGAAGTGGTACCGCCCAGTGTATTATGCCAGCTGGAAGCTGTCCCAAGCAGAACGTAATTACTCCACAATGGAAAGAGAGGCCTTGGGCATGATCTACAGTGTCACCAAGTTTAGACACTATCTGTTGGGAAGGAAATTTTCCTTCCACGTAGATCATTCGGCACTCCTCTATTCGGTGTCCAAAGCATCACTCACCGGTAAGCTGGCCCGGTGGACGTTACTATTACAAGAATTCGAGTTCGAGATATTCCACCGACCCGACATACAACATGTGGTAGCAGACTATTTGAGCCAGTTAGATTCCGGCGAAACTAGTGACGACGTCCTAGACGATTTCCCGGATGCAGAGCTATTTAAAGTCACAACAAAAACGACAACGGATGGTACGGTCGCAGAGGAAGACAAGTGGCTCACCAACATGCACCAATTTTTGAGCACTGGCTTACCTCTGGAGGAGATGAACAGAGACGAGAGGAAACGCGTAGCTGTTCAAAGTTGGCACTTCTATCTATTACAGGACACACTGTACCACAAAGGCGCAGATGGCATATGGCGGTGTGCAGTGCGCAGCGACGAAAAGGACATAATATTGCGCGAAGCACACTGCGGAGTGGCTAGAGGACATTATGTCGGAGACGCTACGACAAGGAAAATATGGCAGAGTGGACTATGGTGGCCAACAACATTGAAGGATGCAGTCCGATACGCTAAAGAATGCGACCTATGTCAGCGAATGGGCCAACCAACCGAACAAGCCAGGATGCCTCAGCAGCCCGTGCTACTGTTAGAACCATTTCAAAAATGGGGACTGGATTTTGTCGGTCCATTCAAACCACTAGCAATGAGAACCGGCAACTAGTACGTGATTGTCGCTACGTATTATTGCACAAAATGGGTGGAAGCCAAAGCACTATGCGACAACACCGCGGCATCCATGGCAAAATTTTTATATGAATACATCTGGTGCCGGTATGGATGTTCGATAGAGCTAATAAGTGACCAAGGTGGCCACTTCTTAGGGCAAGTGGTGGAAAGTTTGACGACATTCTATGCGGTGGTGCATAAACGGAGCACTCCCTATTATCCGCAAGCCAACGGATTAACCGAGTCAACAAAAAAAACACTACAGAACATCCTTCGAAAAATCGTCAATGAGAACCGGACGGATTGGGATACAAAGCTACACAGTGCACTCTGGGCCTATCGAACGGCATATAAGACAAGTATCCGCACAACACCGTTTCACCTAGCATTCGGATTGGAGGCAATGATGCTAGCGAGTTCCAAGTACCGAGTTTACGAATACAGATTCGGGAACGCCTAAATGAGAAGGAATTGGAAGCGATCCGGTTAGCCGCGCTGTGCGAATTGGAAGAACACCGGCTAGCCAGCATCATGCACCTAGAACTTGAGCAGCGGCGAAGGAAAGCGTTCGTGGATTGTCACCGAAAAGGGAACGAAAAGATGCTCGGAATCGGTAAGCCGGTACTAGTCTTCCGGACCCGGATGGGTAAGATGCCGGGGAAGCTACGGTTTCGGTGGACCGGACCATACTGGATCACGCGTGAGTTCAACGGTTCCTACCAGTTAAGGACACTCGCCGGCGAGGTTCTGGGTAAATGGTTCAATGGGTTCCGACTCAAACCATACAATGGACCCATGCCAAGAAACCCATTTGAACAAGTAAAGGCCGACACAGAACCGGACACCGGTAAGTCGGAAGAGACGGCAACACGTTTAGCAAATGGCAAGCGCGAAGCCGGTAAGAGGGAGCACGAGCCGGCAAACGGCAAGAACGACGCGACGGCAAGCAGTCCATCGGCCGGTAAGTCCCACAATTCGGATAGGGGTCCGGTGGGACCGGATGCGAATTAACCAAACAGTTTTATTATAAAAAAAAAAAATAAAAAAAAAAATCGAATCAAATCAAATCAAATCAAAGTAAATCATGCACGGGCAACGTGTGAACAGACACATGCAAGAACAAGGAGTGAACTGGCGCTTTGAAAAGGTACGTAGTGGGCTATTAATAGGGTATTAAACCGCCGCCACATGGCACGTCATTCTATTCTAGTACACGACGTGCACACACGCGGGGAAGAAAAAAAAGGCGCCAACATGCAACAAGAAAACTCCCATCGCATGGAGGTTTTCACATTTTGCAAACAAAGGAGCACAACCGCACACAGGCGATTGAAGATCATCAGACGCGAGGCCACACACACAAAGCCTCCTCCAACACATCCCTCACCAACGCTCACCGACCTCGAAGATGCCATGGACTGCCAAGCACTCTCTGAAGCAGCCAAGAAGTGGCTAAGGCAACACGGGTTAGAAGGTTTCCTCACGATCATGGAGGCGTCACCGCACCGGGAGGTGGAGAAGATAGTAAAGGAAATCGACATAGAACTAATCACAGAGGAGGCCATCCATGCTTTGATTGGCCTTCCGGAGGGGGGCATCTTCACTATCGACAACCCTACCCCGGAGCAGCTTCGAAAATATTTTGGCGAATACTCTCTGGCCAGCAAGTCCTACAGGACACAGGGCGGCGAAGATACATTATTTCGAGAGATTGCCCCTGTGCTCCATGAATTTGGACATGTATACCCTCAACCCCTGTGCATGCCTCAGAACCGAGCCGACTTAGTCATAGCAACGTATGAAGGTGGACTAGCTGATACTGATTGTGGACGGCCTCTGTGCGGCCATCGACTTTGTAAGAGGCAAGGAAGGTCGGAAAATATGGACTGCAGTGGGCAATGGCTCACCTTATTGGCGCCACCTATCAAGCCCGTCAAGACCACGAAGCGGGGGAGAACAATCGTAGGCACCCCAAAAACGGCTTCAAAACGGTAGTAGTTGTTGGGCTCTAAGTGTTACCCGGCCGACAAGAAGGCTTAAGGATGTCCAGACCAAAGTGTGAAAGGAATAGTTTATTCGGGAACTGTTGTAATTATTTTATTAATATGGACGGACGGACCGGAATCGGTATGCCGATTCGGATCTGGACCGATTCTGAATAGGTGCCGGTTGGCACCGTTTTGTACTTCGCACCGGAGACCTATATAAAGGCCCGGTTACAATGTAATTGACAACGGATAATTAATAGAACTTATTGCCTTAACCTTTCAGTATTGATTACCGTTCTGTACTCATTGTTATATCTTACGCGTGTAATGACGTATTGCTAAGTAACCAATTAAGGTCTAATTAAGCGTTGTGTCGTAAGTCATCTTGCCGTAACACCCTTTGGTGAAGTGTCTTAAATGGACATCCTGTGTTAGGCTGTTGTCTGACCCTAGGATTAACACAGTTTTTGGCGGCCACGATTCCTACACAATCGCAGTGAACAACGGCGGGAATGGATGACTAGGCCAATAGACGACCCGGTTACGGAGAGAGCACGAAGACTTGCTGAATGGCGAAGGCGGAGAGAGGCTTTCCAGCAAGCGACGGAAGAAATCCGATCGGATTGATCATTTTCCAAAGTGATCCGGAAAGTGGCGGAGGAGTTGCTCCGTCTGCAACAAAACGCTTACCCGGACGAAGGAAGCAGCTTAATCAGCCTCCGGGAAGCGGAATCCCTTCTCCAGGCCTTGGCCGGAAGAGACGACGAATCCGAAGCATTTTTGGTGCTGGAATCGGATTCGGAAGGGGGTTACAGTGCGCACACAAACTATCGCAGCAGTAACGACACCCCAGGAGTCAGATACATTATCAACACCGGAACCAGAATTGTTAGATTGGGAACCTCTGGCACTAGACGTGGAGCAACCTCCAGAGACGGAAGAAGACAAAGAAAGACCTCCGACACCGGAAGTCGAGCCGACAACACCAAAGGAAAACCGGCAAAGACCTCTGACGCCGACGGAACAACAGGAAAGACCACCGACACCACCAGCCTGCGTACCGACATCGGACGACGACATGCCGTTCCAGTACTCCAAATATAGGGATGACCCGGACGCGGAGGCTCATGTTCATGCGTTTCAACAAACATGGGAGGTGAATCATGTGTCACAACGGTTAACTGCGGCCGAAGAGGAACTATCTAAGATAGCCGAATTCGGCGTGACATTGGAAGGACCGGCCGCCAGATGGCACCGGACGCAGGACCCCAGCACCATCACCACCTTTGCGGACCTGAAAGATAAATTCTTGCACTTCTTTCAGAAGGAGGTGGACCAGAGAGAAATGGTGGGCCTATTTTATACCATCCGGGAGGACCCTGGGGAGAGCATTCCGCAGTTTGTCATCCGGTTTCAATGGATGCATAGTCAGCTTACCCGAACACCTCCGGAGGAACAAACACGAGCTATATTCTTAGCTGCGCTCTGGGAACCTCTACGAACGGTATGCACGGTCATCGACTTTCGCACAAGCACCGTTGACCAGGTCATCGACCGGGTTAGAGAAATGGAGAAAACGAGCTCTTGGCTAACAATGGGAGCCCTCCAACGAGCGTTACCAACCGATGAGGATCTCCGGTTCTGGCAAGCAATCCAATGCACGACTTGCTTGAATTCCGGACACTCGGCATTGAAGTGCACCATGCAGACGCACTGCTTACTTTGCCAATCTACGAGCCACACGATGGACCGGTGCAAATATAACTTATTGAATCAGCAAGCACCACCAGTCCGGCAAATCGAGCCACGTAGCAGCCGAGACGAAGAAGACGAACACTGGCGGCCAGAGGAGCGATATCGACCGGCACAGGATGTCCGGTACGGCGATCGACGAGACAACTATGACCGGTACGAGAGATATGACAGGTACCGAGATTACAATGGACGGTCAACCAGGATCACTCCCCTTGGTATCACCAATGATGGGAAGATTACGGGAGATATGACGACCAACCCCATCAAAGGTACCGCAACAAAAAGAACTTTAATAAAAAATGGCATTTCAAAAAAGGGAGCCACCCACGTGAACTGGAAAAAGGCGCCTCAAGCAACCAACCGGACCAAAGCCCCGCGGTTACCACAGGTTCTCCACGGGGTACAGGAAACAATGCCGAATCCAGCAATACCCGGAAAGCATATTGCTATTATTGCCGGCAAGAAGGACATTATAGTAATCAATGTTCAGCAAAGAGCTATGACAAGCGATCGACAGTAAACATGGTAGTCGCCGAAATCGCAGACGTACAATAGGTTACCACAAGGTCGAAGGGCAAGGCGACGGAATGGGAGACACAAGAGGCCATCCGGAAGCAGGCAACGGAATGGGTGAAAAAGGCAAATGAGCGAAACGTAGCAGAACTTGTGCAGCAAAAGGAGAACACCGAAGAGCTCGCCGGCGGTAGTCAGACTGAAAATGCGACATGGCAGGCATTGCAGGAGTGCCAAATCACACTGCCATTAGGACGGCTCCTGCAACTAGTGCCCAGATTCACAAAAGGACTCAAGACAGGCATGACGGCAGGAGAAACACCACCAGCACCAACATTCTTCTCAAATCCGGAGGAGGGACCGACGGTGGTAGACACAAACAGTCCGGCGATCACAACCATCGTGAAGGGAAAGGAGTTACCCGGAACAGTAATAGATGGAGGATCCGGTGTCAATGTGATTAGCCTCCGAACATGCACAACTTTGGGAATCCAAGAGTGGGAACCATGCCCGTTCTAGCTACGGATGGCGGATACAAGCTCAGTGCGATCGATCGGCTTGATACGAGATTTGGAAGTAACAATCGGCGGCCACACATTTTGCATCTTGGCAGTAGTGCTACAATTACAGCCACAAGGAGCTTACCCGCTATTGTTGGGGCGGCCGTGGCTAAAAATGGCGCACATTAAACAAAACTGGAGGAAGAATATAATCACCTTCTGGCGGGGAAAAGCAAAAGTACGGGTACCGACACAACCACGGACGGGTACCGGGAAGGAATTGACACCCCTATATGCCGAATGTGTCAATATGCTGGATGGATTAGCAGACGAAGAGGTGGATCAATACTTGCAAGATAATCCAAAGATAGTACCTCTGTTCGAAATCGACGTAGCTGAAGCCGTATCACCATACATAGTCCCACCGGATGGAGCGAACGAAGAACCAAATAAAGAAGTGATCTAGGAGCTACGGCAAGCACAAGAAGCGGTGGAAAGAGAAATGGCCGTATCACAGCGGGTTAAAGCATCCCAACTAGAGGAGGTAAATCTAGGAACTACGGAAGAGGCGAGACTGGTGCAGATAGCCGAGGAAATGACTACGGAGAACAGAACGACGATGATTACACTTCTCAAAGAGTTTCGGGACGTGTTTGCCTAGTCCTATGAGGATATGAGAGGGCTCGATCCTCAACTATATCAACATTAGATACATTTGAGCAAAGACACCAAACCGGTAGCACAACGACGGTACCGGATGAATCCAAACTACGCCGCCAAAGTCAAGGAGGAAATCGACAAGTTGGTGAGGGTTGGCTTTATTTGTCCCGTAAAGAAATCTACATGGCTGAACCTGATAGTAGTCGTACCAAAGAAAAACGGCAAAATTAGAGTATGTGTCGACTACCAGAAGCTTAATGCGGCGACGGTAACTGATGCATTTCCAGTTCCATTTACGGATGGAGTTTTGGACACAGTCGCCGGCCATGAGGTATACCGTTTTTTAGACGGATTCAGCGGATACAACCAGATCCGGATGCACCCCGATGACCAGGAGAAAACGGCTTTCGTCACTGAATGGGGAGTGTTTGTTGCCGTAGTGATGATGTTCGGACTAAAAACGGCGCCGGCAACGTTCCAGAGGATCATCATGGAAATATTCGGAGAATTCATACCGGCATTCATGCAGGTGTTCCTCGACGACTTCGCCGTTTACAACCGGGAAGGAGACCACCTTCAGCACCTTCGACTGTGTCTAGAAAAGTGTAGGGCTTACCGGCTAAGCCTGAATCCGGCGAAGTGTGTATTCGGCGTGTCCAGCGGAACGCTACTGGGGCATATTGTGAGCAAGGAAGGCATCGTCGTGGATCCGGACAAAGTAAAAGCAATCCTGGAGGCACCAACACCAACAATAGCAAAGGCATTGAGCTGTTTCTTAGGCCAAATCCGTTGGCATAGCCAAATGCTCCGGTATTTGGCGGACCTAGCTACACCACTACATGCTGCGGTACACCGAACACCGTTCCAGTGGACTGACACCGAAGACAAGGCGTACCGGGCACTCAAAGTTCTATTGTCGCAAGCGCCGGTAGTGCATTCCCGGATTGGGCGAAGGAATTTCATGTGTTTGTGGATGCGTCCGACATTGCAATCAGGAGTGCGCTGATGCAACTTACGGAGCCAAGATGGTACCGGCCCGTATATTACGCAAGCCGGAAGTTATCCCAAGCCGAACGAAATTATTCCACCACGGAAAGGGAAGCTTTAGGCATGATCTACAGCGTAACAAAATTCAAGCATTATTTATTGGGAAGAAAGTTTTCCTTCCATGTAGATCATTCGACACTCCTCTACCTAGTGTCCAAAGCGTCACTTACCGGTAAGTTGGCCCAGTGGACTTTGCTATTACAGGAATTCGAATTCGAGATATTCCACCGACCCGGCATACAGCATGCGGTAGCAGATTATTTAAGCCGGTTAGATTCCGGCGAAACCGGCGACGGAGTACCGGACGAGTTTCCGGATGCTGAGCTATTTCGAGTCACCACGGAAATGACAACAGATGAAACGATGGCACTAGAAGATAAGTGGCTAACAAATATGCACCAATTTCTGAGCACTGGATTGCCTCCGGAGGAGATGAACCGGGACGAGAGGAAACGTCTGACGGTAAAAAGCCGACACTTCTGTTTATTACGGGACACGCTATAGCACAAAGGTGCGGATGGTATATGGAGATGAGTGGTGCGCAACGACGAGAAAGAGGTAATATTACGGGAAGCACACTATGGAGTCGCTGGAGGCCATTATGCCGGGGATGCTACGACAAGGAAGATATGGCAAAGTGGCCTATGGCGGCCGACTACATTGAAAGACGCAGTTCGGTACGTGAAAGAGTGTGATCTATGCTAGCGAATGGGCCAACCAACGGAACAAGCTAGGATGCCGCACCAGCCAGTACTACCACTAGAACCATTTCAGAAATGGGGACTGGATTTTGTCGGACCATTTAAACCACCGGCAATGAGAACTGGCAACCAGTATGTGATCATTGCGATAGACTACTGCACTAAATGGGTGGAAGCCAAAGCCCTACGAGACAACACCGTGGCGTCGACGGCAAAATTCTTATACGAATACATTTGGTGCCGGTACGGATGCCCCATAGAGCTGATAAGCGACCAAGGAGGGCACTTTCTTGGACAGGTAGTGGAGAGCTTGACGCCATTCTATGCGGTAGTACATAAACGGAGCACCCCGTACTACCCACAAGCCAACGGATTAGCTGAGTCAACAAACAAAACGTTACAGAATATCTTGCGCAAGATCGTCAATGAGAATCAGACAGATTGGGACATGAAGCTACACAGTGCACTCTGGGCTTACCAGACAGCCTACAAAACAAGCATCCAAACCACACCGTTCCAGCTAGCATTCGGATTGGAGGCCGTCATGCCGGTAGAGTTCCAGGTCCCGAGCTTGCGGATTCAGATTAGGGAACGGTTAAACAAAAAGGAATCGGAGGCAATTCGGTTAGCAGCTCTTTGTGAACTAGAAGAACAACGACTAGCAAGTATCATACACCTGGAACTGGAGCAGCGGCAAAGAAAGGCGTTTGTGGATCGCCACCGAAAAGGAAATGAAAAGATGTTTGGAATCGGCAAGTTGGTACTAGTGTTCCAGACCGAGATGGGAAAGATGCCGGGGAAACTATGCTTTCGGTGGACCGGACCATACTGGATCACGCGCGAGTTCAATGGATCCTACCAGTTAGGGACACTTGCCGGCGAAGTCCTGGGTAAGTGGGTCAACGGATTTCGACTAAAGCCATACAAGGGACCCATGCCGAGGAACCCATTTGAACAAGGAAAGGCCGATGCCGCACCAGAAACCGGAATACCGGAAACAACGGCAACCCGATTAGCAATCGGCAACAACGAAGCCGGTAAGGGGGACAAAGAGCCGGCACACGGGTTGGATAAGAGGACGGCCAACCGTCACGAGGCCGGCAAGATTCCTCATTCGGGTAAGGGTCCGTCAGGACCAGAGACGAATTAACCTAATAATAAAAAAATAAAAAAATCGAATCGAATCAAAGAAATCATGCAAAGGAGTGGTGGGAACGGCCATCCAAATGAGGAGTAAAGAGGCACTTCGAAAAGGTACGAGGAGGCTATGAATAGGGCATTAAACCACCGCCACATGGCACAAAATGCTATTATAGTACACAACATGCACATGCGTAGGCTCGAAAAAGGCGCCAAGATGCAGAGAGAAAACGCCCCCCGCATCGAGACCTTCTTCTTTCGCGAACCAAGGAGCACAGACGCATATAGGCGCTTGAAGATCATCAGAAGAGAGCCAACACACAGAGCTTCCTCAAACACAGCCCTCATCGACGCTGTCCGACCTTGACACAGAAGACATGGACGGCCAGACTCTCTCTGAGGCCGCCAAGAAATGACTATGACAACACGGATTGGAGGGGTTCCTCACAATCATGGACGCACCACCACACAGAGAAGCTGACAAGATCATCAAAGACATTGACACCGAGCTGATCATGGAGGAAGCAATCCGGGAACTAACAGGCCTTTCGGAGGGGGGCATCTATACCATTGACAACCCTACTTCCGAACGGCTAATCAAATACTTTGGCGAGTATTCTCTGGCTAGCAAGGGCTACATGACACTGGGCGAAGAAGATATGTTATTCGAGAAATTGCCCGTGTACTCCATGAGTTCAACCACGTATACCCTCGACCCCCCATCATGCCTCAGAACCGAGCAGGCTTGATCATTGCAACATACGAAGGGGTCAAGGTGGATTGGCCGGTGCTGATCGCCGATGGATTATGTGCGGCTATTGGCACCGTAAGAGGCAAGGAAGCTAAAGAAAGGCCATAAAATATGGCATGCGGTGGCGCAATAACTTACCCTACTGGCGCCACCAGTCGAGCCCATCCAGACCAAGAAGAGGGGAAGAGTACCGGACGGCACCCCGAGAGCTGCTTCAAAACGACAACAGCTGTTGGCCACCAAGACCACTAAGGGTAAGACAACTGACACGGAGTAGGCGGCGAAGGAGGGCGCCATCCGGAAGCAGCTAACGGAGACGCACGAGGAGACACCGGCATGGCCCCTGAAGAGCCCACTCCACCGATTGGTGCAACAAGATACAGACACCTTGGCGGCAAGAATGAATGCCAAGACTCAGGAGGAGGAAACGGAGGAAGAGCCTACGAAGCACCTCTAGCGGTGGCCGGTGAAGAGCACCGCAGAATCAGCCGGGAAGCGTTCGGACCCACAGAAGGATGGAACAACTTTACCCCACACTGAGAAGCCCATGCCAAGGAAGGAACCGGAACCGGTTCAGATGGAACCGGTCTCAGAAGCCCCAGCACGACAGGCAATACCGACGGGTCAGGGAACGGCGAGCCCCGAAAGGCAAGCGCCAGTAATGCAGGTGCTACCTTCCTCAACCGACCAAGAACGAGCAGAACAAGTGCGGCCAACCGAAACACAACCGGAACCTGAACAACAAAGTGGTCAGCAGGCAGAGCCAAAATTGCCGCTCGACACAGTAAGGCAGGACCAGCCACCGGGAAGTGAACCCATCAGCCAACCCTCCGTGCAGACGCAACAACAGGGCACTGGCAGCCAATGGCTCCGGTGGATAGGATAGCAGGTTGCCGGAGTGATACTGTATGTAGAGGCGGAAGAACGAGCGCAGATGGAATGGTTGCTAGTCACAACCGATGAACTAGAGATAGCCTGGTCAAGGATCCGGTGTCTCGAACAAGACTTGGATCGGATCACAGAAGACATGGCCAAAATGGCCCTAACTGCAACATAGATCCAAGCATCGGTGACTCCGGTGGATGTACATACAAATGAGACCCCGGAGACAGAAACTGTCCCGGAGAAAGATGCGGCGCAAGCCCAAGAGCTTGCCGAATTAAGGGACGAACTTGCCGCACAAGAAGCACTACGGAGCCACGAATGAGATTTGAAGAAAGCGGCAGAAGAGGAGTTAAGGAAAACTGCTGAAAACCTCTGCTGGGCAGAAGAAAATCTGTGGAAAGGCCATCAAGCTTATGACCGGCTAAAGGAGGAAAAAGAAAAATTGCTGCAGGAGAAGGACAAGCTCCGACGGATGGTGGAAACGGAAATAGAAAGGCTGAAAGAAGAACTCCGTCAACAAAAGGACCGGGAAGACCGCGCTCGCCGGCAAATCAACCAGAGGCTAAAGCAGAAGACAGAGGACTTCGACCACCTGCACCGGAACTTTAAGAGCTTAGATACGGAGTATAAGCAACAATAGGAAAGGATGGTTGAGGTCCATCAGGAAGTTGATAGGGCCACAACGGCACTCGCCGACGAACGAGCTGAGAATACAAAGCTATTGGAGGAAGCGGTGAGGGACCAGATGGAGCTCCACAAGCAGAACCATGAAGAAAAGGAAAGGGCGACAATGGTGTTACAGAGGTTGCAAACAACCTATCAAAGTCAATTGTCGCATTATAGGGAGTAGGAGGCGGACACGGTCAGAATCATCAAGCAATTGAAAGAGGAGCGACAAGCCGCGGAGAACAAATCACGGATGGGAATCGAATGGATCCAGTGCATCCTCTGGGCATGGCTCACCAAGACCAAACGCTTGATTGACGAGAGCTCTGTGCAATGGTAGACGAAATGGGCGCAGAATACGACGGAACTCCAATTGCTCAGGGCGGACATGGAAAACCGGCGGAAAGAAGGTGACGATCGTTATACGCTAACATTGGAGGACTTCACCGCCATAAGGGATGAGCTAGCAGAAGATTTCATAGCCCTGGCGGATGAACAATTGGTGCAGGTCCGACAGCTCATAGCTCAACTGGACGACGATCGGCTAGAGGCTCAGATCCAGTTTGAGAGCTATGAGCGGTGCTGGCTTTGGGAAGAAAAAGCAAGGAAGGCGGCAATGATCAACCTTAGTGATGAGGAACCGTCGCCGGTACAAGGACCAGACGGGGACTAGGCCGGGGTCAGTCAGCCAGAGACAACTCCGACGGAGGAAACAACGAAGGAAACGTCAGTGCCAGAGCGACAAACGGAGCAGCAACCCCAAACGGAGAAGGTACAAATGGAGCAGCCACCGCAACAGCCACAAACGGAACAACAACAACAACAGATTCCCGACGAGCCATTGGAAATTCTGGAGCAAAGGATTCTGGACATTTTGGACGAAGAGTAGCAGGGCCATATAATGGGTTCGACGTACAAGGTACTGTCCCACGGGCGTGCCATGTGTTACCCGGCCGGCAAGAAGGCTTAAGGATGTCCAGACCAGAGTGTGAAAGGAATAGTTTATTCGGGAACTGTTGTAATTATTTTATTAATATGGACAGATGGACCGGAATTGGTATGCCGATCCGGATCCGGACCGATTCCGAATAGGTGCCGGTTGGCACCGTTTTGTACTTTGCACCAGAGACCTATATAAAGGCCCGGTTACAATGTAATTGACATCGGATAATTAATAGAACTTATTGCCTTAACCTTTCAGTATTGATTACCGTTCTGTACTCATTGTTATATCTTACGTGTGTAATGATGTATTGCTAAGTAACCAATTAAGGTCTAATTAAGCGTTGTGTTGTAAGTCATCTTGCCGTAACACCCTTTGGTGAAGTGTCTTAAGTGGACACCCTGTGTTAGGCTGTTGTCCGGCCCTAGGATTAACACTAAGGCACCCAAAGGGAAGGCGGCCGAGATGGATAAGGCGGTAAAAGAGCGCGCCAATAGGAAGCGGTAGGCAGAAATGCAGGAGGAGACACCAGCATGGCCAATCAAGATCATATTTCACCGACCGATTCAACAAGAGCTGGACCCCTTGGCAACAAAAATCCACATTGGGACTCAGGAGGAGGAAGCGGAGGAGGAACCGTTAAAGCGCCTCTAGCGGCGCCAGAAGGCAAGCACCGCAGAACAGGCTAGGCAGCGTTCGGACCCAATGAAGGATGGAACGCCTCTACCCCGCACTGAGCATCCTGTACCAAGGGTGGAACCGGAACCGGTTCGGACAAAACCGGTCACAGAGCTCCCTGCACAACATGCTATACCGGTGGGTCAGGATACGGCAAGACCCGGAATTCAAGCGCCGGTAGTACAGGTGCCTCCCTCACCGGCAGGTCAAGAGCAATCAGAGGCGGAGCGGCCAACAGAGGTGCAACCAAAACCAGAATGGCAAAGTGGTCACCAACCAGAGACAGAGTTGCAGCTCAAAGCAACCGAACAAGACCGACCACTGGCTAGTGGAACCAACAACCAACCCTCTGTGCAGACGTAAGAACAGGGCACCGACAGCCAATGGCTCCGGTGGATTGGAGAACAGATTTCCGGAGTGGTGCACTACAGAGAGGCAGAAGAGAAAGCGCAGATGGACCGGTTGCTAGTCACAACCGAAGAACTAGAGACGTCCCGGTCGAGATTCCGGAGCCTAGAACAAGACTTGGACCTGGCCATCGAAGTATTGGCCAAAATGGCCTTAACCGGACCATAGATCCAAGCACCAGTGACTTTGGTAGATGTATAGAATAACGACACACCAACACCTGTACATAGTAATAAGATCCCGGAGACGGAACCAGTCCTGGAGACAATGGCGGCGCAAGCGAAAGAGCTTGCCGAATTGAAAGATGAATTGGCCGCACAAGAAGCATTACGCACCCGAGAAAGGGACTTGAAGAAAGCGGTAGAAGAAGAACAAAGAAAGACTGCTGAGAACCTCCGCCGGGCAAAAGAGAATCTGCGGAAATGACATCAGGCATATGACCGGCTTAAGGAGGAGAAAGAGAAAGTGCTACAAGAAAAGGATAAGCTGCGACGGATGGTGGAAACGGAGATTGAAAGACTTAAAGAAGAACTCCGTCAACAGAAAGATCGGGAAGACCGCGCTCGCCGGCAACTCAACCAGAATCTGAAGCAGAAGATCGATGATTTTGAGCACCTACACTGGGACTATAAGCACCTGGATACAGAGCATAAGAAGTAGCAGGAGAAGATGGCAAAGCTCCGACAGGAAGTTCATCGATCCGAGACAGCGCTAGCTGAAGAACGGGATGAAAGAACAACACTACTGGAGGAAGCCGCGTAGGAACGTATGGAGCTCCATAAGCAGCATTATGAAGAAAAGGAAAGAGTGACAATGGTATTGCATAGGTTGCAGAACACCTACCAAAACCAATTGTCACATTACCGGGAGCAGTACGCGAACACGGCGAAGCTTATCAAGCAATTGAAGGAAGAATGGCAAGCCGCGGAGGACAAATTGAAGATGGGACTTGAGCGGATCCAGTTCATTGTCCAGGCATGGAGGAATAAGAAAAAACACTTGATTGACGAAAGCTTTGTGCAATGGTGGGAAAAATGGGCAAAGCACACAACCGAGCTCTAGTTGCTAAGGGCGGATGCGGAAAACCGACAAAAGGATGGCGACGACTACTACATGCTAACAAAGGAGGACTTCATCGCCGTAAGAGATGAGTTAGCAGAAGACTTTGTAACTCTGGCGGAGGAATAGTCAGCAGTGGTCCGACAACTGGTAGCACAGCTGGATGATGATCGAATGGATGCTCAAATCTAGTTTGAAAGCTATGAGCGGACTAGGCTACGACAGGAAGAAGCAAGGCAGGCGGCGACCGTCAATGTTACCAGCCGGCAAAGGAGTCCAGAGTGTGAAACGGGGAGTTATTTAATTAGTAGGAATGGTTGTAAGTAAGCTATGAGTGTGGATGGACGGACCGGAATCGGTATGCCGTTCCGGATCCAAACCGATCCCGAACAGGTGCGGATGGCACCGTTTTGTAATATAGACCGGAAACCTATTTAAAGGCCCGGATACAATGTAATGAATAACGGTTAATTAATAAAGCTTAGTGTTGTTATCTCTCTGTGTTAATTGCCGTTCTGCATTCATTGTTATATCTTATGTGTGTGATTATTAAAGACGATCATGCTAAGTAACCTAATTAAGTCGGATTAATCGTTGAGTCTAATCCTGTTGCCGTAACACCCCTTTCGTGAAGTGTCTTCCGTAGACACCCTATGTTAGGCCATTGTCCGGTCCTAAGAGTTAACACAGTTTTTGGCGACCACGATTCCTGTTTTTGCAGCGAACGACGGCACGGATGGATGACTAGATCAACGCATGACCTGGTTACAGATCGAACTCGACGCCTTGCCGAAAGGCAAAGGAGACGTGAGGCTTTCCAGCAAGCTGCGTAGGAAATTAGACCGGATCGCTCGTTTTCCAACGTAATCCGGAGAGTAGCGGAGGACTCCCTTTGGTTACAGCAAACATCGCACCCAGACGACGGCAACAGCCTAAGCAGCCTCCAGGAAACCGAATCCCTTCTCCAGGCGTTGGCAAACGGAGAAGGTGAAGCAGAAGCCTTTTCAGCGTATGAATTGGACTCCGAAGGGGAATATAGCGTGCACACGAACTACCGTCGTAGCAACGAAACCCCGGGCGGACCGGAGGACGAAGGATCGGATACCTTACTGACACCGGAACCGGAAGTGCTAACGCTGGAACCCCCGGAACCAGCAGAGGAAGAGGGACCTCCGACATCGGAAGTCGAAGAGGAGAGGCCTCCGTCACCAAAAGAAGAGGAAAGACCACCGACGTCGGAAACAAATCGGGAAAGACCACTGACGCCGGAGAAAATCCCGGAACGAGCACCAACACTGCCCGCCCGCGCAGCGATACCGGACGACGACATGCCGTTCCAGTACTCCAAGTATAGAGATGATCCGGACGCGGAAGCTCATGTGCACGCCTTTGAACAGACATGGGAAGCCAACCATGTGTCCCAGCGATTGACCCCGGAGGAAGAGGAATGCTCTACGATAGCGGAATTTGGCATCACATTGGAGGGACTAGCAACAAGATGGCGCCAGACGTAGGACCCGTCTACCATCAACACCTTTGCAGATTTAAAAACTAAATTCTTGCATTATTTCCAAAAGGAGGTGGACCAGACCGTAATGGTAGGCTTATTTTATACCATCCGACAGGAAGCAGGGGAGAGCATTCCCCAGTTTGTCATCCGGTTTCAACGGATGCATAGTCAGCTTGCCCGCGCACCCCTGGAGGAGGAATTACGGACTATATTCCTAAACGCGCTCCGGGAACCCCTACGCACGGTTTGCATGGTAATTGACTTCCGCACAAGTACCATCGACCAGGTCATTGACTGGGTGAGAGAGATGGCAAAGACAAGGTCCTGGCTCACACTGGGAGCACTCCAATGGGCGTTATCGTCCGATGAAAACCTCCGGTTTCGGCAAGCAATACAGTGCACAACTTGCTTGAATTCCGGACACTCGGCTCTAGAATGCACTATGAGGACGCAATGTGTAATCTACCACGGAACGGAACTACTCTACCACGGAACGGGAAGCTCTAGGGATGATCTATAGTGTGACAAAGTTTCGGCATTATTTATTGGGAAGGAAGTTTTCCTTCCATGTAGATCATTCGACACTCCTTTACCTAGTGTCCAAAGCGTCACTCACCGGCAAATTGGCCCGGTGGACCTTACTGTTACAGGAATTCGAGTTTGAAATATTCCACTGACCCGGTATACAGCATGCCGTGGCGGATTACTTAAGCCGATTAGAGTCCGGAGAGACGGGTGACGGAGTAGCGGATGAGTTTCCGGATGCGGAGCTGTTTCGAGTCACTACGGAAACGGCAGCAGATGAGACGGTGGCACAGGAAGACAAGTGGCTCACAAATATGCACCAGTTTCTGAGCACAAGACTGCCTTCAAAAGAGATGAACCGGGACGAATGGAAACGCTTGGCGGTGCAAAGCCGACATTTCTGCTTACTGCAAGACACACTTTACCACAAGGGCGCGGACGGCATATGGAGACGGGCTGTGTTACCGGCCGGCAAGGAGTCCAAAATACGGAGTGAAGGAATTAATTAAGTATGGTTGTAAATGAGCATAGTGTGGACGGACGGACTGGAAACGGTATGCCGTTCCAGATCCGGACGGATCCCGAATAGGTGCGATAGGCACCGTTTTGTACTACGGGCCGGAAACCTATTTAAAGGCCCGGACCCCATTGTAATCGCAACGGATAATTAATAGAGCTTATTATGTTTATACTTCTGTCTTGATTTCCGTTCTGTAATTACTGTTATATCTTACGCGTGTAATTAACTAAAGCACTCTAATCGTGTAACCTATGGAAGTCGTTGTAATCGTTGAATCTTAATCCTATGCCGTAATCACCCTTTGGTGAAGTGTCTCCGTGACACCTTGTGTTAGGCCTTGTCCGGTCAGCGAATAACACAGTTTTGCGACCACGATTCCTGCTTTCTCGCAGCGAACGACGGTAATGGATGACTAGACCAACGCACGACTTGGTTACGGACCGAGCTCGACGCCTCGCCGAACGGCAAAGACGGTGCGAGACTTTCCAGCAAGCAACGCAGGAAATTTGCTCGGATCGTTCGTTCTCCAACGAGATCCGGAGAGTCGCGGAGGAATCTCTCCGGTTACGGCAAACTCACGACCAGGACGACGGAAGCAGTCTAAGTAGTCTCCGGGGAACCGAACGCCTCCTGGAGGCACTGGCAAGCGGAGAAAACGAGGCCGAAGCATTTTCAGCCTACGAATCGGATTCCGAAGGGGGATACAGCGTGCACACGAACTACCGGAGCAGCAACGATACCCCAGGCAGCCCGGAGGACGACGGGTCGGATACCGTGCCGACTCCAGAACCGGAATCGCTCAACCAGGGCTATCCGGAACCGCAAACGGAAGCCGTCAACCCACCAACACCGGAAGTGGAAGAAGCAAAGCCACCGACACCAAAGAAAGGGCCGGCAAAAGTACCGGAAGAAGAGCCGGAAAAGGAACCGGAAAAAGCACCGGCAAAAGAACCGGAAGTGGAACCGGAGAAAAAACCGGAAAGATCTCAACAAACGCCACTAAACCGCGGCCTAATACTGGACGACGACATGCCGTTCCAATACTCAAAGTATCGCGATGATCCGGACGCGGAAGCGCATGTTCATGACTTCGAGCAGACATGGGAAGCAAATCACACGTCCCAGCGAATGACACCGGAGGAAGAAGAACGCTCGAAGATAGCGGAATTCGGAGTCACGTTGGAGGGACCAGCGACACGATGGCGGCGGACGCAGGACCCGGCGACCATCACAACCTTTGCAGAATTAAAAGCAAAATTCTTGCATTTTTTCCACAAGGAGGTCGACCAGACGACAATGGTGGGCTTGTTTTATACGATCCGACAGGAGGCAGGGGAAAGCATTCCCAAATTCGTCATCCGTTTCCAACGAATACATAGCCAGCTCGCCCGTGCACCCCCGGAGGAGGAATTACGGACGATATTTTTAAACGCACTCCGGGAACCGTTACGCACGGTGTGTACGGTGATCGACTTTCGAGGATGCACCATCGACCAGGTCATTGACCGGGTCAGAGAAATGGAGAAGTCAAGCTCATGGCTTACGCTGGGAACACTGCAACGGGCGTTACCCACCGAGGAAGATCTCCGGTTCCGGCAGGCAATTCAATGCACAATCTGCTTGAATGCCGGACATTCGGCAGTGGAGTGCACCATGCGAACCCAGTGTGTGATTTGTCAATCCAAGAGTCATACAATGGACCGGTGCGAGTATAACCTGTTAAACCGACAAGCACCACCCGTCCGACGGATCGAGCCAAGAAGCAGCCGAGACGAAGATGACGATCGTTGGCAAAGAATGAACCGGTACCCACCGGCACAGGATGTCCGGTACGGAGACATGCAAGAGAATGATGGCCGATACGGGAATCGGCGTGATAACTATGACCGGTATGAGCGATCGGACCGTTATCGGGAGCCCAACAGGCGACACGAGCAATACGACAGAGACCATTCCCCTGGTTACCGAAGGCACCAGGAGGACTACGGCCGATTTTACGATCCACCACGACCGGACTACCGAAATAAAAATAAGAATAATAAGAAACGTAATTTCAAGAAAGGTGGTCACACTAGGGACGCGGAACAGGGAACCCCAAGGAGCCAACCGGCACAGAACGCACCACTCACTACGGGACCGACTCCGGATACCAGCAAAGCTGAATCCAGCAATACCGGCCGGCAAGGAGTCCAAAATACGGAGTGAAGGAATTAATTATATATGGTTGTAAATGAGGATAGTGTGGACGGACGGACTGGAAACGGTATGCCGTTCCAGATCCGGACGGATCCCGAATAGGTGCGAGAGGCACCGTTTTGTACTACGGGCCGGAAACCTATTTAAAGGCCCGAACCCCATTGTAATGGCAGCGGATAATTAATAGAGCTTATGATGTTTATACTTCTGTCTTGATTTCCGTTCTGTAATTACTGTTATATCTTATGCGTGTAATTAACTAAAGCACTCTAATCGTGTAACCTATGGAAGTCGTTGTAATCGTTGAATCTTAATCCTATGCCGTAATCACCCTTTGGTGAAGTGTCTCCGGGACACCTTGTGTTAGGCCTTCTCCGGTCAGCGAATAACACAGTTTTGGCGACCACGATTCCTGCTTTCTCGCAGCGAATGATGGTAATGGATGACTAGACCAACGCACGACTTGGTTACGGACCGAGCTCGACGCCTCGCCGAACGGCAAAGACGGCGCGAGACTTTCCAGCAAGCAGCGCAGGAAATTTGCTCGGATCGTTCGTTCTCCAACGAGATCCGGAGAGTCGCGGAGGAATCTCTCCGGTTACGGCAAACTCGCGACCAGGACGACGGAAGCAGTCTAAGTAGTCTCCGGGGAACCGAACGCCTCCTGGAGGCACTGGCAAGCGGAGAAAACGAGGCCGAAGCATTTTCAACCTACGAATCGGATTCCGAAGGGGGATATAGCGTGCACACGAACTACCAGAGCAGCAACGATACCCCCGGCGGCCCGGAGGACGACGGGTCGGATACCGTGCCGACTCCAGAACCGGAACCGCTCAACCAGGGCTATCCGGAACCACAAACGGAAGCCGTCAACCCACCAACACCGGAAGTGGAAGAAGCAAAGCCACCGACACCAAAGAAAGAGCCGGCAAAAGTACCGGAAGAAGAGCCGGAAAAGGAACCGGAAAAAGCACCGGCAAAAGAACCGGAAGTGGAACCGGAGAGAAAACCGGAAAGATATCAACAAACGCCACTAAACCGCGGCCTAATACTGGATGACGACATGCCGTTCCAATACTCAAAGTATCGCGATGATCCGGACGCGGAAGCGCATGTTCATGACTTCGAGCAGACATGGGAAGCAAATCACACGTCCTAGCGAATGACACCGGAGGAAGAAGAACGCTCGAAGATAGCGGAATTCGGAGTCACGTTGGAGGGACCAGCGACACGATGGCGGCGGACGCAGGACCCGGCGACCATCACAACCTTTGCAGAATTAAAAGCAAAATTCTTGCATTTTTTCCACAAGGAGGTCGACCAGACGACAATGGTAGGCCTGTTTTATACGATCCGACAGTAGGCAGGGGAAAGCATTCCCCAATTCGTCATCCGTTTCCAACGAATGCATAGCCAGCTTGCCCGTGCACCCCCGGAGGAGGAATTACGGACGATATTTTTAAACGCACTCCGGGAACCGTTACGCACGGTGTGTACGGTGATCGACTTTCGAGGATGCACCATCGACCAGGTCATTGACCGGGTCAGAGAAATGGAGAAGTCAAGCTCATGGCTTACGCTGGGAACACTGCAACGGGCGTTACCCACCGAGGAAGATCTCCGGTTCCGGCAGGCAATCAATCCAAGAGTCATACAACGGACCGGTGCGAGTATAACCTGTTAAACCGACAAGCACCACCCATCCGACGGATCGAGCCAAGAAACAGCCGAGACGAAGATGACGATCGTTGGCAAAGAATGAACCGGTACCCACCGGCACAGGATGTCCGGTACGGAGACAGGCAAGAGAATGATGGCCGGTACGGGAATCGGCGTGATAACTACGACCGGTATGAGCGATCGGACCGTTATCGGGAGCTCAACAGACGACACGAGCAATACGACAGAGACCATTCCCCTGGTTACCGAAGGCACCAGGAGGACTACGGCCGATTTTACGATCCACCACGACCGGACTACCGAAATAAAAAGAATAATAAGAAACGTAATTTCAAGAAAGGTGGTCATACTAGGGACCCGGAACAGGGAGCCCCGAGGAGCCAACCGGCACAGAACGCACTACTCACTACGGGACCGACTCCGGATACCAACAAAGCTGAATCCAGCAATACCCGTAAAGAGTACTGCTATTACTGCAGGCAGGAAGGCCATTACAGTAACCAGTGCCCGGCAAAGAGCTACGATAAACGACCGGCAGTTAATATGGTGGTTCCGGAAGTGGCGGATATATAGCAAGTAACCACACGGTCGAAAGGCATGGCCAAAGAGTGGGAAACACAAGAGGCCATACGAAAACAGGCGACGGAATGGGTGAAGGAAGCCAATGAAAGGAACGTCGCGGACACGGAACGGCAAAAGGCGAATACCATAGGGAGTGCCGGCGGTAGCCACCCAGAAAACGAGACATGGCAAGCACTGCAAGAATATCAGATCACGTTGCCATTAGGAAGACTCTTGCAGCTCGTGCCGCGATTTACGGAAGGACTAAAAACGGTCATGACAGACGGTATAGCCCCACCGGCACCAGTCCTCTTCTCGAATCCGGAGGAGGGACCGACGGTGGTGGACACTAGTAGTCCGGTGATTACAGCTATTGTCAAAGGGCACGAACTTCCCGGCACCGTAATCGATGGAGGTTCCGGGGTGAACGTAATAAGCCTCCGCACGTGTGATGCCTTGGGTATACATGAATGGGAGCCATGTCCGTTCTGGCTACGAATGGCGGATACGAGCTCTGTACGGCCAACGGGCTTAATACGGAAATTGGAAGTCACCATAGGAGGCCACACATTTCACATCTCGGCGGTAGTGCTGCAGCTACAGGCGCAAGGCGCGTACCCACTGTTGCTGGGCCGACCATGGTTGAAAACAGCACACATCAAGCAAAATTGGCGGAAAAATATGATTACCTTCCGGCGCGGAAAAGCCAAGGTCCGGGTTCCGACACAACCACGGACGAGCAACGGTAAGGAATGCACACCGCTATATGCGGAATGCGTGAACATGCTTGAAGGGTTGGCAGACGACGAAGAAGCTCAATACTTGGAGGAACACCCAAAGATCGTACCACTCTTCGAGATTGACGTGGCTGAAGCCGTAGCGCCATACTTGCCGCAGCGGGACGAAACCGAAGCCGAACCAGACAAAGATGCGATTCGGGAATTACGGCAAGCACAGGAAGCGTTGGAACGGGAAATGGCCATTTCCCAACAGGTAAAAACATCCCAGCTCGACGAAGTGAACCTAGGAAGCAAGGACGAGTCAAAGCCGGTACACATCGCCAAAGAAATGAAGCCGGAAGAGAAAGCGGCGATGATCAAACTTCTCACGGAGTTTCGCGACGTATTCGCCTGGTCGTACGAGGACATGCGAGGGCTAGACCCTCAATTATATCAGCATCAGATCCACTTAGGCAAGGACGCGAAACCAGTGGCGCAACGACGTTACCGAATGAACCCCAACTACGCCGCCAAAGTAAAGGAGGAAATCGACAAACTCCTAAGAGTGGGCTTCATCCGGCCGGTAAAGAAAGCGACGTGGCTGAGCCCCATCGTCGTCGTCCCAAAGAAGAACGGTAAAATCCGCGTGTGTGTAGATTACAGGAAATTAAATGCAGCCACGGTTACGGATGCATTCCCTCTTCCGTTCACGGATGGAGTACTGGATGCCGTCGCCGGCCATGAAGTTTATAGCTTTCTAGACGGGTTCAGCGGTTACAATCAAATCCGGATGCACCCGGACGACCAGGAGAAGACAGCGTTCGTCACCGAATGGGGGGTGTTTGTGGCCGAAGTCATGATGTTCGGCCTAAAAACGGCACCAGCAACGTTCCAGCGAATCATCATGGAGATCTTCGGCGAATATATTCCTGCCTTCATGCAAGTTTTCCTGGATGATTTTGCAGTCTATAGCCGGGGAAAAGACCATTTGCAGCACCTACGGTTATGCCTTGAAAAGTGTAGGTTATACCGGCTAAGCTTAAACCCAACAAAATGCATCTTTGGAGTTTCAAGTGGAATATTGCTGGGACACATTGTAAGTAAGGAGGGCATTGCGGTCGACCCGGACAAAGTAAACGCGATACTAGGGGCACCGGCGCCGAAAACGGCCAAAGCACTAAGCCGATTCTTAGGACAGATCCGGTGGCACAGCCGGATGCTCCGTCACTTGGCTGACTTGGCTACACCATTACACACCGCGGTACATCGGACACCGTTCCAATGGACGGATACGGAGGATAAGGCATACAATGCCCTAAAGGTACTTTTGTCGCAAGCACCCGTCGTGCAGCCTCCGGATTGGAGCAAGGAATTTCATGTGTTCGTTGACGCTTCCGACATCGCTATCGGCAGCGCCTTAATGCAACTTACGGAGCCCAAATGGTACCGGCCGGTATATTACGCCAGCCGGAAGTTGTCCCAAGCGGAGAAGAACTATTCGACGACGGAACGGGAGGCCCTGGGCATGATCTACAGTGTCACGAAGTTTCGTCATTACCTGTTGGGAAGGAAGTTCTCCTTTCATGTGGATCACTTGGCGCTCCTGTACTTAGTGTCCAAGGCGTCCCTGACCGGTAAGTTGGCCCGTTGGACCTTGCTGTTGCAGGAGTTCGAATTCGAGATATTCCACCGGCCCGGTATCCAGCATGCCGTAGCAGACTATCTGAGCCGGTTAGAGTCCGGAGAAGCAAGCGACGGAGTAGCGGATGAATTCCCGGACGCAGAGTTATTCCGTATCACCCCGGAAACGGCAGCGGACGACACCGTGGCATCAGAAGATAGGTGGCTGACAAACATGCACCAGTTCCTAAGCACGGGCATGCCACCGGAGGAAATGAACCGGGACGAGAGGAAACGACTGGCGGTGCAGAGCCGCAATTTCTGTCTGTTACGGGACACTCTCTACCACAAAGGAGCAGATGGAATATGGAGACGGGCAGTCCGTAGTGACGAGAAAGAAGTAATCTTACGGGAAGCGCACTGTGGGATTGCCGGAGGACACTATGCCGGGGAAGCGACCACAAGGAAAGTATGGCAGAGCGGCTTATGGTGGCCCACGACGTTAAAAGACGCCGTCAAGTATGCTAAGGAATGCGACCTATGCCAACGAATGGGCCAGCCTACGGAGCAAGCACGGATGCCACACCAACCGGTACTTCCACTAGAGCCATTCCAGAAGTGGGGGTTGGATTTTGTCGGACCGTTCAAGCCACCGGCAATGAGAACAGGTAATCGTTATGTCATCGTGGCAACGGATTATTGCACTAAATGGGTGGAGGCTAAGGCCTTGAGAGACAATACCGCGTCATCCACAACAAAATTCCTGTACGAGAACATTTGGTGCCGATATGGATGTCCGATTGAATTAATCAGCGACCAAGGAGGGCACTTCCTCGGCCAGGTAGTGGAAAGCTTAACAACGTTCTATGCCGTGGTTCATAAACGGAGCACACCGTACTACCCACAAGCGAACGGGTTAGCAGAGTCCACCAACAAAACGCTGCAGAACATTCTCCACAAAATTGTCAATGAAAACCGGACGGACTGGGACACAAAGCTCCATAGCGCGCTATGGGCCTACAGAACGGCATACAAAACAAGTATTCGGACAACGCCGTTCCGGCTAGCGTTCGGCTTAGAGGCGGTCATGCCGGTGGAGTTTCAGGTACCAAGCTTACGGATCCAACTACTGGAAGAAAAAGACAACGGGGAACCCGTAGTAGAGGTGAAGGAAGACACGGCAACCCGTAAGGAAAACGGTAAGGGTCCGAAGGGACCTACGGATGTGTAAGGTCACATAACGTCATTCAAAAGAAAAAAAAAAAAAAAAAAAAGAAATCATTAAAAATCAAGGTGTGAACGGACGTGAAAGCAAGGAGCGAAAAGGTACGTAGTGGGCATTTAAGAGCCGCCACATTACTTAATACTAAATTGGTACACGACGTGCGCATGCTCGAAAAAGGCGCCAAGACGCACAGAGAAAAAGAAGAACGCATGGAGACTTTTTTTTTTCGCGAGCCAAGAAGCACAGAAGCACCAAGGCAGTGGAAGCTGAGCAAACGCGAACCTGCACGCAGAGAACCCCCACGTTCGGAACGCTCTCTCTCTCGCTCTTACTCTCATCACCACTCTACCTCGCCATCTTCCCTCGACCTCGAAGCGGACATGGAACCACAAACGCTGTCGGAAGCGGCCAGGAAATGGTTCAGGCAACACGGACTGGAGGAGTTCTTGGCCATCATGGAGGCACCGCCGCACAGAGAAGCCGACCGGGTCATCAAGGAGCTCGACACGGAAGTCATCACAGAAGAAGCGATCCGTGCGCTAACAGGCCTTCCGGAGGGAGGTATTTTTCAGATTGATAACCCATCCTCGGAGCAACTCATCCGATATTTCGGTGAGTACTCTGTTGCCGGCAAAGGCTATCGAACGCAGGGCGGCGAAGATCCGCTATTCAGGGAGATAGCTCGAGTGCTCCATGAGTACGGCCACGTGTACCCCCGACCCCCTGTCATGCCAAAAAATCGGGCAGGGATGATCATAGCCACCTATGAAGGGACCAAGGTGGATTGGCCGGTGTTGATTGCAGACGGGTTGTGCGTGGCAATCGACATGGTACGAGGAAAGGACGGCAAGGAGGGCCGGAAGCTGTGGCATGCCGTAGCTCAGTGGATAACATTGCTCGTGCCGCCGGTCGAGACCGTTCAGCCAAAGAAGCGGCCAAGAGTATCGGAAGGAAGCACCTCGAAGCCGGCGTCCAAACGACAGCAGCTGCTGGCGTCGAAGGCGACGAAAGGGAAGAAACGGCTCCCAGAACCGGAGGAGGTGTCACCGGTGGGACCCGTTAAGATAACCATACGGCGATCGGGACAGAAGGAACCGGAACCCTTGACGGCACAGAAACATGCCGTTACACAGGAAGAGGAAACGGAGGAGCCAGAAGAGCACCTCCAACGACGGTCAAGAAGTAGGACCGCCGAGACAGGGGGGGAGCGGTCGTACCCGCGAGAGGCAGAGACGCCCCCAACTCAACCTGAGAAAACCACAAGGGAGGAACCGGAACCGGTGCGTAGGGAACCGGCCTTGTCGACTTCTATAGAAGAAGTCATTCCAACGGTTCCGGAGACGGCGAGAACCGGAACTCAACAGCCGGCGAGCCTAGCCAGCACACACGGCGGCCAAGGAGTAGGAGCGGTACAGCAACAAGGCACCAGTAGCATGTGGCTACGGTGGGTAGGTGAGCAGATCGCCGGAGCGGTCGAGTACATAGAGGCGGAGGAGAGAGCGCACAACGAACGGTTGCTCGTCACAACCGTAGATCTTGAGACGGCCCGGTCCAGAATCCGGAGCCTTGAGCAAGAATTGGACAGGGTCACAAGGGAAATGGCTCAATTGGCTTTGAAAACACAAGTCCAAGCACCGGTGACTCCGGGCAATGTACAGAATAAGACGTCAGATCAACCTGTACATAGCAACCAGACCCCGGCAACGGAAACCGTTCCGGAGAGAAATGCGGCACAAGCCCAAGAGCTGGCGGATTTAAAGGATGAGCTAGCTGTCCAAGAAGCGCTGAGGAGCCGCGAAAGAGAATTGAAGACGGCAGCGGAGGCAGAACTCAAAAAGACTGCAGAGAATCTACGCCGGCCCGAGGAGAGCTTACAGAAAGGGCACCAAGCGTACGACCGGCTCAAGGAGGAAAAGGAGAAAATGCTGCAAGAGAAGGACAGGCTCCGGAGGAACGCCGAAACAGAAGTAGAGTGCCTGAAAGAGGAACTCCGGCAGGTAAAGGACCGGGAGGACCGGAACCATCGCCAGATCAACGGCAAGCTCAAACAAAAAACGGAGGAATTTGAGCAATTGCACCGGGAGTATAAACGGTTGCAAACGGAGCACAAGGAACGGACGGATGAGCTCCGGCAAGCCGTTGATCGGACCGCAACCGCATTCGCCAAGGAACAAGGGGAAAACAGAAGACGGTTGGAAGAGGCGGAGAAGGTTCGGACAGAGCTCCTCAGGCAACAGCAGGCGGAAAAAGAAAGAGCGGCGGAGGTACTGCAGAGGCTACAAACGACATATCAAGGGCAGCTGACGCGCTACAGAGAGCAGGCGGAGGATACGGCAAATCTCATCAAGCAGTTGAAGGAGGAGCGACAAGTGGTGGAAAGCAGAGCGCAAATGGGAGCAAGTCGCATCCAGGATATAATGCGGGCCTGGTTGAACCAGACCAAGAGCTTGATTGACAACGGTTCCGTCAAATGGTGGACCAAGTGGGCCACGAACGCGGCGGAACTCCAATTGCTCCGGGCCGACGTAGAGAACCGGCGGAAGGAGGGAGATGATTGCTATATGCTGACTTCCGAAGACTTCACCGGCATAAGAGATGAGCTTGCCGAAGACTTTCAAGCCTTGGCAGATGACCAACTAGGGCAGGTCCGGCAACTTGTAGCTCAGCTGGACGACGACAGGCTGGAGGCGCAGATCCAGTTTGAAAGCTACGAGAGGTCCCGGATCCGGGGAGAGAAAGAACGAGAACCGGTTACGGTCAACCTCAGTGATGAGGAACCGTTACTGGAAGGAGACCGGACCGGAAGCAGTCAAACGGAGATGCCGGAGTCAGAGAGACAAACGGAGCAGCCGGAGTCAGCGAAACAAATGGAGCAGCAGTAGCAAGCAGAGCAGCCGGAGCAACCTCAGTCCCAACCGCAACCACAGCAGCAGCAGCAAGCACAGCCGCAAGAACCACAACCGGAAGAACAAGTGGAAATTCTTGAACAAAGTATTTTGGACAATTTGGGTGAACAATGAAGGGGCCGAGAAGGGTTCGACGTACAAGGTACTGTCCCACGGGCGTGCCATGTGTTACCGGCCGGCAAGGAGTCCAAAATACGGAGTGAAGGAATTAATTATATATGGTTGTAAATGAGGATAGTGTGGACGGACGGACTGGAAACGGTATGCCGTTCCAGATCCGGACGGATCCCGAATAGGTGCGAGAGGCATCGTTTTGTACTACGGGCCGGAAACCTATTTAAAGGCCCGGACCCCATTGTAATGGCAGCGGATAATTAATAGAGCTTATGATGTTTATACTTCTGTCTTGATTTCCGTTCTGTAATTACTGTTATATCTTACGCGTGTAATTAACTAAAGCACTCTAATCGTGTAACCTATGGAAGTCGTTGTAATCGTTGAATCTTAATCCTATGCCGTAATCACCCTTTGGTGAAGTGTCTCCGGGACACCTTGTGTTAGGCCTTGTCCGGTCAACGAATAACACGGAAGACAACGTCAAAATCATCAAGCAACTGAAGGAGGAACGGCAAGCAGCGGAAACCAAATCTCAATTGGGAACGGGTCGGATTCAGTCCATCCTTCGGGCATGGCTGAATCAGACAAAACACTTGATTGATGAAAGCTCTGTAAGATGGTGGACAAAGTGGGCACAAAACGCGGCGGAACTCCAATTGCTACGGGCAGACGTGGCAAACCGGCGGAAGGAAGGAGATGATTGTTATACGTTGACTTCCGAGGACTTCACCGTCATACGGGACGAGCTGGCCAACGACTTCCAAGTCCTGGCGGATGAACAGCTGGCGCAGGTTAGGCAACTTGTAGCTCAGCTAGACGATGATAGGCTGGACGCTCAAATCCAATTTGAAAGCTACGAGGGGTCCCGGGTTCGGGAAGAAAAAGCACGGGAAGCGGCAACGGTTAACCTTAGTGATGAGGAACCGTCGCCGGCCGAGGGCAGCCCGGAACCAGTCAACCGGAGACCAATACGACGGAGGAAGCAACGACGGAGACGTCGGTGTCAGAGCAACAAACGGAGAAGCAGTCGTAGCAGCCACCAACGGACCCGTCGCAGCAGACATCAACAAAGTAGCAACAACATCAGCAGCAACAACAACAACAACCAATTCCAGATGAACCATTGGAGACTCTCGAACAAAGCATTCTGGATATTTTGGACGAAGAATAGCAAGGGTTGGTTGTGGATTCGACGTACAAGGTACTGTCCCACGGGCGTGCCATGTGTTACCGGCCGGCAAAGGAGTCCAGAGTGTGAAACGGGGAGTTATTTAATTAGTAGGAATGGTTGTAAGCAAGCTATGAGTGTGGACGGACGGACCGGAATTGGTATGCCGTTCCGGATCCGAACCGATCCCGAACAAGTGCGGATGGCACCGTTTTGTAATACAGACCGAAAACCTATTTAAAGGCCCGGATACAATGTAATGAATAGCGGTTGATTAATAAAGCTTAGTGTTGTTATCTCTCTGTGTTAATTGCCGTTCTGCATTCATTGTTATATCTTACGCGTGTGATTATTAAAGACGATCATGCTAAGTAACCTAATTAAGTCGGATTAATCGTTGAGTCTAATCCTGTTGCCGTAACACCCGTTTGGTGAAGTGTCTTCCGTAGACACCCTGTGTTAGGCCATTGTCCGGCCCTAAGAGTTAACAGCCAACCTTAGCGATGAGGAGCCATCGCCGGGGCAAGGACCGGACGGAAACAAGGCCGGGGCGAGTCAAATCCGGCAGAGCAGCTGACGAAGGAATCACCGCCACAACCGCCATCCAAGGAGCAACAATCGGAGGATTCGGAGCTAGAGAAACAGCAGCCACAACCACAGCAGCAACAACAGATTCCCGAAGAACCATTGGATACCCTGGAGCAGAGTATTCTGGATATCTTGGATGAAGGCTAAGGGCTAGATAGTGGGATTCGACGTCAGCCGGCAAAGGAGTTAAAGAACAGAATGTGAAAGGGATTGTTTATTCGGAATCTATTATAATTAAGTAGTTAATGAGACGTGAACGGATGGACCGGAATCGGTATGCCGATCCGGATCCGGACCGGTTCTAAACAGGTGCTGGTTGGCACCGTTTTGTACTCAGCCCTGGTGACCTATATTAAGGCCCGGTTACAATGTAAAACTTTGACGGATAATTAATAGAGCTTCTTGTTTTATCTTTAAGTATTTATTACTGTTCTGTGCTAATTGTTCTATCATACGCATGTATCAAGTCTAATGACATATTACTAAGTAACCAATTAGAGTCTGATTAATCATTGAGTCTTAAGTTATCTCGCTGTAGCACCCCTTTGGTGAAGTGTCTTCCGTGTTAGGCCATTGTCCGGCCCTAAGGAATAACACAACATAAACTCCATTCAAAATAATAACACTCTGTGTACATACAGTGTGCTAAGTGAGTACTTTCATACAAGTCCTTACACGGATTGACAAAAGTATTGACAAGTACTTCAATGCTCATACAAGCGCCTGACAATGGCTCCCAAAAATATGCCTACGCACTAGGTTAGATTCGTAGGCCTGTAACGGCCTACCGGGTACAATCCGATCCGGCTCCTGGTTTCGGACACCGATCCGGTTCTCCGTTCCGGATACCGATCCAGCTTTGGCTTATTCAGCCGATCCGGATCCAATTGAGCTTGTTCGCTCAACAAATACATTACAAAAGTTAAGGATATGCCGAATCATCGATTGCCACAACTTGCTTGGAATGTTGGATGTAAGCTACAAAAGAATCATAAAGTAAGATTCTCTCATTTAGTTGGGTTGTTGACATAAGGAAATGGTTTAGAAAATGGGGTTTGGATGATCTTTTAGAGGTTTTGGGCAATGCTATGTAGTATGTAATGATTGAGGAAAGGCTGGTGGAATCATTGAGGATGAAGTGGGAGGATGCTAAGAGGACAAAGCTAGAATACTACATTGCAAATGTCAACCCTAAATGTTGGTCTCAATATAAAGTAAGAGGGCCTATTGATCGTGTCCAACCTTATCGCATTACCAATATGAATAGTAATGCTCGTAGAGCCCTTACACTACTTCACACTCGATCTCACAAGTTAGGTATTGAAGTTGCATCATGGTATCAAAATGCAACTAATTTGAAGACATGCAAAGTATGCAATGAAGGCATGGTAGAGGATGAATGTCACTTGCTCTTCACATGTTCGACATATAGTGCAATTCATTCAAGATATGCTGACATACTTTAAAGAAGAAGTGATAACTTAAGTGCCATAATTAAGACACCACCAAAAAGGTTGAGCTCATATGTGTATGCTTTATTCACATATAGAGACTTTGTTCTTCAATGTATGAATACCCCTTCTTAGGAAGGAGACACATATCAAGAACACATGTATACTCCGGTCCCATAAATCAAAATTTGCCTCTTTATGGATGATAAAAATTCTAATTCTAGGTCATAACCATTGTATATATTCCTCTCTCTTTTCTTTTGCTACTCCATGATTTATATAGCCTATTCTCACTTGGCACGCTTCAACTACTCCTTCCTAATTCACGGCCTTTATTCCCGGCTGCATGTATTTCGTTCTACCTTCCTCAGCTACCAGTGCTCGAATGATTCCCTTTTTCATAGTTGACCTACTTGTCTCTTTAAGATTCGTTTTACACCTTGTGCCTTTTGTCCCATGTATAACACCTGGCACGCCCATGGGACAGTGCATTTGCACCTCAAACCCAAAAACCAAAATCTCTCAAAAACAAAAAAACAAATCGAAATCCAGAAATTGAGAATATTGTTATTCGAAAGAGCTGAAAAATGCTATTGTACACTCAGTCTTCTTCCAAAATTGATGTGATGCCCTCCGGTTGCTCCGACTCCCTCGGTTTGAGATCGGTTGTCAAATAGACCCTTTGCTCCATGTTCTCCTAGGCTTCGTTTTGCTCCGCCAGCTCTTGAGTCGCCTCCTCTTGGTTTGGCTCTTCTGCGTGTAACTCGGCCGACAATACGAACCGTTGGTCTGTAAGTACCATCGTGGCTTCCAGAGCCACTTCCTCCTTCGGCTTTGTGGTCTATCCAATCACTTGTTCCATCTCCGGACCCGGGTGCGTCACCTCTTCTTCTTTTGGCTCTTGGGCTGCTTCCTTGATCAACTAGTCTATTGATACTTGTGCCGCGGCTTCTGTTTCCTTTTTGGCTTGGAGGCGCGCGTGTTCATAACCTTCTGTTTCAATAATGAGCAACAGTTGATCATCGTTTAATTCCTCTAGGAGATTTCCGATAGCCCTGGTGTGTGTTCGGGCCAAAGTTTGGAATTCCTCAGTGAGGTCCTCACGGAGGATCTGAATGCTATTCTCATCCATCTTGTAAAAACTACGACCCTCTTTTTTCCAATTTTCGGCATCTGCTCGTAAGACTTGCAATTCGGCAGCTTGAACCGACCATTCTTTCCATCCATGAGCTAGTGCCTGTTCGACCTTTTGATTTTGCTTTGTTCGGTGCTTTAGAACTAGTGCCTTTACTCGTGGGTGAAAGCATGCGAGTGGAAACAGTTAGCTATGTCCTTGACATAGCTAATTAGCTATCCAAAAAGCTACCAATGAATGAAAACATTAGAATGTTTTAATTATAGTCATTTTTGCACCATGAATGAAAACATTAGGATGTTTTAATTATATAAATGAGCAACATAAACGTGCAACATAAATGGATACCATAAATTATATACCGAATTGCTAGGTCCATTATGCATGATTCATTGCCACATCACGTTGGCCATCACTTTGTGATTACTCAGGCTTAGATTACTGCCACTGTTCCTAGACCCTATTGAGTTTACTCCTCCATTGTATCCATTCTACACTCAGTTTCTACCACTGTGCGGTCCAAGCATCATCTGCCATTGTTTGATCTGACGGATTTCACTCCTCCATTGCCGCCACTATTCGGTCCAAGCATCATTTATCATTGTTCGCTCCTATTGAGTTCACTACTCCATTGCCGCCATTCTACACTGAGTTACCTCTACTGTTTGGTCGTGGATTGTTGCCATTGTTCGATCTGACGGAGTTCCCTCCTCCATTACCGCCATTCTACACTAAGTCGCTGCCACTGTGCGTTCCAAGGATCATCTGCCACTGTTCGATCTGATGGAGTTCACTCCATTGCCACCATTCTACACTCAGTTGCCGCCATTGTTCGATCCGATGGAGTTCACTCCTCCATTGCCGCCATTCTACACTCAGATGGCGTCACTATTTGGTCCTGGATTGCAATAATTGTTTCGTCTTTTGATTATCTTGTGTATTGTTATGTATAATCTTGTGAATTACGGAATAATTTTGTGTATTGTTGTTGCCCATAGTCATCTTAGCTCGTTCTCGACGGTGGTTGAGTAACTTTCACTCCGCTGCAACAAACATAAACTTACCAATGGTGGGATTGCTCTTGTGAATAATCGGTTTGCATGTGGTTTAGTAACTAGCTACATGTCTCTTTTTGTGGAAATTTACTAATGAATATGTCAAGACAAAGGGAAGGGGAAGGAGTGTGTTTACCAATACCCCTCATGGATCATCAGGATAGGGATGACACTATCAGGACACACCAAGTGATACGAAAGTATTGGGCAAAAAGAAGAAGGAAACATCGTCAATTGTTGAAGGATACGAAAGCCACATTCACTAAAGGTAAGGATATCATTGGTGTTAACCATTTCTGGGAAAACACCTTCGATGAGCCCACAGGCTATCGGTATCAAGGGATCGTGTTACGTGGAAACTTCTTCTCCACTGAGAAGACTATAGGAGAATGAGGAGCGTACACGGGCTACAACCCGTTAGGCAATAATGTAGCTCGGTTTACGAGTACGGGGAGAATACCCAGATAACAGAATAGTAAGAGCAAAACTTATATTAAATGATAAAGCTCACAGTGATTACAGTACTCGGCTCTCGGCCGGAAAATAGTTCATGCAGAGCTCGTTGCTATGATATTAATCTCGCTAAAAATGATCTAGATATCTCTCCCTTGAGGTATGCATATCTCGGGTTATATAGTTTTCCTCCTGAGACAGAGCTGAGCCATCGGCTAATTGTGAGGGCTAAGAACTCGACTATTTCTAGTTTTACTTATTTCCTCACCTAGTCTTCTACCTAACGGCGAGTTTACATAATGTATTTATATTTCTGGCCTATGGAAAACACTTGGCACGCCTGTGGGACATGACTTTGTCCATCAGACCCACGGTTCACAATGTGGAGGGTAACCATGGATTTGGCAAAAGCAAAACAAATTACAAAAATTGCCCATTTATACAAGGGCTGATAGGTTTGTTTTACTCCTATTCTAATATGCCAAGGGTATCCTCGGGAGCGTGGGGTTGGTCTGGCTACTCGGAAGGTGGGGTTGGTGATGGAGGTTTTGTTGCCGAGTCGGGAATGGCTGTGTTGTCGTGTGTGCCGCCCTTTGTTGGTACCGATTCAGGCAGGGTCGTGGTTGTAGTTTGTGGCTTGGGTGGGATGTGGGGATCTGTAGGGGCAGGTTCCTCCGGTCTGGCTTCCGTGGTGGGTGGCTTGGGTCCTTGCTCGTTGGTCATGGGAGCTCTGTTAATCTTGGTAGCTAAGCGTTCCTCCTCGTAAGCTTCGGCTTCTAAGCGAAACACCATTAGATCGTCGTTGAATTCCTCTAAAAGTTGCTCGATGGCCGCGGTGTGGGATGCTGCTAAGGTATGATATTCCTCAGTCAAGTCTTCACGGAGGGTTTGGATGTTGGTGTCATCCATTTTGTAAAACCCTCGGCCCTCCTTAAGTCGGTTCTCGGCATCCGCGCGTAGTATGTGTAGTTCCGCAGCTTGGGCTAACCACTCCTGCCAGACACGGTCAAGTGTTTCCTCGATCTTCTTGGTGAATTGCTGGCGATACTTGTTGATCAGGATCTTGATTTTAGTATCGTCCATGCCGATGCTAGCTCGGTGAACTTCCACTTCCTCCCTTGTGGCCTTGGCTTCTTCTTGGCTTTTGTGGACGAGGATCGCTAAAGTAGCTTGATTATCTTTTGCTTTTTCAGTGATGAGCGCGATTGTTTGCTCATAACGTTTGGTGAGCTGAGCTACAGTTTCGTTCATGTCCTGTCTCCAAGCATCCCGATGTTGTTCTCTGGCGACGATGTGCTCTGTTTGCAACTGGTGATACGCATTGGAAATTTTTGCCCTTTTCTCTTCTGAGATCCTCCATTTTTGCATGTGTTCATTTGCCAATTCTTGTAATGCCCTTTGGTGACGTCGTAATTCCTGGTTGTCTGTGAAGAGCTCGCGTTCCTGTTGGCTATTCCGCTCTGCTTCTTTGATGAAACATTCTTTGGCCTTGGTGATAGAGACTTGAAGGGTCATCACCTCTCTTTCTTGATCTTTGAGTGAAGCTGAGCTTTCAGCAAGCAGTCGCTTGAGGTCAGCTTCGCAGCCTGCGACTTGTTCCCGTAGCTGGCCAAGAATGTTGTTGTGGTTCTGTTTTGCCAACTCGGCCAGAGCGATCTAGGCCTTAAGCTCCTCCTGGTAATCCCGAAGGGGAGGCCTTGTCTGGGTTGCCGCTTGCTGGATTCGGGGAGTGGGTTCCCTGTCCGTCTGTGTCGATCGTTCCATGACGACAGGTGGTGGTGGCGTTTGCTGGTGAGACATTGTCACTCGACGCAGGGAGGCTTAAGGGCGGTTGTTCTGGATGTTGCTGCTTGAATGACTTCGGTTTCTCCTCGACGGTTTGCCATAGCTCGGTAGCCCGTTTGGCTTGCTGATGCGCGGTTTTGATACGTCGGGCCATGTCCTTGGCTGCCCGAGTAGTGTGGTGCAGATTTTGATATGCCTCGACTAAGGCCATACTCAGATCTGGTAGCTCCATGAGGAGAGAAGCATTCTGTGCTTGCTTTTTCCGCCCTATCTTCTGTAAGGCTCGATCCTCGTGAGGTTCGATTTCTCCCATTAGAGTGCATTGGATCATCTTTGTTTCCGCATGTTCCTTGGCCATCTGAGCGGCGGCAGCTACTTGGGCGCACACGAGGAAATCCATTAACTCATATGTTGTGCCCAGTCGAAGTAGTGCACTGAATTCGTATGCCTCCGCGAGGAGATCTTTGTAACCGAGGACTTCCTCCTCTGATATCTGCATGGTTTGTCCATGCTCAATCCCACCGACTTGGAGCCATGACTCTATTGGTACCATGGCCGTGGAGGTCGGGCTGGCCTCTTTTGATTTTTTATGATGGGTGCCCTCGATTTCTGTGGTTGACTCTTGAATGATGCGGCATCTTTTTGGCGGCTGATCCTGTGAGTTTGGGGCCGGTGGTGTTGGCTCCTCGGCTTGTTTCCTCTTTTGTTGCCGTATGCCCGAGTGCTGCTGGCTTGTGGGCCATGGGCTCGGTTGTGGAGAGGGCATTGATGTCCCTGGTGTATGGTGACATCCTCAGGGATGGGCTCCTCGGCCTCATCCCATTCGACACGGGTCGCTGTTAACGCCCATTGTTTCTGTGTTTTTGGTGGGGGTGGTGCCGAGGCGGAAGTAGGGTTCCGAATGGCCGAGGGAGGTGGAGAAGGCGAGAGGGGTCTTCCCATTCTTCCTAGGTTAACGCCAAAATCTTCTCCCATTGTTTCCTTGGTGGTGGTGGGGAGGTAAGGATGCGATGAGGGGAAACTGAAGGAGGCATGTAGAGGACTCTGAGGAAGTGATTAATCATAGGCAACAAGCACTTACCGGTTTGAAAAGATTCGAGCGCCGCACGAACTCCTTCTCCGGTGATGATTCCCCAATCGATTTTGTCGCCCTCATACGCCCGGATGATGATGGCAACTTTGTTATGTGGCATACTCGTGGGATTTGTATGCACAAAGGTGTATTGCATCAAAATCCGAACGATCTCCCCAAAAGCTTTGTTTGGCCCTCTATAAGTGCGGTAAGCTTTACCCGACATTGAATACATCCCAAAATATTCCTTGAGGATCGAGTGGGGAGGAATTTTGACCTCATGGTGTCCACCCTGCGCAAGGTCCTGAGCCGCGCGAATCATGTTGTTGGATACTGTGTTAGGGTGGATTCTGCGTGCTATCGTTGGGGCGTCAGGGTGCGCTGGGGCGTCGATGACCCGTAAGTACCCACCCAGTCCTCGTTGTTGTAGCCAAGAACGGGTTTCCTGCGATGCTGCGAGAGGCATGGTGAACACGAAGGTTTGCTGACAGGAGGTGTGGGGGGAAGTGATGAGACGAGGTCGAGACAGAGAGTTGGAAGAAGATGGTTGGGGAGGGCATTGTTGTTCTTTGAAAGGGCTACGAGAGCGAGAGGGGGCCGGTTTGTAGGGGCGATGAGAATGAGAGCGAGCTTGGGAGTTTGCAGGCGGTGAAGGAAAGAACGCGTCTATGTGAGTGGGTGCATTGTGTGTGGGTAGTTTCTTTTATGTGACTGCCTAGGGTTTTGTGCAGGGAGAAGATCCTTGAGATTCTTGGTCGTGGCTGCCATAATACGGTATTATGGCCACGCGTCCTAGGAGAGCTAAGTCTGGTGTGGATGCTCCTTAAATATTCTATTTTAAAGTGAATGTGACTAGTTGGTGCACCTAAGAAAATCTCGTGATTTGGGGTGATTAGTTAGGTAATTTTAGGTAAGGCTAATTTAACTGCTAAAAAAGAATCCATTCCTACTATATACATTTGGTGGGAAGGTCATTATTTTACCGATGGGGACACGTGGCCTCCTTCGAGGCGTCGTCCGTGAACTGGTCCGTGCCATCAGTCTCGGCAAAAGGATTAACTGGGGTCTTCTCGTGGTAAGGTCGAAGTTGGAAGCCATTTACCCAGCTCTTGACGATGTCTCCGGCAAGTGTGCTGAGTTGGAATGTGCTGTTAAACTCATCAATTATCCAGAAGGGGCCTGTCCATCGGAATCGTATTTTCCCCGGCATAGCACCGAGTCGTGTTTGGAAGACCAGCACCGGTTTGCCGATGGTAAGTGCTTTCTCCATACCCTTCCGGTGTCGATCAACGAAGGCTTTGCGTTGTCGTTGGCGTTGTTCCAGGTGAGCCATGTTGGCCACTCGTTGTTCGCCGAGTTCAAGGGGTTGTTCGAGCCGATATTGCTCCGATTTGACCTCGGGGAGCCTTTCCTTAACTTGAACTCGAAGACTCGGAACATGGAACTCGATCGGCATGACTGCTTCCAAACCAAAGGCCATCCGAAAGGGTGTATACTGAATGCTAGTTTTAAATGTGGTGCGATACGCCCATAATGCACTTTGGAGCTTGTCATCCCAATCGGTGTGGTTCTCATTGACGATCTTTTTCAGGATTGTTTGCAAAATTTTATTAGTAGACTCCGCCAATCCTTTTGCCTGTGGATAGTACGACGTACTTTTCTTATGTACGACCGCGTAGTGTGTAGTGAGCTCACGAATTATGTGGTTTATAAAATGCCCGCCTTGGTCACTAATGAGCTCGATTGGGCATCCATATCGGCACCATAGATGTTCGTATACGAATGTTGCCGTGGATGCAGTGGTGTTGTCCCGCAGTGCCTTAGCCTCGACCCATTTTGTGAAATAGTCCATGGCCACGATGATGTATTTGTTAGCAGTGCGGGCCGCGGCTGGTTTGAAAGGTCCTAAAAAATCTAACCCCCACTTTTGAAATGGCTCTAACGGAAGAATGGGTTGTTGCAGCATCCAGGCTTGCTCGATCAGTTGTCCTATGCGTTGACATAGATCGCATTGTCGACAGAATTCATGAGGATCCTTTTTTGTTGTGGGCCACCATAAGCCACTCTGCCATATTTTTCTTGCAGTGCCCTCTCCAGCGTAATGTCCACCTGCGATTCTGTGATATGCCTCCTCGAGGACTGCGGGTTTCTCAAATTGGCGGATTTCACGGCGCCAAATGCTGTCCGAGCCTTTGTGGTAGAGGGTGTTGGAGACGAGACGAAAGTTTCAGCTCCTGACAGCTAGTTGTTTCTGAGCATCGAGGGTCAAGTGGTCAAGAGGAAGGCCAATGCTGAGAAAATGGGTCATCTCTGCAATCCATTTGTCCTCATTTTTGTCTGGCACCGTTGCGAGACTGAAAAGGGCGGCGTCGGGTAAATCATTGTACGTGGACTCGGTTGGTTCGCCTGACTCGAGGCGGCTTAGGTAGTCAGCTACGGCGTGTTGGATGTCGGGCCGGTGCTGGATCTGAAAATCAAACTCCTATAGCAGGAGCATTCATCGGGCTAGGCGACCTGTGAGGGCCTGCTTATTAACCAAGTAGAGGAGGGCCGAGTTCCGGCCCAAGAGGTAATGCCGGAATTTGTTGATGCTGTAGACCATACCAAGGGCCTCGCATTCAGTTTTTGAGTACTTTTCTGCGGCCGAGAGTCTTCGGCTAGCGTAATATATTGGCCGGTACCAATTTGGTGGTGTGCACTGCATGAGCGCGCTGCCGATGGCTATATCTGATGCGTCTATGAAGACGTGAAAAGGTTCTGACCAGACTGGTGGCTGTACCGCAAGGGCATGGGAGAGCATTAACTTCAAGGCTTGGTACGCTTCGTTTTCTATTGAAGACCACTGAAATGGAAGTCTATGCACCGCCGCGTGCAAAGGAGTCGCGAAATCGGCCAGGTGTCGTAACATCAGGCAATGCCATCTAATTTGGCCCAAGAATCTGCTGAGAGCCTTCGCGATAGAGGGCGCGGGAGCAGTTAGAATGGCCTGCACTTTATCCGGGTCCATGGCGATACCTTCTTGGCTGACTATGTGCCCGAGCAGGTTGCCGCTTCTCACCAAGCACGCGCATTTTGCCGGATTTAAGCTCAACCGAGCGTGTCGGCATCGCTCGAGACAGAAGCGTAGCTGGGTCATATGCTCCAGCCGCTGGCCATACACGGCAAAGTCGTCGAGGAACACTTGCATGAATGCCGGGATATACTCGTTGAAAATCTCTATGATGATGCGCTAGAATGTGGCTGGTGCCGTTTTAAATCCGAACATCATTACCTCGGCCACGAAGACATCCCATTCCGGAACAAACACCATTTTCTCTTGATCGTCCGGGTGCATTCTGATTTGATTATAGCCACTAAACCCATCGAGGAAACTGTAGCATTCATGACCAGCCACCGTGTCGAGGACACTATCCGTGAACGGAAGAGGAAACCCATCCGTGATGGTCACGACATTGAGTTTGCGGTAATCAACGCAAATGCGGATTTTCCCGTTTTTCCTGGGGATGACGACGATTGGGCTTAACCATGTGGTTCTTTTTACTGGGTGTATAAATCCTACTCGAAAGAGTTTGTCGATTTCCTCTTTGATCTTAGCCGCGTAGTTGGGGTTCATCCAGTACCGTCGTTGTTGGATCGACCGAGTGTCTGGCAGGAGGTGTACTTGGTGTTGGTAAAATTGGGGATCCAATCCCTTCATATCAGTGTAAGACCATGCAAATGCATCCTGATACTCCGTGAGCAGGCGTATCAGGGCTGACCATTCGTCGTCTGGTAAGTTATTAGCAATTTGTAGTGTACGCGGGTTCTCGTCGAAGCCGAGGTTTAGTGACTCGAGCATTGATGCTTTGACTCGCTAGGAGATAGCGAGTTCTCGTTCGAACGCATCCCGAGCTTGTCATAATTCCGTGATAGTTGTGGAATCGGCTTCGTCGTGGGGAAGGGAATCTGCCGGGACATCCTCGTCCAGTGGTGTGCCGAAACCCAAGATGGTGTTTATTTTGAAGAGGGGTATGATCGTGGGATGATCTTCCAGGAAGTCATCCACCTCTTCGTCAGCTAAGCCGTCGAGCATGTGTACCCCTTCCGCGTATAAGGGTGTAGTGTTGTGGGGTGTGGTGAGGCGTTCTTCTGTTATTACCCGTACCTTGGTCTTCCCCCAACGAAAAGAGATCATATTCCGCTGCCAATGTTGTTTAATATTTGATGTGCGCAGCCGGCCAAGCAGCATTGGGTAAGCGCCCGGAGCTTCGAGGCGTAACACGATTGCCGAGATAGTAAACATGTGGCCGCCTCATGTGAAATCAAGGTGGCAGATTAACCCGATGGGGCGAACTAATCGCGTATCGGCCATCTGAAGCCAAAAGGGGCAAGGTTCCCATTGGATTAGGCCGAGGGCGTGACATGTGGCCTTGCTGATGACATTCACGCCAGAACCACCGTCAATTATGCATCCATGAAGGTATCGTCCTTTAATCATGATTTTCACGGCTGGGTTCTGGGAATCCATGAGGGGTGGGCCCGTCCTTGGCTCCGTCGGGTTAACAGGGGGTGCGACCGCTTTGTCGTTGGCTGTGAGTGTAGCCAAGGTATCCCGAAAGCGCAACATGAGTGGTAAAAGCTTGTGTAATGGCAATGAGATCCTAGCGCTTGTAAGGGCTTCCCACAGATGATCATCTTCTGCTACGGTGGATGGTCTTGTGGGCGGTGGTGCACCGATGGTTACGTCCTGCATCTCTGTGTGCATTCGTTCCACGTTGCTTTTATTGGCGGTCTCAATCCATTCCTTGGCTGCTTGCCGGACGTCATCTTGTTCTTGCCATTGGCTGGCTTGGGTCTTGCTACGTGTAATGACGTGTTGAACGTCGACCATAATAGTATTCACAGTCGGGGCCTTGCCGCGGTCTATGGTTGGGCATTGGGTAGTGTAGTGGCCGGGTTGGTTACACTTAAAGCAGGTAACGGATGTCGAGTTGCTGGTGTCACCGTGCTCAGTGTTGAGAAGCAAGCTCAATATGGTATGTGATGCTTATTAGGAAATAAGCTATAGTAGCTATTTAGCTACTTGTGAACATAAAGGAGAAACAACTAATTAGCGACTGACAACTAATTAGCTACTGACAGCTATTTAGCTACAGGCAGCTAATTAGCTGCATACGTAAGTAACTTATTACTTAGGTAAAAAAGTAAGAGAGTAGAATGTAAGAAAAATATACAGGAAGTAGAACTCTGAGAGAGAGAGTGAGGATAGAGAGAAAGAACTCAGAGAGTGAGAGCAAAAAAGAGAGAAACAGACGAGAGCAAGTAGAGCTCCAAGTGTAATGAAATAGAAGAAGTTTTGGTTGCTACAGAGGTAAGTCTCCTTCCCCCTTCCCTTCTGTGTTTGAGCACTAAACGATCCAGCACACCACGATCCGCCGCGCACATAAGAAGAGCCCGAGTGCCTTCTTCACGTTTTCTTAACACTCAGTATCAGAGCAAGTTGCTCATAAAGAAGAGTACAGAAGTGCATAGAACTGAGAAAGGTATTTCTCTGGTTGCTGATTTTAATCAGAAAGTTACTTGTTGAAGTAATTGTAACAGAAACCCTAGTTTGGAAGAGATAATGGCTGCAGAGAATGCGGGCCAAATAGTTACAGAGAAACTAGATAAAAACAATTTCCCGGCGTGGAAATTTAGAATGACAAATTTCCTTAAGGGGAAAGGATACTGGGATTACATTGAAGGAGACCTAGAAGAGGCTCCGGAGATCCCAGAAGAAAATGCCACAGCAACACAGATTAAAGCATTCAAAGATTGGAATCAAGGGGCAAGGAAGGTAATGCATTGGCTCTGACTTAGCATCTCAGATTCGATGCTTGGGCACATACAGGATGCTATGCTCCCAAAAGAAGCTTGGGACAGTTTGGTAAAACTATTTGCAGTAAACACAAAAGCTAGAAAGCTACAGTTGAAGACTGAGCTAAATACTTTAGAAAAAGGTAAGATGTCAATAAATGAGTATGCTTTGAAAATAAAGAGCACTTGCTTCTATCAATGTAAAGATAGAAGATGATGATAAGGTAGAAATATGCTTGAAAGGCTTGGGACCTCAATACAAAAGCTTTAAAACCTCTATGCTTACAAGGGATAGTATCCCAAGTTTTCTAGATTTGGTTTCAATGCTTGTAGTAGAAGAAAGGAATCAGATGGATGATGTAAATAAAGGAAATTTTGAGAATGAGGGGCAAGACCTATATAATAGTGCCGGAAGAGGCCGATGAAGAGGCCATGGAAGATTTGGCTCAGCAAGAACCGACAATAATGGTTATCAAGGAAGAGGACAACAAACCATTAGAGGAAGAAACAACAACAGAGGCAGGGGGAGCAACCAAGGTAGAGGTAAGCAAATATATGTAAATGATGATGGCTATTGGTATTGTGGAAAACCAGGCCACACACAAGCTGAATGTTACAAGAAGCAAAATGATGAGCAAAGAGGAAAGAGACAGCAGAATAACTATGCCCAAACTAGTGAAGCTTGTGAAAAAGATGGTGCATTTGTGGTACAACATGAGATAGCAGCAGTGGCTGAAAGCTCACAGAAATGTAATGAAGAGTTTACATGGTATGTAGACTCGGGGGCATCTAACCACATGACTGGACATGCAAACTGGTTTGAAAGGTTGAGAGAACCAGAGATTCCTGGCTATGTACAGACGGGTGATAATAGTACTCACCAAATAGAACATGTTGGAGATATCCCATTGTGGGAAGAAAAAGGAAAGACTAAGTATATGTTGAATGTAATACATGTTCCAAATCTTGCGAAGAATCTGATTTCTGTTGGACAGATAATAGAGCAAGGTATGCAAGTAAAGTTTAAGCAAAGTGGATGCTATATAGAAAAGAATGGGAAGCTCATTGCAAAAGGAAAACAACAAGGAAGAATGTTTATTTTGGATGTTGACATGCCTAGACAGATTTCAGCTATGTTTGCAAATGGAATGAGTGTAGTCTCAGATGTGGAAATGTGGCATAAAAGGATTGGCCACATAAGTATGCAAACCCTAAAGAATATGTTGAGAAAAGATGCAGTGGTTGGACTGCCAAAATTGAAAAATTGTGAAATGGGAAAGATATGTGAAGCATGTCAATATGGAAAGCAAAATAGGTTGCCATTCCCTCATGAAAGACATGTAAGTAAAAATTTGTTGGATTTGGTACATACGGATGTATGGGGACCAACTAAGAATGCATCTATCGGTGGCTGCAGATTTTATGTAACTTTTATTGATGATTGCTCAAGGAAAACATGGGTGTATTTCATGAAAGAGAAAAGTGAAGTGTTTGAATGTTTTCGTAAGTTTAAATGCATGGTAGAAAAGCAGGCAGGTACAAGAATAAAATGTTTAAGATCTGATGGAGGAGGAGAGTATTTGTCCAATGAATTTTCTGATTTTCTATGCAATCAGGAAATAAGAAGACAGTTCACATGTAGATATACTCCACAACAAAATGGAGTTGCTGAGAGGAAAAACAGAACATTGGTGAACATTGCAAGGGCTTTGATGACAGAGAAGAATATGCCATTGTACAATTGGGCAGAAGCTGTAAATACAACAAATTATATTCTAAATAGATGTATAACATCGGGAGTACATGAAGCAACTCCTGAAGAGTGTTTCTATGGAAGGAAACCTAGCTTAGAACACTTAAAAGTGTTTGGATGCCTTGCATATGTACATGTGCCTGCAAAAGTAAGAAGCTGGATCCAAAAGCAAAAAAATGTATTTTTGTTGGCTATTCAAAAGAACAAAAAGAGTATAGATGCTATAACCCTGTAACAAAGAAGATTGTGACAAGTAGGGATGTAATCTTTGATGAGTTAGCCAGCTGGTACAATCCAAAACAGAATCCAGAGACTGATGAAGACAATGAGATTGAAGACAGAGACAAATCTGAAAATGTAGAAGACTGCCACAGAGATGGAAGCAAGGTTGAACAGCAAAGTCCAACATCAACAGAATGTTCTGGACCATCAAAAAGCTCAGATGGTAAATCTGATTCGAATTCTTGGAGTGGAAAAAGTGGAGGACACAAAAAATGTGATGATAAAAAAGGAAAACAGAAAATGCAAGAGTATGAAATGTTGGATGACTTGTCTAAAAACATGGAAGATGAGGATTCAGATATGTCATTAGATGATCTTCTTGGTATAAGAGGATTGAAAATCTCTGGTATGGAAAAAGCATTGAAGGATGCAAATCAGAAACTGAGAAGATCAGATAGAGAGAAAAAAACTGTTGAAAGATTTGGTTATGATACATATATGGCTATGCATTATGCAAATATGTCTAAGGTGGTACAGATCCCTGATCCAAGTAGTTTTGATGAGGCTAAAACTGAGAAGAAATGGGTGGATGCAATGCAAGAAGAGATTGATGCATTGGCTGAAAACAGAACATGGGATTTGGTGAAGTTACCAAAAGGAAAAAATGTGGTAGGTTGCAAATGGGTCTACAAGACAAAGCATGATTCCAGTGGGAATGTAAGTAGACATAAAGAAAGATTGGTTGCAAAGGGATATGCCCAAATGCAAGGAATTGATTATGATGAGACATTTGCACCGGTTGCAAAGATGGCAACATTGAGGACATTACTGGCTGTAGGTGCAGCCAGAAGATGGTTTCTTTATCATATGGATGTAAAAAATGCCTTCTTACATGGTAACTTGGAAGAAGAAGTGTATATGTGTCAACCACCAGGTTTTGAAGATAGGAAGCATCTAGATTATGTATGTAAGCTGAAAAAGGCTCTCAATGGACTGAAACAGGCACCAAGAACATGGCACAGAGAACTTTTAGATTATCTGAAAAAACTTGACTTCAAAATGTCAAAGACTGATTCATCATTGTATGTTAAAAGGAAAGATGATTGTATTGTTGTGATTCTGATTTATGTTGATGATCTCATCATTGGAGGTGATTTCATGGATGAAATAAGTAAGCTGAAAAGAAATTTGGAAATGAAATTTCATATGAAAGATTTGGGAGATCTGAGATATTTTTTGGGTATTGAAATCATCAGATCTGAAAATGGTATATGTGTGTTGCAAAGACAATATGCAACAACTATGTTGAAAAAGTATGGTATGCTCAGATGCAAACCTATTGGAGTACCACTAGATAAAAACTGCAAATTGAGGGCTGATTTGGGAGCCAAAATAGAAGATATAAACATGTACAGGTCTATGGTGGGCAGCCTTATTTATTTGACCATAACAAGACCTGATTTGAGCTATGCAGTTGGATTAGTCAGCCAATTTATGCAACAACCAACAAAGCCGCATTTGGACTGCATTAGAAGAATTCTGAGGTATGTAAAAGCTACTCAAAACTATGGATTGTTTTACAGGGCTGATTTGGACATAAATTTGGAAGGATATACAGATGCTGATTGGGCTGGAAGCCAAACAGATAGAAAATCCACAAGTGGATATATGTTTACATTGGGAAGTGCAGGTATTTCATGGAGTAGCAAGAAACAGGCTACTATTGCATTGTCTAGTACTGAAGTTGAGTACAGAGGAGCTACCATAGCCACTTGTGAAGAGGCATGGATCAGAAGATTGCTTGCTGATTTGGGAGAGTATATAGATGGTACTGTCACAATCTGGTGTGACAACATGAGCAGCATTCAGCTTGCAAAAAACCCAGTGTTCCATGCAAGAACAAAGCACATTGAAGTGCATTATCACTTTGTTAGAGAAAAAGTGATTGAAGGAGAAGTTGATCTGGTGTATGCGAATACAAATCAGCAGGTTGCTGATATTCTCACAAAGGGATTGAGTGTGGAAAAGCATACACAGTTTCAGAACATGATGGGAGTTGTAGACACTGATATGATGGCTGAAAAGCATCATGGAAAAGAAGTGGTAGATAACCCCAAGAAAGGATAAGTTGAGCTTGAGGGGGAGTGTTGAGAAGCAAGCTCAACATGGTATGTGATGCTTATTAGGAAATAAGCTATAGTAGCTATTTAGCTACTTGTGAACATAAAGGAGAAATAGCTAATTAGCGACTGAAAGCTAATTAGTTACTGACAGCTATTTAGCGGTTGACAGCTAATTAGCTGCATACGTAAGTAACTTATTACTTAGGTAAAAAAGTAAGAGAGTAGAAAGTAAGAAAAATATACAGGAAGTAGAACTCTGAGAGAGAGAGTGAGGATAGAGAGAAAGAACTCAGAGAGTGAGAGCAAAAAAGAGAGAAACAGACGAGAGCAAGTAGAGCTCCGCGTGTAATGAAATAGAAGAAGTTTTGGCTGCTACAGAGGTAAGTCTCCTTCCCCCTTCCCTTCTGTGTTTGAGCACTAAACGATCCAACACACCACGATCCGCCGCGCACATAAGAAGAGCATGAGTGCCTGCTTCACGTTTTCTTAACACTCAGTGTGTGGGAAAGTTTGTGAGTGGTTCCTGGCCGCTTGTGTAGGCGTGTTGGCCCGTGGTGTGTTGTGCGGGACGTTTGGAGGGGGGTCTCGACGATGATTGTCGTTCTGCCGTCGATTGTTCCGCGAACCTCTGTAAGAGTTTCTTCTATCGTTTCGTGAATACCGTTGATCGTACCGGTCATCCCGGTCGTCGTCATATCGATCATACTCCTCGTTAGCTCTATACTAGACATCGTGGTACTAGTCGCAGTGGTCGTCTGATCGCCTGCGATTGTCACGACGGTAACGGTCGTCGTTGCAATGGCAGTCGTCGTCACAACGGTAGTCGACGTTGCGATGATAGTTTTCGTCGTGGCGCTGGCGATCCAGAGAGCATGGTCGCTCATTTGCCCGAAGTCAGTATGATTGGCGTTCATCCCACCGGGAGTATGGTACTCCCATCTCGACCTGTGAGCCTTCGATAGTTCCCGGAACGATTGGTCAGTGACCGCTGAGTCGGAAGTTCCTTCGACTGGCTCAAGGCATCGGGCAGGTGGTTGAGACCGCGTGATGCGATTGGGCGTCGTAATGGCGGCTGGAGTTTGCCTCCTATGTAGTTCGCTGTGACCTTATAGCAGTAACTAGGCGTGCCAAATTGTGTTAACCGTACATGGGCTACAACCCATTAGGCAATAACATAGCTCAACTTACGAGTACGGGGAGAATACCCAGATAACAGAATAGTAAGAGCGAAACTTATATTAAATGATAAAGCTCACAGTGATTACAGTACTCGACTCTCGGCCAAAAAACAGTTCGTGTAGAGCTCGCTGCTATGATATTAATCTCGCTAAAAATGATCTAGATATCTCTCCCTTGAGGTATGCATATCTCTGGTTATATAGTTTTCCTCCTAAGACAAAGCCGAACCATCGACTGATTGTGAGGGCTAAGAACTCGACTATTTCTAGTTTTACCTATTTCCTCACCTATTCTTCTACCTAATGGCAAGTTTACATAATGTATTTATATTTTTGGCCTATGGACAACAATTGGTTGCGTTATAGGTCTAAATTGTTGGGAGACAGGTCCCTCCGGATGGGAAGAGAGAAGAACAGTGCCGACGAACAAACTCAGCCGAGGCCGAAACGGTATGAACCGGATGGGGAATACCCGACTGCGGAGAGCCGGATGGTGTAGGCCCGGTATGAACCGGATGGGGAGTACCCGACTGCGGAGAGCCGGATGGTGTAGGCCCAGTATGAACCGGATGGAGAGTACCCAACTGCGGAGAGCCGGATGGGAACCCATCGAGGCTACATTTGTAAATAGCCGAAAAGTCATATTAGTATAAATATGACTTAGGGCAAACTTTTTAGTTGTGTCGTTTTTTGTTGTTGTCATTCTTTCTTGTTGGTGCAAGAAGTAGAGAGAGCGCGTAACTGTACAGAGAGAGAGAGATAGAGACGAGGTCGTTGCCTCTGTTGTAACCGCCGCCTGTGGCGAAGATCTGAGAGCACGAGGTCGTTGCCTCAGTGAACTCACTGTTGTATATTCCTACATAGTGACAGTTTGCAGCCTGTGGGCTGCCGTGGTTTTTCCCCTATTTTGGGGTTTTCCACGTAAACCTCCTGTGTACCATTTCTCTCCTTTTTGTTGCGTTTCATTACCTATTTTTCTGTGTATGTAAAGAATCTCGGTTGTGGCCGAGCGTCGGACATAAGGAACGTCGAGTTCTCTACAAGTGGTATCAGAGCGAAATCGACACAGAAAATGGACGAATCGTTTGGCGGCATGTTCAAGCTCACCGGCTCCAACTATTCAGTGTGGAAGTCGAAGATGAGGGACATGCTCGTGGTTAAAGACCTCTGGCTGCCGGTTCAGTTCAGGGACAAGAGACCGGACAAAATCGACGCCGCGATATGGGAGGTGATGCACATGAAGACAACGGCGTACATACGGTGCTTCATCGACATGAGCCTGTACAACAACTTCAATGAAGAGAGCAAGGCTCATGAGCTCTGGGAGAAGATCGGCATAATGTTCCAGAACAAAAATGTTGTCAATCACGTGTCGGTATTCCGGAAGCTAGTAAGACTCCGGTACCAAGATGGCTCCAGCATGGCGGAGCATATGAATGCCTTCCAGGGGCTGATCCACCAGGCAACGTCGTTGGAAGTACCTCTTGCCGATGAGGTCCTAGCGCTACTCCTGCTCGGTTCCCTCCCAGATAGCTGGGAGACGTTGGTTGTCACTTTGGGCAATGCCGGGCCGGAAGGAAAACGGTTATCCCTAGCAAGAGTAAAGTCGAGCTTGCTAGATGAGGAGGCTCGTCGGAAAGACAAAGATACGAGCTCCGACTCCAAAGCGCTCCTTACCGAATCGGAACGCGGAAGACATAGAAACCGTAGTCCCCAGAACCGGGAGAAGTCGGGGACACGGTCAAAGTCAAGGGGGAGGCTTACTTGCTTCAATTGTGGCAAGCCGGGACACTTCCAAAAGAACTGTCGGCATTTCCGAAAAGACAAGGAAACCGACGGTACCGATTCGAAACAAACCCCGAACCGGAACGGTACAGACCGGAACGGTAAAGACCGGAGGGGGCCGGACCAGAAGGGAACGACGGCAATTGCGGCAAGTGAAGAGGAGTTGATGCTCATCACCGAGGAGAGTGAGATAAACCATGCCGGCGACGAGATGACCTAGGTGGTAGACTCCGGAGTGTCGTTCCACCTTACCCCGGACCGGAAATGCTTCTCATCCTACTCAGCCGGTAATCACGGCTGTGTCCGGATGGGGAATGAAGGAACATGCCGAATTGTCGGCATAGGAGACGTGTGGCTGACAACACCAACCGGATGCAAGTTGTTGTTGAAGGATGTCCGACACGTTCCGGAAGTTCTTCTGAACCTGATATCAGCCGGTCGGCTAGATGATGAAGGCTACACGAGTAGCATCCGGAACGGTGTCATGAAGTTCAGCAAAGGGAGCCTGATTGTGGCTCGGGCCCGGAAGGTAAACACACTGTACCTGATGAATGCCCGGTTATGTCCGGAAGAAGTGAACGTGGCTTCCGACATTGCCGGTGAGCTGTGGCACAAGAGGCTATGTCACATGAGTGAGAAGGGGATGAAGAGGCTTGGAGACGACAACCTCATTCCAGTTAAGAACGTGCACTTAGAGAAGTGCACTGATTGTCTGGCCGGTAAGCAGAACCGGACCTCCTTCCAACCAAGGCCACCGATGAGACGTAATGCACCACTGGAGTTGGTGCATACGGACGTTTGTCAAGTAGACACAAAGTCACATGCCGGAGCGCAGTACTTCGTGACGTTCATAGATGACCACAGCCGAAAGTTGTGGGCCACACCGCTGAAGACGAAGGATCAGGTGTTATCAGTCTTCAAAGAGCTCCACGCGAGGGTGGAAAGAGATACCGGCCGGAAGCTGAAGGCGGTTCGAGTAGATAACGGAGGAGAGTACCGGGGGCAGTTCGAGGAGTACTGCCGCTCGAAGGGAATCCGGCTCGAATTTACCGTGCCGAAGACGCCGGAACTAAACGGACTGGCCGAGAGGATGAACCGGACCATAATGGAGAGGGTCTGGAGTATGCTAGCGCATGCAAAACTACCCAAGAAGTTTTGGGCTGAGGCACTGTCGACGGCGACATATGTGATAAAGAGATCACCCTCAGTACCCTTGGACGGAGACACGCCACAGAGAGTATGGACCGGTAAGGAAGTGTCCTACCGGCATCTGAGGGTGTTCGGGTGTCTCGCGTACGTGCATGTAGCAAAGGACCAGAGAGGAAAGTTAGATCCAAAGACCCGGCCATGCATATTCCTCGGTTACGGTGACGATGAGTTCGGCTACCGAGTGTGGGACCCGGTCGACAAGAAGGTATTCCGGAGACAAGACATTATCTTCATGGAGGACAAGACGCTCGCCGATTGGGAGTCGGAGAAGAAGATAATGAACTCCGAGTCGACCGGTAAGGATAGACTCTACAATGAGCAGACCCAACCGACAAGAGACCAGTTAGCACTAGAGGAACCAGCCGGTTACAGTGAGGATACCGAACCGGCAGAAGAAGAAGTAGAGGAAGCTGAGACCGGAACCGGTCAAGACCCCGAATCGGATTCGGATGAAGAGCAAATGGAGGAACCGGTTACCGAAGCCCGAAGACGTAGATATCCTCTCAGAGAGAGAAGGGCGCCCCGGAGATTTCCGGATGCAGAGCATGTCCTGCTGGCCGATGAGGGGGAGCCGGAAATCTTCGAAGAAGCGAAGGAAGACACCCACAGCCGAAAATGGTTAAGTGCCATGCAGGATGAGATGGATTCCCTGCATGAGAACCATACGTACGAATTGGTGGAGCTGCCGAAAGGAAAGCGGGCACTCTGAAACAAGTGGGTGTTCAAGTTGAAACCCGGAGATGTCGGCAACCCCCCGAGATAGAAAGCCAGGATCGTGGTGAAGGGGTTCCAGCAGAAGAAGGGCGTGGACTTCGACGAAATATTCGCCCCGGTAGTAAAGATGACCTCCATCCGGACGGTGCTGAGTATATCAGCAAGCATGGATCTCGAGGTAGAGCAGCTAGACGTGAAGACGGCATTCCTTCACGGCGACCTCGAAGAGGAGATCTATATGCAGCAACCGAAAGGATTTGTGGAGAAAGGGAAGGAGCACCTGGTATGCCGGTTGAAGAAGAGCCTGTACGGACTGGAGCAGGCTCCCCGGCAATGGTACCGGAAGTTCGACTCCTTCATGACCGATCAAGGGTACCATAAGACGCAGGCCGATCACTGCGTGTTCGTGAAGAAGTTCGAAGGAGGGGACTTCCTGATACTTCTCCTGTACGTGGATGACATGTTGATCGTCGGACAAGACCAAGGCAAAATACGGATGCTGAAGAAGGCTCTCAACCGGACCTTCTCAATGAAAGACTTGGGTCCGGCAAGACAGATGTTGGGGATGCACATCATTCGGGACCGGTCAGTGAAGCAATTATGGCTGTCACAGGAGAAGTATGTGACAAAGGTGCTTCACCGGTTCAACATGTCAGATGCAAAACCAGTCGGATCGACACTTCCGGCAAACTGCAAGTTGTTCGGCAAGCAAAGCCCGAAGACAAAAGGAGAGAAGGCAGATATGATGAAGATTCCATATGCCTCTGCCGTCGGGAGCTTGATGTACGCAATGGTTTGTACCCGACCGGACATTGGATACGCAGTCGGAGTGGTGAGCCGGTTCATGAGTAATCCCGGCAAGGAGCATTGGAACGCGGTCAAATGGATACTCCGGTATTTGAAGGGCACTTCAAATATGTGTCTCCGATTCGGCTCCGGGAAACCTCAACTGGACGGTTTCACCGATTCGGACATGTCGGCTGATGTGGATACCAGCCGGTCTACATCCGGGTATGTGATGACATATGCAGGGGGAGCTGTTTCGTGGCAGTCGAGGCTGCAGAAGACGGTTGCACTGTCAACCACAGAGGCGGAGTACATGGCGGCTGTAGAAGCCGGCAAGGAAATATTATGGATGAAGGACTTCATCGGAGAGCTCGGTATCCGGCAAGAGGAATACCGACTCTACTGCGACAGTCAAAGTGCCATCCACCTTGCTAAGAATGCGGCCTACCATTCCCGGACGAAGCATATCCAGCGGAGGTATCACTGGATCCGGGAAAGGGTAGATGACCAGGAGTTCGCATTGAAGAAGATCCACACGGCCGAGAACAGGTCAGATATGCTGACCAAAGTGCTGACACCCGACAAGCTGGACGCATGCCGGAAGAGGATCGGGCTGGAAAGACACCCCATGCCGGAGTGAAGGGGGAGTTTGTTGGGAGACAGGTCCCTCCGGATGGGAAGAGAGAAGAACAGTGCCGACGAACAAACTCGGCCGAGGCCGAAACGGTATGAACCGGATGGGGAGTACCCGACTGCGGAGAGCCGGATGGTGTAGGCCCGGTATGAACCGGATGGGGAGTACCCGACTGCGGAGAGCTGGATGGGAACCCATCGAGGCTACATTTGTAAATAGCCGAAAAGTCATATTAGTATAAATATGACTTAGGGCAAACTTTTTAGTTGTGTCGTTTTTTGTTGTTGTCATTCTTTCTTGTTGGTGCAAGAAGTAGAGAGAGCGCGTAACTGTACAGAGAGAGAGAGATAGAGACGAGGTTGTTGCCTCTGTTGTAACCGCCGCCTGTGGCGAGATCTGAGAGCACGAGGTCGTTGCCTCAGTGAACTCACTGTTGTATATTCCTACATAGTGACAGTTTGCAGCCTGTGGGCTGCCATGGTTTTTCCCCTATTTTGGGGTTTTCCACATAAACCTCCTGTGTACCATTTCTCTCCTTTGTGTCGCGTTTCATTACCTGTTTTTCTGTGTATGTAAAGAATCTCGGTTGTGGCCGAGCGTCGGACATAAGGAACGTCGAGTTCTGTACATAAATACCACTGAGAATGGAAGTAATGAGACTACTATCAGCAATGAAGACAAGAAGGTAGTACTTTATGAAATATTAAATGATCCATCAATAAAGGAGTTAGTTGATTGTGATGGTCTTAATGCAAACATAACATCTGTACTAATAAATAATCTTCGTAATAGTTTCATATCCATGAGCAGGTCAGAAGATGATCTTGTCTTAAAAAGGTCTAGTCTAATGATGTTACTTAATAGTGATGTTGACGATCTTAACATTAGTGTGCTATCTAGGTAATTGATGTTAGTAGAAAAACTTTGTACACTACAATGAACCAGATAATTTCAAGTGGTGAAGGAACTAGTCTGCTAAAGCTAACAATAAGATGTAAGCCAATGACACCCATAACATCAGAAATCAAGGATTATAATCACCATATTTTGGACTAATGAGAGTAGGGTTTCACCCAATAAGACAGATTTATGTAGGAAACGTGTTGGAAGGAGTCAATACAAGGAGCATCTCATTCATCTTCTTGATGTACCTTAGGTATTTACATTTATCTCAACTTTTGTTTTGATTTTTAAGCTTAGTTAGTTAGCTTAAAATATGATCATAAGTAACTAGCTACTGGTAATAGCTAAATAGCGATTGACAATAGCTAACTTAGCTATTATCAGCTAATTAGCTACCACAATAGCTAATTAGCTATCTTAGAATATGACCATAGCTAACTAGCTACTGGTAATAGCTAAATAGTGATTGATAATAACTATTTTAACTATTATCAACTAATTAGCTACCACAATAGCTAATTAGCTACCTCAAAATATGACCATAGCTAACTAGCTACTAGTAATGGCTAAGTAGCTATTGCCATTACTAAACTAAGCTATTATCATCTAATTAGCTACCACAATAGCTAATTAGCTACCTCAGAATATGAGCATAGCTAACAAGCTACTGGCAATAGCCAATAGTAAACTTCGCACTTATAAGCTAATTAGCCATTGACAATAGCTAATTAGCTACTGGAAGTAGCTAGTTAGCTATGTGAGGAGTTAATTAGCTATTAAGGTAGCTAATTAGCTACTAGCAATAGCTAGTTAGCTATGTCAAGCGCTAATTAACTACTATCAATAGCTAGAATAGTTAATTAGCTATTCTTAATAGCTAATTCGCGACTACGAGAGTATGATCATGGCTAATCAACTACCACACTATATCTAACTAACTACATCAGGTCACATTTTTTATACTCATTGGACTCCCTTTTTATTACGCAGGTTGATTTATTTATTAGGTTCAAGCGAATGCATCCAAATATCAAAGTTCAACTATGAACATTCAAGTCTCTTAAGACATACTTTGTGAGACGCTTAAAGGATCGATACACATGCAGTTGCATTTACCATGTACAAATGGGTTTTCTCAAGGACTCTATTAATCTACTATGTCACCATAGCTCCTCCCTAGAGGATGCAGTGTGCACTTGTGAGTGCCCAATTTGTCAATCTAGCTTGCAAGAGCGATGTAAATTATCAGAGCATGTTATCTCATCCATGAGTGATCTTTTCGAGAAAATCTAAGGCTATCTTCCACAGTCATAAATGTGTCATGGGTTTATGTCAAGATTCTGGCCCTCGTAGATTTAAGTGGTGTCCAAAAGAGTTGAGAAGTGAAATATTAATCTCTGTCAAGTTATTTGAGTCTGTGGACACCAATTTTGAAGGAAAGGTGTGTAAAAGCAAGGATCTAGTTAGGGAGTCGCTTAAACTAAGGGATTTGGCATCTCTATTTGTAATATCTCTAGGAAAGTTCATTAAACACAACTTCATTTATTCATGGTAGGCCCATTAGTTTAAGACTTGCATATCTTATTTACCAAATGATTTAGTAGTATTAGTAGTAGATTTTGCAAAGAATTATACTTTCAAGCAGCAGACTGAAATTCAATCCATGCATTGGTGTTCAATGCAAGTAACCATTTTTGTGCACATAACATATTTTCGAGTTTCAGGTGATGTTAAGAAAGTAATTCATATTTTTATTTCTGATGATAAGAAGCATGATACCTTTTTTGTCCAACACTAGTTTAAGATACATTGGCAATGGTTATTTTGTCAACGTTTGGAGCTTACTCAACATTGGGTCTGGTTTGACGGAGCTGCGTCACAATTCAAGGCTAGGCGTCCATTTTATTTTGTTGGGAGGTATCCTTCTATAACAGGTTTGGAAATGAGATGGAATTTTGGGAAGTGAAGATAGATGAAGTAAATAGGGAGAAGACCTCGGAGTGCTAAGGAATTCCCGAATTGCGATCTCTCCATGTTATTCGGGGTTATTCTAGGTTGGATGGTCATTGTATTGCGGTTAGAGAATTAACTTGTTTTTGCTTCCATTGTGTGTGCAGGGAAATTGGAGGTATTGTTTAAACAAAGCATATATTCAGAATTGGGAGTACCATACATTGAATGATAAGGTCCGAGTAGATAGAGAAACAAAAAAAATGTTAACTTCACATATCAAGGCCGTGGAGATACTTTGAGTGGTGTCATAAATGTTGTGGATAATTTCGTTGTAAATGCAGAAGAAGACAATTCAGAGGGTGTTGATTTCTATATATTGAAGTGCACGGTTTGTAAACAATGTGCAATGTAGAATATTGTAGATGATTGGGGAAATTTTGTATCTGCCAGGACATTCTACATCGAAGGTATTTTTTATGCAAGATTAGATGATTACGATTATGTGTATAGGCTTTTAGAAGACAAACCAGTAGCGTACATGTACTCTCATTTGGTGATGTGCATCAATGTCCCGATGTTGCAATACAATAGCTACTCAAATTTATACACAGTTAGTGCTAATGTGTATGAATGTATTTACAACAGTATGTTATGGAATTTGTAACTACAAGGAGATCATACCAGTTTTCTTGTAAAGTGGACAAAGTAATTGTATTGCAAAAAAATAGTTTAATAAAATCGTTTGGGAGTCTTTTTCTATTCTTGTTTCTTAATACAATCGTGTTTGTTAAATGTGTATTGATTATAGTCAATTTTACTTATTGCAACTTTCAGTTTTAGTGTCTATTCAATGTGCACAATGATGATTATACTGCCTAGAATACATTTTGGCAATGGTTTTTTTACTCTCAAGTGAACCCTGTACAAGTTCAAACAGTTTGCCATTCTAAGAACAACTAGCAGCATGACATCAGAAATCAATGACCTATTTTAAAATTACACAGTAGATAATTTACTCAAAACAAGCGATTTAATTCTTCATTGATTAATCGGTCATCAAATTACATATTTATAATACACCATTGGCAATGTCTACAAAGCGCCTATAAATAGGTAAGTTATTGTTGGTCAGTGGAACTTCTCTACATATGTGATCTGCATACTGAGCTCGGTATGGTGTCCACAACCATGCAGTTACTTGGCAACTTAATGTTTTCACCAAGTCATTATCAGGCATTTCGTCGGGTACAATGAGACAGCATCTGCGAAGGTTGTAGTAATGCCGGAAATGTTCTGTATCCACAATCAACGTATTGTCGGCATTATATTCGGGCCAGGTATGCCAAAAATCAGAAAGTCTTTTGAATCTTGCAATATCTTGTTGCTCACATCTTTCTCGTGTCCACTGACCCTTGAAGCGTTTTCGCCACTTTGGGAAGAATTTTTCTACACACTTCCAAACATCTGAATGTAGTTTTTCACTTCAAATAAACAAATCAAAGTATTGCACAACCCACTCTAGAAATTGACTCGTGTCCCTCCTTGGTGTCATATATCGCACACTCATAAAGACTTTATCAAGCTCCAAGATCAAGGCTATTCTTTCGTCTTCTAATGGTTTAGGTTTCCATTCCTACAACTGAGCCTCTATTACACCAAGTATTGGTAGCACACAATCAATTTCAATCAACTTCGGTTCTGTCAACTATGTCTTTGGGTTTGGCTTCACCTTGTTTTGCTCTTGTGCAGTCATTGGGCATGGCTTCACACTGTTGCTATTCTTCTTAACTATGGCAGTAGCTAATTAGTTATCACTCTTGATACTACTTAGCTAATTAGTTACATCTTAGCTAAATAGTTGCTAGACTATAGGTTGGCAGTAGCTAATTAACTACATCTTAGCCAAATAGCTATTCTTCTTAAATATGGCAGTAGCTAATAAGCTATCACTCTTGATACTGCTTAGCTAATTAGCTACTAGACTATAGGTTGGTAGTAGCTAATTAGCTACCACTTAGCTAATTACGTACCACTCTTGATATTGCTCAGCTAATTAGCTACTAGATTATAGATTGGTAGTAGCGAATTAGCTACATCTTAGCTAATTAGCTATTATTCTTAACTATGGCAGTAGCTAATTAGCAACCACTCTTGATACTGCTTAGCTATTAGCTGCTGACATTAGATTGACAATAGCTAATTAGCTATTCTACTTAAGTATGGTAGTAGCTAATTAGCTATTCTATTTAAGTATGGTAGTAGCTAATTAGCTATTCTATTTAATTATGGTAGTAGCTAATTAGCTACCACTTAGCTAATTAACTACATCTTAGCTAATTAGTTGCTAGACTATAGGTTGGCAATAGCTAATTAGCTACATCTTAGGTAATTAGCTATTCTTCTTAAATATGGTAGTAGCTAATTAGCTACCACTTTTGATATTGCTTAGCATTAGTTGCTCGACCATAGATTTGCAGTAGCTAATTAGCTACATCTTGGCTAATTAACTAATATCTAGGTTGTAGTTAATTAGCTACTACACTATAGAACCATAAGCTAAATAGCTACCACACTTTATACGGCTTAGCTAATTAGCTAAGATGTAACTAATTAGCTACTACACTATAGAGACAAGCAACAATTTCACCTGTCGGTTTTCTTCACTCATCTGGGAGAGTTGTATTGCAATCCCCCAAACAAACTACAACAATGTCATAGGCATATTGAAAACAAACGATATGGTCTGTGTGCTAGCAGTTTTGTCCCTACCCCTAAGCCGCAAGCAATGCAATGTGCTTGAACAACCAATATATCATTGCTTGGTTCTCCTTCGTTTGGTAAGGGAGCAAGAATGTTGAGGTCCAATTATTCTATGTTCTTTACCATCCCCTCCACAAAATGTAGCTGCTTCTTAAGGCAGCTAACTACCTGTTCTTGACGGGAGTATTGTTCCTAGAACATAGCCAAGAAATTACCCATTTATCATTCCTTAATAAGGACGATAGAAGAACAAGAAAGAAGAATAATTAACTTAATTGGAGGTTCTCCAAATTGTAATCAACGATAGTATTTACACCTAGAAGGTCCAGGTTCATTGAAAGATTTTGGATCTCGGTCTGTAGTTATATTTTCCGCTAGGGATCCAGCGACCCCTCAATTTCGAGTTCATGTTGAGCAACCTGTTCCAGATAATGCCTCATTAAGCACATTTTCATGTACAAGTTATTTATAACATGTTACATACTAGCAAAACAATAGAGACATAGGCTTCATGGACATTTTTTAGCTTATAGCTAATCAATGTCTCACCTGTATCATCGACATTGCCTTTCATTGTGTTTCGGTGTGGTGTATACTTGCGGGTTTATTGGGAGTCAGCAGTTGCATCATCAACTGTCATGCTCCAAAATCTTGCCATTTTTTGATGCAAGATCCCCATCTTCCGGCATCATTCTACCGATGCCTCACCATAAATAGCCCAAGCTACCCTATACATTTCAGGGTCCGTTGTTGTCATGATATGGCAAGGCTCGAACCCATGACCTTATGTTATATGGGTCGAGCTCTTGACCATTATACCATCTATTGTAATACATAAGATATTATTTTCATTTAAGTTTTATTATAGGAAATTAATGTATATTCTAGATTTCTTTGGAACATTCTAGAAGCTTCAGGATTACTCTTAAGAACACTGTAAAAGAAGGCACTAGGCATTATGTTGAACCAAATTGGTTCAACACCAGTCTTAAGCCTCTTAGCCATTTTGTACTTATCCTTCACATAATATATTAGTTGTTATCATCATCTCTCTCTCTCTCTTTCTCGCTATCTCTCTTCTCTCTTCTCTGTCTCTCTCTCTTGGGAATCTTACGCAGTCCCGTCCTCTTAGTACTAATAGTACTTCTCTTCTTTAGTACTAATTCCCTCTCAACTTTAGTACTATTCTTGACAGTTTGAACCAATTTTCTCCTCCAGCCTACTTGTTGTTCTCCCTCATCCTCCTATCGTTTTCCCTATACTATGGCTATTATTAGCGCCCAAGAATATCAATCCGTTTTCTCCGAGCTATAGGGCCTAAAAGAAAAATTTGTTGCCTTGGAACAAGAAAACCAACGGATAATAGGGGATCTGCAACAAATCGCTCTAGAAAAACAACAAATGCACCAACAACATGGGGAGTTAGCGTTACAGGTACAACAACTCGAAGCAGCATTACAATGAGGATCAAGTCCCCAAGGATTTCATAAAGAGCCGAAGATTGGACTTCCTGTGAAATTTGATGGAACGCGATTGCAATTCAAGGGATTCCTTAATCAGGTACGATTAGTTATCCAAATGCATCCTTCCCGATACCCCACTGATGCATCCCGAGTCGGCCTAATAGGCACGTTGCTTAGCGGCTCAACCTTACCATGGTTCGCTCCGCTTCTAGAAAAACAATCGCCCTTGCTTAATAACTTTGAAGATTTTATTAGTGAGTTTAAAGCCTGCTTTGGAGACACCGACAGCATCAGGACGGCGATCAACAAGATCTGACGATTGCGTCAACGCGATCGTCCAGCCTCTGCCTACGCGGTGGATTTCCATCTACTCGCCTCCGATATTCCCTGGGATGATCAGGTACTAATTGAGCAATTTCGCTACGGCCTACGAAACGATGTAAAAGATTTACTTTTAACCTTCCCCGAAGAACCAAAATCTCTTACGGAGGAAATTAGTCGAGCGGTCCGATGTGACAACCGCCTTTTCAAACGGCGTTCCGAACGTCAATTACAAATACCACGCTCTATGCCGGAGCCCACATACACCTCAGTCGCGGCTAAAGCATTCGCACACGATGTACCCCAAGCAAATACTCCGACACCGATGGAGATTGACACCATGCATCGACGTGGCCCGTTATCGGAAGAAGAAAAGCAACGACGTCGTGCAAATCGATTATGTCTGTATTGCGGTGGACCAGGGCATATCGCAATCAATTGTCCCCATAGGCCAAGAAGACAAGTAAATCAAATCGTAGCCTGTACTAAACCTGAGTCAAGTTTTCCCTTAGGAGTGTCTGATAGTATTAATAGTACCAATAGACTGTCTAATAGTATTAATAGTACTAATAGCCCAAGTATCTCAAACAAATTTGAAATCCTTAGTCAATTAGATGAAGAGTTAAACGATTGAGTCTAGCCAAAATAGGAGCCATTTGGTTGGACAACCCTTGATCTGTACAACCCATTAGTGGTTCCATTCCCTCCAAGCAAGTTAGCAATGTGTTCCTAGCCCAAGTCATGGTTAGTACTAAAAGTACTCCCCTAGTACAAGTCCTAGCACTTTTAGATTCCGGAGCCAATTCCTGTTTCATGGATCGAAATTTTGCCCAAGCTTCTCAGATATCCTTAAGAAAATTTCCTTGCCCTGCATATGTGGTAGTCATTGATGGTCGTCCCATTGCTTCCGGGAAAATTGTAGAGGAGTCAAGACCCATTCAGGTTGTCCTAGGTAGTTTTGTGTGTAGTATCCTTTAATATTATTAGTAGTCCAGAGCATCCCATTGTTTTGGGATTACCTTGGTTTCAACTACATAATCCAGACATAGATTGGAGAACAAGAGAAGTCCGATATCGACAACCCCAAGAATCTACTCATCGAGTTTCGACCATTTCATTACGTCAACTACGCGAAGAAGGACACAAGGAGGCAATGTTCCTATTTGCCATATCAATCATCCTTCTAGCAATATTAAGGAGGAACCCTTAGTGCAACTTCCGGCGAAATATCATCCTTATGCGAACGTATTTGACAAGGTAAAAGCCAGTACTCTTCCTCATCATTGTCCCTATGATTGTCCCATCGATTTACAACCAGGAGCAGAGCCACCATGGGGATCAATCTACAACTTGTCACCCACCGAGTTAGAAGTCCTTCAAGACTACATAGAGGAGAACTTACCAAGCGGGTTTATTCGTCATTCGAAATCTCTGGCCGAAGCACCCATCTTCTTTGTCAAGAAGAAAGATGGCTCACTTCGTCTTGTCGTTGATTACCGCGGCTTAAATAAGGTCACCATCTGGAATAGGTATGCACTTCCTCTTATATCAAGTCTTTTAGAGCGAGTTAATGGTGCCCAGTTTTTTACAAAAATCGATCTATGAGGAGCGTATAACCTCGTGCGGATCCGACCGGGAGATGAATGGAAGACCGCCTTTCGCACGCGGTATGGGCATTTCGAATATATTGTTATGCCGTTCGGTCTAACCAATGCACCTGCAGTCTTCCAACACATGGCAAATTATATATTCAGAGACCTCTTGGATATCTGTTTGATCATCTATTTGGATGATCTATTGATTTATTCGAAGACCCAAGAAGAGCACGATTCTCATGTACTATTAGTACTAAACCGACTCCGCGAGAATGGTCTTTATGCCAAGCTAGAAAAATGTAGCTTCGACTGCAAGCAAGTGGAATTTCTAGGCTACATTATCTCCTCAAAGGGCATCTCCATGGATCCAGCTAAAGTCCAAACTGTGCTAGAGTGGCAAATTCCACCGTCAATACGAGATGTACAATGTTTTCTAGGTTTTGCTAACTTCTACCGCAAGTTTACACAAGATTACTTGAAGATTATTTTACCTCTCACACAACTTACGAAGAAGGGACAAGCATTTCTTTGGTCCAATGAAGCAGACATAGCTTTTCGGCATCTTAAGAAAGCCTTTACATCAGCACCTATTCTAGCCCATGTGGATACAAGCAAACCATTCATCATGGAGGCCGACGCATCAGATTTCACCCTTCGTAGCATCCTTTCTCAACAAGGAGATAAAGAAGAGTTACATCATGTGGCTTTCCATTCGCGCAAATTCGATGTTGCGGAAATCAACTACGAAATACATGACAAGGAGTTATTAGCCATCGTGGATTCATTTGTGCAATGGCGGCATTTTTTGGAGGGCTCTCCACATCAGGTCTTCGTCTTCAGTGATCACAAGAATCTTTCTTATCTCCAGAACATTTGTGTGCTAAATCGACGGCAAGCTAGGTGGGCTCAATTCCTCACACGTTTTGATTTCAAAATCGCATATCGACCGGGGAAGCAGCAAGGAAAGGCAGATGCACTATCACGGCGTTCATATCTTGCACCTCGTCCTGGTGATCCCACGTTCGATAATCAAAAGCAAGTAATCTTGGGACCAACACGATTGCACACAACGCGGATTTTTCACACCCCAATGGATTCCTAGATTATCGACACCATACGTGCAAATTTGAAGACGGACAATTTTGCTCAAGACATTCTGGCACACATTGATACCTCTCGGGCATCCTGTTCCCAGTCTCAGCAACCAGGTATGGACTACCGAAAATTCGAATATCATGATGGTTTGTTATTCTTTAAAAAGCTTGTATATGTCCCCGATTGCTCCTGTCGCCTTCAAATCGTCCAAAGTTGTCACGACACCCATATGGCGGGACATTTCGGTAGCACTAAGACGTTGGATCTAGTTCAACGATCCTTTTGGTGGCCCCATATGCGACGTTTTGTCGATGACTACGTTCGGACCTGTGATGCTTGCTGCCGAGCAAAGATGCCACGACATCATCCATATGGCTTGTTCGAACCCTTACCGATTCCAAGTAAGCCGTGGCAGTCTATTTGTCTTGATTTTATCACAGATCTGCCGGTCTCGAAGGGGTTCAATGCTATCTTAACCGTCGTCTATCGATATACGAAGATCACACATTTTGTGCCGTGTACTAAGGCCATCACTAGCGAGGAAACCGCCGCCCTTGTCATGTGTGAGGCATTTCGGCATCATGGCCTCCCAGACAATATCATCAATGACCGATGACCGCAATTTGTCTCCAAATTTTGGCAGCATCTCTTCAAGATGCTCAAGGTCTCTTGCAACCTCTCCTTCGGCTACCATCCTCAGACCGATGGGCAGGCGGAACGCACAAACCAAACGTTGGAGCAATATCTCCAGTGTTTCCTGAGTTATCAACAGGACGATTGGGCCGAGATTCTCCACTTTGCGGAGTTTGCGTATAATAATGCTATTCACTCCTCGACTCGAGTCTCCCCATTCTACGCTTATACCGGTTCTCATCCTCGCTGGTCGGTGATCGACACCCCGGAGCTACCTACCAATCCTTGTGTCGGGGATCATTTGGAGAGACTATGCAAGATCCAGATGGATCTCTCTACTTATCTTCATCATGCTCAACAGACACAGAAGACTTACGCGGATTGTCATCGGCTTCCCTCCTCTTTTGCCATCGGAGATCGAGTATGGCTTTTACGTCGTCACATCAAGACTACTCGACCATGCGACAAGTTGGATTATTGTCGACTCGGTCCTTTCCGTATTACCGGTAAGGTTAATGATGTCACGTTCCGCCTTGATCTTCCTCCGCATCTTCGGATACATCCGGTCTTCCATAGTTCTCTTCTTGAACCTTATAAAGCAAACACTCTTCCCGATCGTGTTACACCACCGCCGCCCCCACTTGAGTTAGACGACGGCCCGGAGTATGAAGTTGATGCCATCCTCGACTCCAAATTTGTTTGCAACAAACTTTATTATTTTGTCGATTGGCTCGGCTATAGTCCGAGTGAATGTACTTGGGAACCCGTCGAGCATGTCACCAATGCTCAGGATCTTCTTGCCGAGTTCCATCGAAAGTATCCGGACAAACCCGGTCCGCAATCAACGCCGACTCGTTCCACTCGTCGCCTTAAGGGGAAGATAATGTCATGATATGGCAAGACTCGAACCCATGACCTTATGTTATATGGGTCGAGCTCTTGACCATTATACCATCTATTGTAATACGTAGGATATTATTTTCATTTAAATTTTATTATAGGAATATAATGTATATTCTAGATTTCTTTGGAACATTCTAGAATCTTCAGGATTACTCCTAAGAACACTATAAAAGAAGGCACTAGGCATTATGTTGAACCAAATTGGTTCAACGCCAGTCTTAAGCCTCTTAGCCATTTGGTACTTATCCTTCACATAATATATTAGTTGTTATCATCATCTCTCTCTCTCTCTTTCTCGCTCTCTCTCTTCTCTCTTCTCTGTCTCTCTCTCTTGGGAATCTTACGCAGTCCCGTCCTCTTAGTTCTAATAGTACTTCTCTTCTTTAGTACTAATTCCCTCTCTACTTTAGTACTATTCCTGACACTTTCTTCCTTCGTTGTTTTGCAATACTCGTATGCAAAAGCTCTCGCGTATGCAATAGGCAACTCGTTGATCAGGATCTCTTGATGTACTTTCTGGTGGAGCCTCATGCAGTCGTCATACAGCTCCGGTTGTACATGCTTGAGCTTCACCTGACCTTTCACTCTGGGTAGTTTATAGACAAACAACCAGTCTACATCACTAATCAATACCCTCTAGAACAGACCATATATGTTGTTAATACCAATCATCACTAATATGTTAGAACAACAGGGTTAATACCCTCTAGCGACCGACCATATATGTTGTTAAAGTCCTCTTTTGTCTCGCAAAACTTTGCAAAGTTCAGCACTCTAGGATATGGAGGAACGAGCCACCTGAAATAAAAAATCAATACATGTTACCCCTGGTCTATTGGGACATGTGTATTTAGAACCATAATTGGTAGGGAAGAATCAAAAATAAAAAATCAGCCACATTCACCCAAATCCTAAATAAAGTTTGGGGGAAGTTTGCAGACACACAACCATTGAAATCAGAAATGTAAATTAGTGCAAAATTCCAACACTAAATCTAAAATTTTCAACAGTAATCAGAAATCAACCGCTTAAAAAATCAGAAACCCTATTTAGAAAACTTAATCAAAAACCTTAATCAAAAACCCTAATCAAAAACCTTAATAAGAAACCCTAATAAGAAATCAACCGCTTAAGGAAATCAGAAACCCTAATCTAAAATATGTATGAAATCAACCCGAATTAGATTTTTTGTCAATCAGAAACACACTTGCTGCTACACCCCGATCTTCAAGACATCCTTATTTGGGACTCCAATGACTTCGCCCTAATCGTTTTTTATAAAAGATAAATAGGCAACAAAGTTATAATTAATGTGTAACTAATACATACATGGACGAGGATCGAACTGGTGGTGTGTTGTAGCTCTGAAGGTGCAATGTCGATATCAGAGTTTTTGTGCTACTACGGGAGCTTCGTCTGCGTTCATGCTTAGAGTACTCCATCTGTTTGGATTTCGAACTCAAACTCAGGATTAACAGGAATTTGGTGACATTGAAGTCGAGTTTAGATGAGGGCACTGTTCCCCAAGCTCCACTACGACAGAAACCAAAGTTCAAATTTTTGAGTATTCTCATAAATTAAATGACATGTATTTAACTAATAAAGCATAAACTTTCGTAAATGATCCTTATGATTTTCCCACACAAAACTAGCTAAACAAATAATTATTAGCTATGGTCATTTTACTAGCTAATTAGCTATAATAGTGTTTCCACTCACAAGCTTTTACTCTCGTGCTTTGCCAATCTCGTATCTAGCACGTAGGGTGTCCAGTTCCTCTTTGACAGTCGTGGCGTCACACTCGAGCTTGGCTTTCACGATTTTGAGCGACACGGTAACCACGGCGAGCATTTTCTCCATTACTTCCGTATGTTGGTCGTAACGTTGATGGAGCCAATCCGAATTCGTAGCTAACTCCTGCAGATAGCGTTCGTGCTCCCGTTCCCAATCTTGTGTCATGGAGATTTGGAGCTAGTGGAGGGATTCCGACAATGTATATTTGTCCTGCACCGCTTCTTCCAACATTTGAAGTTTGTAGACTGATGAGTTTCGTGTGCTTGTTTTGGAGACTGAAGAGTTGGTCGTTTGTAATGGTCGCAGCCTGTTCATATCCTTCTTCAATCTCGTGTATTTTAGTCGCAGAAGCCTCGTTTGCTGCCCAAAGAGTCAACGCGACATTTTTTCTAGTGTCTTGGAGCTTAGTCGTCTATGCCTTGAGCCGTTGTTGGAGTTCAGCCTCGCGTTTTGGTGCCGCCTCCCGGGTCTTAGTTTGTCATTTTCGGCCAATTTTCTACAGCTATGGCTCCTCGTCCGATTCGAGCTCATTGGTGAGCGCTCGCTGGACCATCTGCTGCTCGGCATGTTCCTGGGCCATCCGTGTCGTGCTGTAAGATTGCGCCCAACTCATAGGGCTCAACAGGCATGTCCCTGAAGGTCAACACTTCGTCCTCCGAGACCCGGGAAGGTTGCCATTTCTAGGTTTCCCTGTCAAGGACAACGTCTTGTCTATGACAACGGCGATAGTCTTCTTGGGAGCGATGACCAATTGTAGGTTCTCGTCTAAGGAATCCCTTTGTTCTTCGTTGTGTCGTTGCAACATGCAGTGTTTCTCGGCGGGGCTCCTGTGGGAGGGTTTCTTTGCGTCTGTTGACTCTTCTTGGAGCCGTTTTGGTTGCTCCTCAGATGACTGGCTGTTGTTATTTATGGTTGTCTAGGTCTCCTCCTAGCGGTCCTGTCGTGGGCTGGCAATTTTGAGTTTCGGTTTTTCTACTAGGGTAGATGACTTAGGTTTTTCACACCCCCTTATGGTGAGGTTTTCTTTTGGCTCCTGGGCCCTAGTATTGGTGGTCAGTCATGGCGCAGTGGGAGTTTTGACAGGCATATCATCCTACCATTCTTCCTAAGCTAACTGTAAATCTCGTTGTCGTTTCGCCTCGGTGGGGTGCAGTAGTGGATTGGGGGGGTAAAGCATAGACAAGTAGTGTGCTAAGGCAAGCAAGAACCGTTTCCCTATCTGGAAAGCCGACAAGCCGGTGTGAAGTCCTTCCCCTATGATGATTCCCCAATGGAGTGCAACGCCTCTGTAGGCGGTGATGATTATTCCTATCTTCTTCTGTGGCATGTTGTACGTGTTAGTGCGCACGCAACCGAACTCCAAAAGAAATCTGGCGAGATCGCCAAAGAACTTGTTAGGGCCGCCTTGTGTACGATACACCTTTGCCGACATCGAGTACTCCCCGAAATAAGCTTCGAGGATGTTATGAGCGGAGCTTCAATGTCGTGGTACCCGCCTCACTGCAGGCCCAACAACGACCGGATCGGGTCGTTGGTGATGGTGTCAGGATGCACGCAACGTCTGATTTCTTGTGCCTCGGGGTGGGGGTGGGGGTGGGGGTGGGGGTGGGGGTGGGGGGGGGAGGTGCATCTACCACTTTGAGGTATCCTCCCAGGCCGTGCCTGTTCAACAAGGTGCGGAGCTCCCTGGAAACTTCGAGCAGATGGTTGCCTCTGGGGATGAAAGGTAAGAAGAGGTTTGAGTGTATTGAGGCTGAGAGTGATAGAGAAAGAAGCCTTCTTAGCAGGGGCTCCGAGAATGAGAGAGCGAGAGAGCTTGACGGCTATGTGCATATGTGCATGTGTGAGTGTGGTGCTTGTGGTTCCCTACTTTATGTATGTGCCTTGGTTCTCGAGACATGGCCTTGTGCCCTAGATTCAGAATCTTGCCTGCCATAATAAGGTTTAAAGACCACGCGTCGAAAAACCGTTTGTACTTTCTTTTCTCGTATTTCGTGCATGCTCTTTAAATACTTAACTTAGTGGGTCTTTTTTTTTCACATAGTATACAATTTTGGATACAATTTCGGGTAGGTAGGGTAGTTACTGTGATTGGGGTGACCGGCCCCCATGATCCTCCGTTTCACCTACCGTGGGCCCATCGAGGCTATGTTGCTTATCGACGAAAGGATTAGGTGAGGTATGGCCGAGATACGGTTTTAACCGGAACCCATTGACCCATTTCGGCATGATGTTGCCGGCTAATGTCCCAATCTAGAACATCCCATTAAATTCGTCAATGATCCAGAAAGGACCTGTCCATCGGAAATGGAGCTTTCTTGGCATCGATCCGAACCGAGTTTGAAAAACTAGGACCGGTTTACCAATTCCGAATGATTTCTCAAAGCCCTTCTGATGGCGGTCGATGAAGGCTTTTGGTTTGTGTTGGCCATGTTCTAATTGGGTCAGACTAGTGATCCGAAGCTCTCCGAGTTCAAGTAATTGTTTGAGTCATTCCTGCTCTGACTCGGATCAAGAAGTCGTTCGGAGATTTGTACTCGTAAACTCGGTACCTGGAATTCAATAGGCATGAACCCTTCCAAGCCGAAACCCAGACGAAAAGATGTGAACTTGATACTTGTTTTGAACATCGTGCGATACGCCAAGAGTGCACTATGTAGCTTATCATCCTAATCGGTTCGATTTTCGTTTACGATCTTCTTGAGGATGTTTTGCAGTGTTTTATTTGTCAACTTGGCCAGGCCATTGGCGTGCGGGTAGTATGACATGATTTTCTTATGGACCACTGCCTAATGAATTGTGAGTTCCCGTATAATTTTATTGAGGAAATGGCCTCTTTGGTGGTTGATGAACTCGATCGGGCAGCCAAATATGTCCAAGCAGAGCACCGCTAGAGACAAAAAAACCACATTTCGCAAGGTTCAAACTCATCCAAGATTGTCAACAACGGTCGAGACAGAAGCATAGCTAGTGAAGATGCTCGGCTTGTTGCCTGTAAACAGCAAAATCATCCAGGAAGACTTACATGAAAGTTAGGATGTAGTCATCGAATTTTTTTAGCTATGATGCATTGGAATGTGGTTGGTGCCGTCTTTAAGCCAAACATCATCACAACAGCCACAAAAACACCCCATTCTATTACGAATGTTGTCTTTTCTTGGTCGTCAAGGTGCATGTGGATTTGATTGTACCCGCGGAATCCGTCTGAAAAGCTATAATGCTCATGGCCTGCCACAAAGTCGAGTGACATGGACATGACAACTGTCATGTCATGATTCGAACTCTTGACCTATTATATTTAATCGATATGTTTTAACCAATACATCCAATAGATAATCATGTTTCCTTGTTAGATTATTGTAGATTATCTATTCTACATGTAGGATTTTAGAAGCTTCCAAAAAGCTCCAGAAGCTAGAACATTCTAGAAGCTTGTGCATGAAAATGAGTCTTTGCATGGGGCTACATTTAGAGCCCATAAACATGTACAAATACAGGGGTTCACCTTGGCCTTAGTCAAGGTGAACAACACCAGTTACGGAATCATAATTCAATTCTTGTTCTCTTGACTACTTTCTCTCTCTCTTTCTTATTATCTTGTCTATGATCTCTCTCTCACTCTCTTAGTATTGAGCCTCGTCTACTTGGCCATGACAGTTTGTTCATCTTCCATCTCCAAAGCCTCATCATGTCAGATTCTACTGAGAACATAAATCAACTATTGGCAGCCATGTATCAACTTCAACTTGAAAATGATAATCTTCGGGAATCTCTCCAGAGACTCTAAGCTAGGACTCCAATGGAATTGGAGAATGAAGAACCCAAGTGCCCTCCTACATCAAGGAATCTCCAATCTGTAGCGATTGGCCCCTCGTCAATCCTCGCTCCAATTCCTCTTCACCCCACTTCAACAATAGGACCCAATGTTAGTTTACCCAACAAGTTCGATGGCACAAGGGCATGATTCCGGGGGTTCATAAATAAGATCAAGATTATTATTCAGCTACAACCCCAAAGATATGCTAATGATTTTTTCCGAGTTGGCCTCGTTGGGACTCTCCTCTTGGGAGTTTCACAAACTTGGTTCGCACCTTTGGTCGAAATATCATCGCCACTTCTCGACAATTTTTCTCCTTTCCTAGAAGAGTTCGAGGCAACATTTGGGGATACGGATCGGCATCAAACAAGCCTTACCAAACTCTATTCATTACATCAAGGTAAGCCTCCCATGTCTATTTATGCATCCAATTTTAGACAATTGGCATGTGATGTTCAGTGGGACGACCAAGCCCTTTGTGACCATTTTCGTCGGGGCCTTCGAAGTGATGTTAAGAATCTACTACTAAACTTCCCAGAGCCGACTTCATTATCACAAGCCATCAAGCAAGCAGTCAATTGTGACAACCGCCTTTTTGAACTTCGACAAGAGGAACGGGCAACTTCCAAGTTATCACCCTCTTTTCTCCACGTTAAACCTATGGTACAACCCCAAGTGACTGCAAGATCTTCTCCAATGACATCGTTCAATGATCCTATGCCGATGGAAATTGATCGAGCTCGAGCCCCACTCACCACGCCCGAATGACACCATCGACGAACCAATGGGTTATGTCTATATTGAGACGCCTCTACCCATCTAATTCATTTTTGCACACTCAAAAGCAATCTACGACAAGTCTATCAGGACAATCCAACTAGTGGGTCCCAACATTCGGAAAACGACGATGTTCAACTACAGTAGGAGCCATGTGGTTGGACAAGATACATACATGTTGCTCCCAAAGTTCTACTAACGACTTTTCCTTCGAGGTAACTCTCTGTTTCTAGTCTATTTCAATTCAATCCTTACCGCTACTCGATTCCGGGGCCATGACGTGTTTTATGGATGAAACGTTTGTTCATAAACACAACTTTCCTATTGTCCAGTTGTCCAAGCCTATCCCAATCAAAGCTATCAATGGGAATGCTCTCCTCTAGCGCAGTCACCGAAGCCACCATCACCCTCATTTTGCAGCTCAGGACCCATCAGGAGGCCTTATCATTTTACCTCATCACTTCACTGTGGCATCCAATCATACTTGGGTTGTCTTGGTTGAAAGCAAAATAACCTTGTTATAGATTGGCACAATCACTCACTTACTTTTCAACTGCAAACTCACATGGAGGTTGGAGCGGCTTCCAATGTCGTTGTGTCAGAATGGCCCGAATCATTTTTTGTCGAGCACTCCTCCATTCAACTCGGACCAATGCACTTGGATGCTCATGCCCCAGTCACAATGCACTCCATCTCAATGGGCAATGACTCAGAGTTGAGTACCCCAGCTTTGGTTCCTATGAAAGCCAATCTGGACTCGCTTCCATCCAAATATGGTGACTTTGTTGATGTGTTCGAGACGAAGAATGCAGATCACTTACCGGACCATCGACCATATGATTGTTCGATCGATCTACAGGAGAGCACATCTCCACCCTTTGGGCCCATCTATAGTCTCTCTGAACCAGAACTAGAGGCTCTTCGCACATATCTCGATGAAAATTTGGAGAAGGGCTTCATCCAACCGTCTAAGTCACTAGCTAGGGCCCCCATCTTGTTTGTAAAGAAAAAGGATGGATCATTGCGTCTATATGTGGATTACCTCTCATCCTAGAGCTCCTCGATTGCCTTCGTTGTGCACAAGTCTTCTCCAAGATTGACTTGCGGAGAGCATACAACTTGGTCCAGATTAAACCTGGTGATGAATGGAAGACGACATTTCATACGCGATACAAACATTTCGAGTACACAATAATGCCTTTTGGACTCACCAATGCTCCAGCTTTTTTTCAACATATGATGAATGACATATTTCGAGAATATCTCGATCACTTTGTCATTATCTACCTTGATGACATTCTTGTCTTCTCGTCGAGCATTGAAGAGCATACTCACCACGTTCGATTGATTCTCTCAAAACTCAAGGAGCATGGCCTCTATGCCAAGAGAGAAAAATGTGAGTTTGATTGCAATTCCGTACAATTTCTTCATTATGTTATCTCCCCCCAGGGCATCACCATGGATCCAAAGAAAATCAAGACAATTCAAGAATAGGTGACTCCAAAACGAGTAAAGGATGTCCAGTCGTTCCTTGGTTTCGCAAATTTCTATCGGCGATTTATCAAGGGGTTCTCCATGATAGTCCAACCCTTGATTGAGCTTACTCGTAAAGGGATATCGTTTCAATGGATTACATCTACTCATCACGCCTTCCACCTAAACAAGGAAGTTTTTACCCGAGCTCCAGTCCTCCTTCACGTCGACCCTACTAAGCCTTTTCAAGTTCAAAGAGATGCCTCTGACTTTGGCATTGGTGCCCTCTTATCCCAACCCAATGATGAGGACATCCTACACCCGGTGGCGTACTACTCCCGAAAATTCACATCTCCAGAAATCAACTATCCCATCTACGACAAGGAGCTCGTGGCTATAGTGGCAGCTTTCAGGGAGTGGAGACCTTACTTGGTTGGGGTGCAATATCGGGTTTAGGTATTAATAGATCATAAAAAATTATTGTATTTCTCAACAACCCGTACTTTGAATCTACGGCAAGCCCGTTGGTCAAATTTCTTAGCCGACTATGACTTTGAAATTGTCTTTCGACCAGGGGCACAAAATATGAAGGCTAATGCTCTTTCACGATGGTCGAATTTTGAGTTGAGCCCAAGGTATGATGCCTATGCTCAACAATCTCAATGTTTTCTTAAACCAGATCAATTCCAACTCTTCGCCACATGCATGCTCCATGACGACTCTTTGCTTGAGGAGCTAGCCAAAGAAATTCCCACCAACAAATTCGCCAACGCAATTCAAGAAGGTCTTATTGATCCGTCTAAATCCAAGACTGAGGAAGACCTTGACTGTTTCATATTCGAGGGGGGATTGCTTTACTGAGACCAACTCTTATATGTTCTAGAGGGCCGATGTCGAACTCAAGTTCTCCAAAAGTGTCATGATGACCCCTTGGCTGGTCATTTTGGCATTACAAAGACACTCCAATTAATCTCACGAGGATATTGGTGGCCTCAACCATGGAAGTTCGTCAAGGAATTCATCAAGACATGTGATACTTGCGCTAGATCCAAAGTTATCCACCATAGGCCATATGGGTTGCTCCAACCACTTCCCATTCCCAACCGGCCTTGGGCATCAATTTCCATGGATTTCATCATTGACTTGCCTCTTGTCCATGGATATGACACAATGCTCGTCATGGTAGATCGGTTTACAAAGATGGCTCATTTTTCCCCTTGTGCAAAGACTATTTCAGTAGAAGCAACAACCGATCTATTTTTAAAGAATGTGGTACGGCTGCATGGGGTTCCAGATGATGTCACCTCATATCGTGGACCCAAATTTTTCTCTCGTTTCTTGCGGCGGCTCCTTCAAACATTGGGCACAAAAGTGAATTTGTCTTCGTCCTATCATCCTCAAACTAATGGCCAAACGAAAGGGGTGAACCAAATTCTTGAGCAATACCTTCGATGCTTGCTTACCTACCAACAAGATGATTGGGTTGACCTCCTACCCTTGGCAGAGTTCACATATAATAATACGCTACATGGTTCAACTGGGGTCACCCCATTTTTCGCCAACTATGTTTTCCATCCTCGCTTCAGTATTTCCATCCCTAGAAACTTTTTCAACCCATCAGCGGAAGGACGTGCTCGTATTTTAGCCAACATTCATCAAGACCTCTCCCTCGAACTCATCCTTGCAAGGAACTGGTATAAAGCGGAAGTTGATCGACATCGTTCCGCTACACTTGTCTTTGCAGTTGGTGATCAAGTTTGGCTCTTACGTCACCATGTCGATACTACTCGACCTTGTGGAAAGTTGGATTACAAGAAGTTGGGGCCTTTCTACATCATTGAGTGAAGACACTATTCCTGGAAGACACTCTCCACCTCCACCTCCAATTGAGCTTTCCACAGGTGAGGAGTATGAGGTGGACAAGATTTTGGACTCTCGTTTACATCGATGTCAACTTCAATACTTAGTCCTATGGAAAGGGTAGCCCATTTCAGAGGCAACTTGGGAACCAGCCCAACACTTGGAGAATGCACCGGATGTTGGTCATGCATTTCATCACCAATATCCACAAAAACTAGGGAGGCATCTTCGGAGGCGGCCTTACCAGGGGGATAATGTCATGGACATGACAACAGTCATGTCATGATTCAAACTCTTGACCTACTGTATTTAATCAATATGTTTTAACCAGTACATCCAATACATAATCTTGTTTCCTTACTAGATTATTGCAGATTATCTATTCTACATGTAGGATTTTAGAACCTTCCAGAAAGCTCCAGAAGCTAGAACATTCTAGAAACTTGTGCATGAAAATAAGTCTTTGCATGGGGCTACATTTAGAGCCCATAAACATGTATAAACACAGGGGTTCACACCAGTTGCGGAATCATAATTCAGTTCTTGTTCTCTTGACTACTTTCTGTCTGTCTTTCTTATTATCTTGTCTAAGATCTCTCTCTCACTCTCTCAGTATTGAGCCCCGTCTACTTGTCCGTGACATCGCGCACGCCATCCGTAAAAGGAAGAGGAAATGTGTCGGTGATGATCGCCACGTTCAACTTTCGATAGTCAATGCAAACCCTTATTTGTCCGTTTTTCTTTGGGATGACTATGATAGGGCTTAACCATGTGGCACGTTTGACTAGCCGAATGAACCCTACCTAGAGGAGTTTGTCGATTTCCTCTTTCACTTTTTCCGTATAATTGGGATGCATCATATAACGGCGTTGCTGTACAGGAGGTCGTGCATTGTGCTTCCGATAGACTTGGTGATGGTAGTAATGTGTATCCAATCCTTTCATGTCATTGTACGACCATGCAGAGACGTGTTGATACTCCGTGAGTAGACCAACCGGTGCCAATCGTTCATCTTGAGCTTGCTCTTTTGCTATTTTTAGCATTCTCGGCTCCGTGATGGTATCGAGATTAGTCTCGTCTAGTGTTGACGCCTTCACCCATTGCGATATGGCTAGTTCCCGTTTGAGTGCTTCACGCGCATGGCATAATTCTTCAATTGATTTTGGATCAGACTCTTGGTCTATTGCTCGCGCCTCTACCGCTCACTTGGAAACATATGGGTTGACGACTGTTACGATGTTGATATCAAACAACGGAACAATCTTTGGGTGGTCCTCCAGGAAATGATCAACTTCTTCATTAGCTAGTCCATCGAGCATGTGAACCCCTTCCGCATGTAAGGGAGTTGTATCCTTTGGGGTGCGGATTTGTTCTTCCGTGACAACACGTACCTTTGTCTTCCCTCGGCAAAAAGAGATCATGTTGCTTAATGTTGGCCATGCATAACCAGGAGCGGTCGTACCCGCCAAGAGCTTGCAATCGTAACACCACCGCCAAAATTGTGAAAGTGTGGCCTCCTAGAATAAAGTCAAGGTGTCGAATTAAACCCATCGGCTAGACAGAACGTGTATCCGCCATACGCGGCCAAATCGGGCATGGCTCCCATTGGGTGATGCCAAGATTGTGGCACGTGGCCTCGTTGATGATGTTGACCCCCGATCCCCCATCGATAATGCAATCGTGAACATCCCATCCTTTGATAACGATCTTGACGACGGGGTTCTGCGATTCCATTAGTGATGGACCTGCCTTCGTCTAGACAAGGTGCACGAGCATGGTTGTCTACAGTTTGCCCGTAGTTAAAGGATGCCACCGTGTCCTTATACCGTGGAGATAAATGCATGAGCTTATTTAAGGGCATGTATATCTGGCAGCTGATGAGTGGTTGCCAAATGGGGTTGTTGTACGGCGAACTGGTGGATTGTGAGGAGGTCGACATACCGACAGTGATATCTTTCATCTTAGTATGGATGCAGTCGACGTTTCCATTAGTAGCTTTTTCGATCCATTCCTTTTGCAGCTTGACAGACGTCATCCTAGATTTCCCATTGCGTGGAATGTGCCTGGTTCCTAGTTGTGACCTGTTGAACCTTGGCCATAATGATATTGACTGCAAGTCCTTTGTTGCGATCATTGGCCAGACAATGGGTGGCATAATGCCCCTTACAGTTAAAGAACGTAACTTGAACCAAGTTCCTTGATTCCCCTTGCTCGAATTGAGTCATTGGGTGAGGTCGGGAGGTTTCTTTCCGGGGTGGCCCAACGTACTACTGCCCGCGGTGGTGATCATCCTGAGGCTCGGTGTGAGGGGGCGGCCGACTGTGTGAGGGGCGCGGTGGGTTCCGACGGTCTCGACGGCGATTATCCGGAGGTCGTCGATTATTTCCCGGTAGCGATCTTCACGTCGATGAAGATCCTCGTACCAGGGCCACTCGGCATCCCGATTCCTAGGTGGTGGATGATCACGATCATCTTGTCGAGAACGATTGTGGCGGGGCTCAATTTGCCATACGGGACCAGTTGTTACGGGCATGACCATATAATATCCCGTGGTAAGAATTTACCATAGTATTCTATGCACGTGGATAAGTGTGAGGGTTAAACGAGAGTGTAAAGAAGGGGAGGATTACTTTTAATCCTCGGGATTGAGACAACCCATTAGGTCAAGTGTGAACTTGCCTGGGGGCCTTGGGTATCGCTATAAATAAGAGGCCTAGCTACCCTCATTTGATCATCTTTTGACTACATTGAGACTCTGCTCGTGTGGTGGGTCAACTCTTGTAGCGAGCGCGCCAGCACCAGGTATGACTCGATCGGCGTCCCATACCACCGCCGTGGTGTCGAGTCGTACCTGGTGCTGGCGCGCTCGCTACAAGAGTTGACCCACCACACGAGCAGAGTCTCGATGTAGTCAAAAGATGATCAAATGAGGGTAGCTAGGCCTCTTATTTATAGCGATACCCAAGGCCCCCAGGCAAGTTCACACTAGACCTAATGGGTTGTCTCAATCCCGAGGATTAAAAGTAATCCTCCCCTTCTTTACACTCTCGTTTAACCCTCACACTTATCCACGTGCATAGAATACTACGGTAAATTCTTACCACGGGATATTATATGGTCATGCCCGTAACGAGGGACGGATGTTGGATACGTGCGTCATTGGAGCGACCTCACTTGAAGTGGGTCAAGCCCTACGTACTCAACATCATTATGGCTATTGGCGTTTCTTTACGTAACGAAATCGAGGTCATCAACGGGGTTATCAACAAGTTAGTTCTAAGAGTATTTTCGCGTTCCCATGTGGCATCTTTTATTGATTTATCCATCCATTTTATTTTAAATTCTCGGATTTCTTTAGTACGTAATTTTTTTGTTTTAACATCGAGAATTCTTTCTGGTACATGTGGTTTAGAAGATATTTCTTCAGAAGTAACCAGAGTTTCAGTCGTACATTAAGGTCTAAGTGCACCTCGGGGTCCTCGTAATAGGACTTAAAGAGCCGAAACCACATATGTGGGCACCGAAACATAGTTTATTATTAACATTTTTTTCGTGTATCAACAATTCATGACGCGAACATACATGGTTGAGCCTCGGGGAGCCACCATGAAAAAATCGATATAGAGATCAGGGAAAGACATTTATTTGTCACCCCCATGGTTTTTAAAACACCTTTGTGTTACCATAGTAACCTGATCTTGAACCTCATCTCATACTTCTAGAGGGGTATTGACGTGAGATAATGATATCGATTAATGCTCGCCCATGATATGTTTACATCACGACATGATGTTATGACTATATCTCTGACCTTGTCCTATTTCTTTTCCAGAAATAATCTTTAATGGCTCAAATTAACGACCCCATGTCATCCGCTCAAGCGGAAGGAACTCAAGGGAATCCTCCTGGACAAATGTCCACTAAGATGTATTTGGCACAAATAACCCAATACCTTAGTTTCACCGCTCAACAAATGACCGAACTTCGGCAATCTCAGAGTGCTCTTGAGGCACGTGTCATTAGTCTACAACGTGAGACTAATAGACCTGATGAGCGACAATGTGAACCATCATTTGTCATTAAGCCATTTACGGGAGACAAAAAGGAAAGAACCGAAGAAGCAATCTGCACATGGCTGGGACGATGGGAGTCTCATTTTGAGCTCTATCCCACGCCAGATAGTACGAAGATTGCATATGTCAGCCGAGAACTCGGGGGTAAGGCCGATGCCTGGTGGCGTGGGCTCCGTACTATGGGGAAATTGCCCGATACCTGGACAGATTTTGACACGGTTTTTAAGGGCCAATTTCTGCAACCTCCCTCTCGAACTGAGGCAGCACAAGCTTTAATGAACCTCTCTAGCAGGAAATTTTCCTCGCTAGAAGACTATGTTCACCATGCTAGAACCCAAATCCAAAAATCGGGTCTAGAAGGGGACAATTGGTTGATAGCTTGTTTTGTCAATGGCATCCCCAATTCGGACTATCACTGGATAGTGCACGATAAGGATCCAAAATCCTTCGAAGAGGCCGTTGAAATAGTTCTTCGCTATCAACGCACTTCGAAGAAGGACCATAACAAACCCAACGAAGCGCCCGGGACTAAGCAATCGCAATTTGTTGGGAAACGCAAGACACCCAACGAATTCCTGGATCGCGATTGTAAGCGACAACATCCTTTTTGTGTATTCTGCAAAAAGAAGGGTCATACAAAAGATCAATGTCGAAAGCTCCAACGGAAAGAGCACGACAACAAAGCTAAAGCTGCAGACCATACACATCATTTAAGTAATTGTCAATGTTCTTTCCCTCACTATGTATTGGGTCCCAATGATTTACTACGTGCAAACGGGTATATCAATGGATCTCCCATACAATTTTTATTTGATTCGGGAAGCTCACACAATTTTGTGAATGATCGTTTGGTTCAGATATGGGGAATCCAACCCACCGTAAGTGATCACACCTACACGGTGCACTTGGCTGATGGAAGAGTACAATACATCAACGGGGCGATTCATTCATTAGGAATTTCTATTGATACTTATATAGAGGAAGTAGACTTCCATGTAATGAATCTTTGTACCACCGATGTAATACTGGGTTATCCCTGGTTTTATAATAAAAACTCTTCTTTATTTATTGATTGGGTTCGTCATTCCATTACTTTTGTATTGAACGATTGTACGCATTTTTATCAATGTGTAAAAAAACAATCCCTCTCAATTGTTTCCTCGTGTCCATCAATATCCGAGTTGTCTTGTTCTACGTTATTTTATTGTGTACTTGATCCGGACATTCACGTTTACAATATCGATAATGTCCCGATTCAATTAACATATTTTGAACAACAACTTGATGAAATCTTAAATGATTTTCATGATGTTTTTCCAAGTGAGCTACCTGATGGGTTACCTCCTAAACGTAATATAGACCATCGTATAGATATTGTACCTGGTGTTGCACCAATAAGTATACCTCCGTATCGCTTAAGTCGATCCGAAGAAGATGAGGTATCTAAGCAACTCAAGGACTATTTACGAATGGGTTATATACGTTATAGTAAATCTCCATGGGGTGCACCAAATCTCTTGGTTAAAAAGAAAGAGGGCACATGGCGTACGTGTATTAATTACCGACGCTTGAATAAAGTGACGATCAAGAATTCGTATCCATTGCCCCGGGCTGACGATCTAATTGACTGCCTCCAAGGAGCTCGGTATTTTACGAAACTTGATCTCCGTACTGGCTACCATCAAATACGAATAAGTGAGGACGATGTTCCTAAAACGGCATTTCGTATGCGCTATGGCCATCACGAGTTTTTGGTTATGCCTTTTGGTTTGACCAATGCTCCGGCTACTTTTCAACAAGAAATGAATGACATTTTCCGAGGACAACTTGGAAAATTTGTCGTTATTTTCTTGGATGATATTTTAGTTTATAGCCGTACATTACAAGAACATGCTAGACATGTCCACTTTGTTTTACAAACATTGCGTGACAAACAGTTTTATGCAAAGATCTCAAAATGTGAGTTCTTCAAGAAATCAATTACTTATCTTGAACATCTCATAACCGAATGAGGAGTTGAAATTGATCCTTCTCGCATTGAGAAAATCAAGCTTTGGCCCACTCTTTGGAATATTCGAGAAGTTCGATCATTCCTTGGTTTTGTCAGGTTTTTGCGAAAGTCTCTTCGTAATTACTCCCAATTGACGATGTCGTTTACTGATCTTTTAAAAGGTCAAACACGTAAGTCTACAAAACCTATTGTGTGGAATGGTACACTAGACCTCGCCTTTAAGGAACTCAAGGACCTAGTTTGCAAGGCTCCTTCACTTCTTTTACCTGATCCTTTAAAACCTTTTGAGGTTGAAACCGATGCGAGCAATTATGCTATAGGTGTTGTCTTATATCAAGATGGTAAACCAATAGCGTTCGAGAGTAAGAAACTTGATTCTGCTCAATGTCGGTATACTGTTCAAGAAAAGGAATTATTTGCAGTTATACATGCGCTCAAAACATGGCGCCATTATCTTTATGGAAATCACTTTGTGGTAACTACGGACCACGAGTCCTTGAAATATTTTTGTGACCAACAAGACTTGAAAGGTCGTAAGGCACGATGGGCTGATCTCATCCAAGACTTTGATTTTTCCAAGGTTCCATGAACACTGTCGTTGATGCACTAAGTCGCATCCGTGAAGTTAACATGCTTAGCTTCACTGCAATATCATCAGATCTTTATGATCACCTTCGAGGAAAGTATCCTGATGACAGTTATTTCGCAAAATGCTGGGCAAGAGTTGAGTCTGGAACAGACACCACCACATCCTCGAAGGAATACTTCCACATTGCTAACGGTTTGCTCTACCGTAATGGGAAGGTTTGTGTTCCAGATTTACCCGAGGTCAAAAAGAGGATTCTTTTTGAATGCCATGATGCACCCTCAGCAGGGCACCCTGGAATACATCGTACACTCGTTCTCATCTCCACTCAATTTTATTGGCCTAAGATGCGTCCTGACATACATAGCTATGTGACTAAATGTCACCAGTGTTAGGTTAACAAAGCCGAGCGACTTAAAGCCGCAGGACTTTTACATCCCTTGGACATTCCCAATAATAAGTGGGAAAGTATATCCATGGATTTTATTGTTAGCCTTCCTCGCAACCAAAAAGGTCATGATGCCATCTGGGTTGTCGTTGATCGACTAACTAAAATGGCCAGATTTATTGGTACAAAAACCACGGTAACAGCTCCTGAATTGGCTTACCAATTCGTGGCGAATTGTTTCATTTTTATGGGTTACCGATGGATATCGTGAGTGATCGAGATCCAAAGTTTACTAGTGACTTCTGGACACAAGTCTTTAAGAAGTTAGAAACTATGTTGAGCATGAGCTCCACGGATCATCCTCAATCCGATGGACAGACAGAACGAGTAAATCAAATTATTGAGGACATGCTTCGAGCATACGTTGGTGCAAAACCAACAAAATGGGAACGTTATCTCCCAATTTTGGAGTTTGCTTATAACAGCTCCAAGCATACGTCGACGGGATATAGTCCTTTTATGTTGATGTATGGTTTTCAGCCACGAGCCCCGATTGATGTTAATATACATCATGATGAGTTGCGAAGTACGCAAAACTTTCTTCGGGATATGCAAGATATGTTGCATATTGCACGAGATAATATAAAAACAGCTCAAGATAGAGCGCGTTTTTATGCCGATCATCATAGGCAACCTCGTGTATTCAACCCTGGACAGAAGGTATTCTTACGTGTACCTCACAATTCTAAGACATTGTCTACGGGTAAGTGCGCTAAGTTAGCCCCACGGTTTTGTGGACCTTTTACAGTCCTCAAACGCATTGGGTCATCAGCCTATCGTCTCGCTCTTCCTGATGGTGTCAGAATTCATCCAGTCTTTCATGTGAGTCGTCTAAAAGAACTTCTAGGTTCTAGCGACAATACAGTTACGACTGAAACTCTGGTTACTTCTGAAGAAATATCTTCTAAACCACATGTACCAGAAAGAATTCTCGATGTTAAAACAAAAAAATTACGTACTAAAGAAATCCGAGAATTTAAAATAAAATGGATGGATAAATCAATAAAAGATGCCACATGGGAACGCGAAAATACTCTTAGAACTAACTTCCCTAACTTTCCATTGCAAGAGTACAATGTTTTAAAGAGGGGGAGTATGTTACGGGCATGACCATATAATATCCCGTGGTAAGAATTTACCGTAGTATTCTATGCACGTGGATAAGTGTGAGGGTTAAACGAGAGTGTAAAGAAGGGGAGGATTACTTTTAATCCTCGGGATTGAGACAACCCATTAGGTCAAGTGTGAACTTGCCTGGGGGCCTTGGGTATCGCTATAAATAAGAGGCCTAGCTACCCTCATTTGATCATCTTTTGACTACATCGAGACTCTGCTCGTGTGGTGGGTCAACTCTTGTAGCGAGCGCGCCAGCACCAGGTACGACTCGACGCCACGGCGGTGGTATGGGACGCCGATCGAGGCTCGAGTCCGTCTCGATCCCTTCGCTCGGGGGTGGTCGGGTGGATCGGCACCCTTCTTTCTCTTTCTCCTTTCTATCTTTCATTTCTTTATCCTTATCTTAAGCTTACTTTAGTACCTAGATCTATAATACCAGTGGTTGTGCAGTTGAGCATATTGTATTTACACTACTCTACCTTATGCACCCAAAAGTGGCAGATCAGGCAGTGTGGTCGAAGAGTACAATCCACGGTCGAGTGGCCAAAATTCGAGCACGTCGTACATTGTAGTGCTTGCCGAAATTGGATTTCTTCGTGTGTCGGCAAGGCGGTTTGGAGCGAGCTCATAGAAAAAAATGAACTATTTTAAGATCTGTCCAAAGCGAGGACGCAGGTGACCACCTGCTCGATTGTCTGTTGTGAGAAGTCGGTTAGGGCTAGAGTCGTGCGCAGAGGCTCCTGTAGTGCTATGAGGAATGTGTCTTTGAGATGATTCGTGGACACATCTTGAGCTAGTTGCTGATAAAGATCCTGGAAGCGGACCGTAAACTGTGAAACCGTCTCATGTGGTTCTTGTGCAATGGCATAGAACTGGCGGAGCAATTCTCGCTTAGGTATCTCGTGATGGAAAAGTTCGAGGAATAGAGTGCAGACGTCCTGAAACATTGCAAATTCTCCTAGGTTGTGGCGGGAATACCACCGTGCGGCAGGTCCATCGAGGGACAGTGTGAACTCTGCAATTTTCGACGAGTCAACCTCAGCAACGGTGAGATGCTATGTCAAATGACTAGGTTGCCAAATCAACAGGAAATAGCGGATATGTGATTCAGCGTCAGGGCCATCCGTGTAACGTGGATATGGATACGGCATATTGTCGAAATATGGATCTTTAGGTAATGTCAGAAAGGGGTTGTATTCCGCTTGGGTGACTTCAGGGGGACTATGAGGAGAGGCAGGGTTAGAACCTAAATTTTGTTGTCTCCTTCTTGGAGAAAACGCCTTCGATTACTCCCCTAGGTAATCGGGTCAAGGAATAGTGATTGCGTCAGGGACTACGATAGGTTTGAGTAGGCCGAACAGTTACACGATAACTGGCCACAACCAGCTTTCCGCTTATGAATTAGGAGTAACAGAATCGAAAGTACAAATTAAGAAGAAACAGATACAGAGATGACCCAAAAAGTATGTGTAATGATTACTACATGTATTAATTACAAAGGCAACACATGTCGACTATCTTAGTCATGCACTCTCTCTATTCTATCTCATAACCTATGTATATATTCCTCTCTCTTTTCTTCTGCTGCTCCATGATTTATATAGCCTATTCTCTCCTTGGCGCGCTTCAACTACTCATTCCTAATTCACGGCCTTTATTCCCGGTTGCATGTATTCCGTTCTACCTTCCTCGGCTACCTGTACTCGGCCGATTCCATTTTTCATACTTGACCTACTTGTCTTTTTAAGATTCGTTTCACACCTCATGCCTTTTTTCCCATGGATAACATCTATCAATCCTTTCCTCAGGCTCCTCCTGGCGTCTTCCCGTCTTGCTCACGCTCCTCGACCCGTCTGGTCCCACTTTCAACAACCCGTCCCGTTTTGCACACATCAACCCTTCCAGTCGGCTTGTTTGCTCATAAGGCCCATCTCAACTCCTTCCCTACTATGACTTCGGCGCTTCTCAACCCGTCGGTTCCTCCGTGTCACATCAACTTCCGTTGCCTTCTCGTTTGTTTGGTATTCAGTAGATTCTGCTCCCCCAAACCGAACACCTCTTCCGAATTGGTTGCCTCCGATTCATTACAACTCTTGTCCAAATTGGTTGTCTTCAATTCATCCTCATCCTCCATGCCCTTTACCACATCAGACCATGTCCGAGTCTTGGCCTTCTTCTTTGGGTCAGCTCTGTCCTTCTTGACTCTACCGCCATCGCCGCTCGTTCCAACTTTTTCGGATGTGCCAACTTCTTCAGTTGACTCAGCTCCCTTTTTTTGCTTGTCTCCGGCTTCTCCGGTGCCGTTACCTATTTTCCCAGTTTCTGTTTCCTTTTCCTTTCTCCCCCTCAATTGCAGCACGTCGAGATGTTGAAGACCAAGCATCTCCGAAAAGTGTTGCAACTTGTCGGATCTGAATGCCTTGGTGAAGATGTCAGCAAGTTGCCAATCCGTTCAAACATACCGAAGTTCGACTTCACCGCTAAGGACGCACTTGCGCATGAAGTGATAATGCACCTTGATATGCTTATTGCGAGCATGAAACACAGGGTGCTTGGCCAGTTGCATGCTACTGATGTTGTCGTAGTAGATCGGGATTGGAGCTGGTACTTTGATTCGGAGGTCTTGCAGTAGTGGTCGAAGCCATATGGCTTCACAAGTGGCACCGGTAGCACCTCGGTACTCAGCCTCGGTGCTCCACAAAGCCACTTTTGGCTACTTCTTGTTGCTCCATGCAACAACCGCACTCCATAGAGAGAACATAAATATTAGAGATATGCCCTAATGTAACCATATGATAAGGATAAAAGATAGATAGATAAAAAGGAGAGAGAGAGAAAGAAAGAAGGGTGTTGATCCACCCGACCACCCCTGAGCGAAGGGATCGAAATAGACTCGAGCCTCGATCTGACGAGAATATCTGGAATAGTACTCGGCCACAACCGAGTCTTCAATCACTTAATGATTATCAAACGCACATGAAATGGGAAATGGAAGTAAGTGCACAAACAGAAGAGAATGCACAGGATGTTAACGTGGAAAACCCTAAATTGGAAAAACCACGAGAGTTCACAAACTCCAACTATCACTATGTAAGGAGAATACAACAGGGAGCACGGAGGTAACAACCTCATGCTCACACTCTTCGCCTGGCGGCGGTTACAGCAGAGAATCACTCTCTCTCTCTCTCTCTCTCTCTCTCTCTCTCTCTCTCTCTCTCTCTCTCTCTCTCTCTCTCTCTCTCTCTCTCTCTCTCTCTCTCTCTCTCTGTTACGCTCTGTACAACTGTTACAGCAACACTATACAAAACAATGACAACTCAATAATACACATTGTTATGTTTGCCCTAGGTCATATTTATACTAATATGACATTAGGACTATTTACAGATATAGCTTCAATGGACTCACAGAAACATATTTCCATATATGTCCCTTCATCCGGTGAGAGCTTCTCACCGGGCCTGCATCATCCAGTTCTCACCGGGTCTTCCTTGCCCGGTACTCAACATCCGGTTCTCACCGGGTCTTCCTTGTCGGGTACTCAACATCCCATCCGGAAGGACCGAAGTCCTAACAAACTCCCCCTTCACTCCGACATGGGATGCCTCGTTAGTCCAATCCGCTTCCGGCATGCGTCCAACTTGTCGGGCGTCAGCACCTTAGTCAGCATATCTGACCCATTCTCCTCCGTGTGGATCTTCGTTAGCACAAACTCTCGATCTTCCACTCGTTCCCGGATCCAGTGGTACCTCTGTTGGATGTGCTTCGTCCTAGAATGATACGTCGCGTTCTTCGCAAGGTGGAAGGCACTTTGACTGTCGCAATAGAGCCGGTATTCCTCTTGTCGGATCCCTAGCTCTTCGATGAAGTCCTTCACCCATAGTATTTCCTTGCGGGCTTCCATGGCTGCCATGTACTCCGCCTCCGTGGTTGACAACACAACCGTCTTCTGCAACCTCGATTGCCACGAAACAGCTGCCCCTGCATATGTCATAACATATCCCGATGTTGACTGGCTAGTATTCGCATCAGCCAACATATTTAAATCGATGAAACCGTCCAGTTGGGGTTTACCGGAGCCGAATCGGAGACACATACTTGAGGTGCCTTTCAAGTACCGGAGTATCCATTTTACCGCATTCCAGTGCTCCTTGCCGGGATTTCTCATAAACCAGCTCACCACTCTGACTGCGTATCCGATATCCGGTTGGGTACACACCATTGCGTACATTAAGCTCCTGACGGCAGAGGCATATGGAATCTTCATCATATCCGCCTTCTCTGCCTTTGTCTTCGGGTTTTGCTTACCGGATAGCTTGCAATTTACCGGAAGTGTCGATCCGACCGGTTTCGCGTTTGACATGTTGAACCGTTGAAGCACCTTTGTCACGTACTTCTCCTGTGACAGCCACAATTGCTTCTTTGACCAGTCCCAGATGATATGCATCCCCAATATTTGTCTTGCCGAACCCAAGTCTTTCATTGAGAAGGTCTAATGAAGGGCCTTCTTCAACATCCGTATCTTGACTTGGTCTCGTTCGACGATCAACATGTCGTCCACATACATGAGGAGTATCAGGAAGTCTCCACCTTCAAACTTCTTCACAAACACGCAGTGATCGGCCTGCATCTTGTGGTATCCTTGATCCGTCATGAAGGAGTCGAACTTCCGGCACCATTGTCGGGGAGCCTGCTTCAACCCGTAAAGGCTCTTCTTCAACCAGAAAACCAGGTGCTCCTTCCCTTTCTTCACAAATCCCTCCGGTTGCTGCATGTAGATCTCCTCTTCGAGATCGTCGTGGAGGAACATCGTCTTCACGTCTAACTGCTCTCCCTCGAGGTCCATGCTTGCTGCCATACACAGCACCGTCCGGATGGAAGTCATCTTTACTACCGGGGCAAATATCTCATTGAAGTCCACTCCCTTCTTCTGTTGGAACCCCTTCACCACGATCCTGGCTTTGTACCTTAGGGGGTTGTCGGCATCTCCCGATTTCAACTTGTACACCCACTTATTCCGGAGTGCCCGCTTTCCTTTCCGAAACTCCACCAATTCATATGTGTGGTTCTCATGCATAGAATCCATCTTGTCCTACATGGCACTCAACCACTTGTGGTTGTGGGTGTCCTCCTTTGCTTCTTCGAAGCTTTCCGGCTCCCCCTCATCGGTTAGCACCACGCGCTCTGCATTCGGAAATCTCCGGGGGGGGGGGCCTTCTCTCTCAGAGAGGATATCTCCGTCTTTGGCTTTCAGCAACTGACTCCTCTATTTGTTCTTCATCCAAATCCGATTTGGGGTCTTGGCCGGTTCTGGTTTTAGGTTCCTTTTCTTCTTCTGCCGGTTCGGTTTCCTCTCCGTAACCGGCCAGTTCTTCGAGTGTCAACCGGCTCTTAGCCGGGTAGGTCCAAATCTCATCGAATTGATCCTTACCGGTTGACTCGTAGTTCATTATCTTCTTCTCCGACTCCTAGTCGGCAAGGGTCTTGTCCTCCACGAAGATAATATCTCAACTCCGGAAAACCTTCTTGTCGACCGGATCCCACACTTGGTAGTCAAACTCATCATCGCCGTATCCGAGGAATATGCAAGCCCGGGACTTTGGATCCAACTTTGCTCTCCGGTCCTTTGCAACATGCACGTAAGCGAGACCCCCGAACACCTTCAAATGCCGGTAAGACACTTCCTTACCGGTCCACACTCTCTACGGCGTGTCTCCGTCCAAGGGCACTGAGGGTGATCTGTTTATCACGTACGTCGTTGTCGCCAGTGCCTCAGCCCAAAACATCTTGGGTAACCTTGCATGTGCCAGCATACTCCGAACCCTCTCCATTATGGTCTGGTTCATCCTCTCAGCCAGCCCGTTTAGTTCCGGCGTCTTCGGCACGGTAAATTCGAGCCGGATTCCCTTCGAGCGGCAGTACTCCTCAAATTGCCCCCGGTATTCACCTCCGTTATCTGCTCGTACCGCCTTCAACTTCCGGCCGGTTTCTCTTTCCACTCTCGCATGAAGCTCCTTGAAGACGGATAACACTTGGTCCTTCGTCTTCAACGGTGTGGCCCACAGCTTACGGCTGTGGTCATCTATGAATATCACGAAGTACTGCGATCCGGCATGTGACTTTGTGTCCACTTGACACACATCGGTATGCACTAGTTCCAGTGGTGCATTACGTCTCATCGGTGGCCTTGAGCGGAAGGAGGTCCGGTTTTGCTTACCGGCCAGGCAGTCGGTGCACTTCTCAAGATGCACGTCTTTCACCGGAATGAGGTTGTCATCGGCAAGCCTCCTCATCCCCTTCTCGCTCATGTGACACAGTCTCTTGTGCCACAGCTCACCGGCAGTGTCGGAAGCCACGTTCACTTCTTCCGGGCATAACCGGGCATTCATCAGGTATAGTTTGTTGACTTTCCGGGCCCAAGCCACTATTAGGCTACCTTTGCAGAACTTCATAACACCGTTCCGGATGCTACCCGTGTAGCCTTCATCGTCTAGCCTACCTTCTGATATTAGGTTCAGTCGAACCTCCGGAACGTGTCGGACATCCTTCAGCAGCAACTTGCATCCGGTTGGTGTTGTCAACCACACGTCTCCTATGCCGACAATTCGGCATGTACCTTCATTCCTCATCCGGACACAGTCGTGCTCACCGGTTGTGTAGGATGAGAAGCATTTCCAGTCCGGGGTCAGGTGGAATGACGCTCCGAAATCAACAACCCACATTGTCTCGTTGCCGGCAAGGTTCAACTCACTCTCCTCGATGATGAGCATCAACTCCTCTTCACTTGCCATGATTGCCGTTGTTCCCTTCCGGTTCGGTCCCCTCCGGTCTTTACCGTTCCAGTCCGGTGACCGCTTCGAATCGGTACTGTCGATTTCCTTGTCTTTCCGGAAATGCCTATAGTTCTTCTAGAAGTGCCCCGGCTTCCCACAGTAGAAGCAAGTGGGCTTTTCCCTTGACTTTGACCGTGTCCTCGACTTTTCCCGGTTCTAGGGACTCTGGTTCCTTTGTCTTCCGTGTTCCGATTCGGTAAGGAGCGCTTTGGAGTCGGAGCTCGTATCCTTGTCTTTCTGACGCGCCTCCTCATCTAGCAAGCTCGACTTGAATCTTGCTAGGGATAACTGTTTTCCTTCTGGCCCAACGTTGCCCAAAGTGACAACTAACGTCTCCCAGCTATCTGGGAGGGAACCGAGCAGGAGCAATGCTAGTACCTCATCGGTGAGAGGTACTTCCGCTGATGTTGGCTGGTGAATCAACCCCTAGAAGGCATTCATGTGCTCCACCATACTGGAGCCATCTTGGTACCGGAGCCTCACTAGCTTCCGAAATACCGAAACCCGATTTACAGCATTTTTGTTCTGAAACATAATGTCGATCTTCTCTCAGAGCTCATGAGCCTTACTCTCCTCGTTGAAGTTGTTGTACAGGCTCATGTCGATGAAATACTGGATGTATGTTATTGTCTTCATGTGCATCACCTCCCACACTGTGGCGTCGATCTTGTCCGGTCTCTTGTCCCTGAACTGAACCGGCAACCAAAGATCTTTGACCACGAGCATGTCCCTCATCTTCGACTTCCACACTAAGTAGTTGGAGCCGGTGAGCTTGAACATGCCTCCCAACGAATCTTCCATTTTTCTGTGTCGTTCACTCTGATACCAGTTTGATGAGAATATGCGGAATAGTACTCGGCCACAACCGAGTCTGCAATCACTTAATGATTATCAAACGCACATGAAATGGGAAATGGAAGTAAATGCACAAACAGAAGAGAATGCACAGGATATTAACGTGGAAAACCCTAAATGGGAAAAACCACGGGAGTTCACAAACTCCAACTATCACTATGTAAGGAGAATACAACAGGGAGCACGGAGGTAACAACCTCATGCTCACACTCTTCGCCTAGTGGCGGTTACAGCAGAGAATCTCTCTCTCTCTCTCTCTCTCTCTCTCTCTCTCTCTCTCTCTGTTACGCTCTGTACAGCAGTTACAACAACACTATACAAAACAATGACAACTCAATAATACACACTGTTATGTTTGCCCTAGGTCATATTTATACTAATATGACATTAGGACTATTTACAGATATAGCCTCAATGGGCTCTCAGAAACATATTTCCATATATGTCCCTTCATCCGGTGAGAGCTTCTCATCGGGCCTGCATCATCCGGTTCTCACCGGGTCTTCCTTGCCGGGTATTCAACATCCGGTTCTCATCGCGTCTTCCTTGTCGGGTACTCAACATCCCATCCGGAGGGACTGAAGTCCTAACACGATCGGCATCCCATACCACCGCCGTGGCGTCGAGCTGTACCTGGTGCTAGCGCGCTCGCTACAAGAATTGACCCACCACAAAACAGAGTCTCAACATAGTCAAGATATGATGAAATGAGGGTAGCTAGGCCTCTGATTTATAGCAATACCCAAGGCCCCCATGCAAGTTCACACTTGGCCTAATGGGTTGTCTCAATCCTAAGGATTAAAAGTAATCCTCCCCTTCTTTACACTCTCGTTTAACCCTCACACTTATCCATGTGTATAGAATACTACGGTAAATTCTCACCACAGGATATTGTATGGTCATGCCCGTAACATTGTCCACTTGGCCTTCAACAGATCTAGCTCCTCCAAACTCCAAAATTGGGAGATAACGTTCCCATTTTGTTGGTTTTGCACCAACGTATGCTCGAAGCATGTCCTCAATAATTTGATTTACTCGTTCTGTTTGTCCATCGGATTGAGGACGATCCATGGAGCTCATGCTCAATGTAGTTTCTAATTTCTTAAAGACTTGCGTCCAGAAGTCACTAGTAAACTTTAGATCTCGATCACTCACGATATCCATCGATAACCCATAAAAACGAAATAATTCGTCAACGAATTGGTAAGCCAATTCAAGATGGCATACAGATGGCCTTTTTGGGAGCGAGGACGACTAATAATAAAATCCATGGATATACTTTCCCACTTATTATTGGGAATGTCCAAGGGATGTAAAAGTCTTGCGGCTTTAAATCACTCGGCTTTGTTAACCTAACATTGGTGACATTTAACATATTTATGTGTATAAGTCATATGCGAGGCATTGCCCATATATGTTTTTTGAAACGAAACATATATGTCAAGAGTCCTTATTTCCCTCTTGTTTACCACAAACTATGTTCGTACATTACCTAACCTCAAGTCTCATAATTACAATAGCATACGCCAAAGTGCAACCTAATGGTCAAGCCAAATGAGCCCTCTTTTCGTAGTAGGCCCACGTGGCCCATCACATGGTTACGTCATTACGAATGCCATTCGTAAGAATGATCTCATGGTGGCATCGTATCCATGTAATGAGGGAGGGATGTTGAATATGTGTGTCATAGGAGCGACTCACGTGAAGTGGGTCAAGCCCTACCTTCTTACAATCATTGTGGCTATGATCATTTTGTTACGTAACGAAATCGAAGTGACCAACGGGGATTTAAACAAAAAAGATTGTTGAAAAAAGGATGGTGACTACACCATTCTCACAAAAATGTGAGGAAGGCCACCAAGATCCTTTCCCCGAAAAGGATAACATTCAATATCGAAATTACGTTATAACTGACATACACATATGTATATTTATCACATACATATGATCAAATAGATATACATGTGACCACATATGTGTATATTAAAAAAAATCGTAACATAAAATAGCCAACATTGGATGAAATCGAAATACGTAATCGAGGCATATAGCCTCTACACACACGAAACATCCAAAAATAAGGGTTAATCATAATACGCAATTAAGGTATTGACCTCTTATGCATACAGCACCAAACACATATCATTTACTTAGAAATCGAGGTATTGACCTCATACATATACGTAACATATGTATGTGAACGTAATACGCAATTGAGGTATTAACCTCGTACGTATACAACACGAATCACATATCAAATATATGTCAAATGAGGTATTGACCTCATACACATATGTAAACGTTTTATACAACCAATTAATTATCACTACAACATCATTGAATCAATGAAAGAAAACACATATTGACTATACATGATTAGATTGGGAGAGAGACAAAGAAGGGAGTCGATCCACCCGACCATCCCCGAGCAAAGGGATCGAGACGGACTCGAGCCTTAATCGACGTCCCATACCATCGTCGTGGCGTCGAGCCGTACCTAGTGTTGGCGCGCTCACTACAAGAGTTGACCCACCACGAAACAGAGTCTCGACATAGTCAAGGGATGATGAAAAGAGGGTATTTAAGCCTCATATTTATAGCAAGACCCAAGTCCCCATGCAAGTTCACACTTGGCCTAATGGGTTGTCTCAATCCTGAGGATTAAAAGCAATCCTCCCCTTCTTTACACTCTTGTTTAACCCTCACACTTATCCACGTGTAAAGAATACTACGGTAAATTCTCACCCGTGGATATTATATGGTCATGCCCGTAACACCCTGCTAAGGGTGCATCATGGCATTCAAAAAGAATTCTCTTTTTGACCTCAGGCAAATCTAGAACATAGACCTTTCCATTACAGTAGAGCAGACCGTTAGCAATGTGGAAGGATTCCTTCGAGGATGTGGTGGTGTCAGTTCCAGACTCAACTCTTGCCCAGTATTTCACAAAATAATTGTCATTAGGATACTTTCCTCAAAGGTGATCATAAAGATCTGATGTTATTTCAATGAAGTTAAGCATGTTAACTTCACGGATGCAACTTAGTGCATCAACGACAATGTTCATGGAACCTTTACGATATCGTATGGAAAAATCAAAGTCTTGGATGAGATCAACCCATCGTGCCTTGCGACCTTTCAGGTCTTGTTGGTTACAAAAATATTTCAAGGACTCGTGGTTCGTAGTTACCACAAAACTGCATAAAGATTTCCATAAAGATAATGGCGCCATGTATAACTGCAAATAACTCCTTTTCTTGAACGGTATACCGACATGAGCAGAATCAAGTTTCTTACTCTCGAATGTTATTGGTTTACCATCTTGATATAAGACAGCACCTATAGGATAGTCGCTTGCATCGGTTTCAACCTCAAAAGGTTTTGAAGGATCAGGTAAAAGAAGCGAAGGAGCCTTGCACACCAGGTCCTTGAGTTCCTTAAAGGCGGGGTCTAGTGTAGCATTCCACACAATAGGTTTTGTACACTTGTGCATTTGACCTTTTAGAAGATCAGTAAATGGTGTCATCAATTGGGAGTAGTTACAAAGGGATTTTCGCAAAAACCCGACAAAACCAAGGAATGATCGAACTTCTCGAATATTCCGAAGAGTGGGCCAAAGTTTGATTTTCTCGATGCGAGAAGGATCAATTTCAACTCCTCATTCGGTTATGAGATGTTCAAGATAAGTAATTGATTTCTTGAAGGACTCGCATTTTGAGATCTTCACGTAAAACTGTTTGTCACACAATGTTTGTAAAACAAAGCGGACATGTTTAGCATGTTCTTCTAATGTATGACTATAAACTAGAATATCATCCAGAAAAATAACGACAAATTTTCCAAGTTGTTCTCGGAAAATGTCACTCATTTCTTGTTGAAATGTGACCGGAGCATTGGTCAAACCAAAAGGCATAACCAAAAACTCATAATGGCCATAGCACGTACGAAATGTCGTTTTAGGAACATCGTCCTCACTTATACGAATTTGATGATAGCCCATACGGAGATCAAGTTTCGTAAAATATTGAGCTCCCTGGAGACGGTCAATTAGATCATCAACCCGGGGCAATGGATATGAATTCTTGATCGTCACTTTATTCAAGCATCGGCAATTAATACACATACGCCATGTGCCCTCTTTCTTTTTTACCAAGAGAACGTGTGCACCCCATGGAGATTTACTATAACGTATATAACCCATTCGTAAACAATCCTTGAGTTGCTTAGATACCTCATCCTCTTCGGATCGACTTAAGCGATAAGGAGGTATACTTATTGGTGCAACGCCCGGTACAATATCTATATGATTGTCTATATTACGTTTAGGAGGTAACCCATGTGGTAGTTCACTCGGAAAAACATCACGAAAATCATTTAAGATTTCATCGAGTTGTTGTTGTTCAAAATATGATAATTGAACCGAGAGATTATCAATATGGTAAACGTAAATGTCCGGATCAAGTACACAATAAAATAAAGTAGAACAAGACAACTCGGATATTGATGGAGAGGAAACAATCGAAAGAGATTGTTTTTTAACACATTGAATAAAATGAGTACAATCGTTTAGTACAAAGGAAATGGAATGACGAACCCAATCAATAGACAAAGAAGGGATAACCCAGTATTACATCAGTGGTACAAAGATTCATTACATGGAAGTCTACTTCCTCTACATAAGTATCAATAGAAATTCCTAATGAATGAATCGCCCCGTTGATGTATTGTACTCTTCCATCAGCCAAGTGCACCCTATAGGTGTGATCACTTACGGTGGGTTGGATTCCCCATATCTGAACCAAACGATCATTCACAAAATTGTGTGAGCTTCCCGAATGAAATAAAAATTGTATGGGAGATTCATTGACATACACGTTTGCACGTAGTAAATCATTGGGTTCCAATACATAGTGAGGGAAAGAACATTGACAATTACTTAAATGATGTGTAAAGACCTCAAGGACATAACGAATCTGATCTTTATGGTCTGCAACTTTTGCTTTGTTGTCGTGCTCTTTCCGTTGGAGGTTTCGACATTGTTCTTTTGTATGACCCTTCTTTTTGCAGAATACGCAAAAAGGATATTGTCACTTACAAACGTGATCCATGAATTCGTTGGGTGTCTTGCGTTTCCCAGCGAATTGTGACTACTTAGTCCCAGGCGCTTCGTTGGGTTTGTAATGGTCCTTCTTCAAAGTGCATTGATAGCGAAGAACTATTTCAACGACCTCTTCGAAGGATTTTGGATCCTTATTGTGCGTTATCCAGTGATAGTCCGAATTGGGGATGCCATTGACAAAACAAGCTATTAACCAATTGTCCCCTTCTAGACCCGATTTTTGGATTTGGGTTCTAACATGGTGGACATAGTCTTCTAGCGAGGAAAACTTCCTGGTAGAGAGGTTCATTAAAGCTTGTGTTGCCTCGGTTCGAGAGGGAGGTTGTAGAAATTGGCCCTTAAAAACTATGACAAAATCTGTCCAGGTATCAGGCAATTTCCCCAAAGTTCGGAGCCCACGCCACCAGGCAGCAGCCTTACCCCCTAGTTCTCGGCCGACATATGCAATCTCGTACTATCTGGCGTGGGATAGAGCTCAAAATGCAACTCCCATCGGTCCAACCACGTGCAGATTGCTTCTTCGGTTCTTTCCTTTTTTCTCCCGTAAATGGCTTCATGACAAATGATGGTTCACCCTGACACTCATCGGGTCTATTAGTCTCATGTTGTAAACTAATGACACGTGCCTCGAGAGCACTTTGAGATTGCTGACGTTCGAACATTTGATGAGCAATTGAACTAAGGAAATTTTGTATTTGTAAGAAATACGACTCGATGGAGATTGCTCCAGGAGGATTTCCTTGAGTTCCTTCCACTTGAGCGGATGACATCGGGTCGTTATTTTGAACCATTGAATGATTATTTCTGGAAAAGAAATAGAATAAGGTCTGAAAAATAGTTATAACATCAAGTCATGATGTAAACATATCATGGGCCAACATTAATCGATATCATGATCTCACGTCAATACCCCTCTAGACGTATGAGATGAGGTTCAAGATTAGGTTACTATGTTAACACAAAGGTGTTTTAAAAACCATGGGGGTGACAAATGAATGTCTTTCCCTTATCTCTATATCGATTTTTTCATGGCGGCTCCCCGAGGCTCAACCATGTATGTTCGCGTCATGAATAGTTTATACACAAAAAAAATGTTAACAATAAACTATGTTTTTGTGCCCACGTATGTGGTTTCAGCTCTTTTAAGTCCTATTACGAGGACCCCGAAGTGCACTTAGACCCAAAGTCTAAACATGTATTATAATCATATGTATCAACAATGGTGTATGGTCTTGGTCATATTTGAACTCGAGACCTCGAGAACAAATGCATTAAACACTTTGAGCTAACCTAATAGGTTGCTCGTGTTGAATGTTTAATGTTTTAATGCCTTTAAGAGATATGTGAGGCATTTGCTCATATATGTTTTTTAAAAAGAAACATATATATCAAGAGTCCTTATTTCCCCCTCATTTGCCACAAACAGAGTTGACCCACCACGAAACAGAGTCTCGACGTAGTCAAGATATGATGAAATGAGGGTAGCTAGGCCTCATATTTATAGCGATACCCAAGGCCCCCAGGCAAGTTCACACTTGGCCTAATGGGTTGTCTCAATCTTGAGGATTAAAAGTAATCTTCCCCTTCTTTACACTCTCGTTTAACCCTCACACTTATCCACGTGTATAGAATACTACGGTAAATTCTCACCACGAGATATTATATGGTCATGCCCGTAACAATAAAATTGGAAGTGGACCGACGATCTGACACATCACTGTCCCAGTCGGCATCTATATGGTTAGACCGTGTCCATACAACATTCCCCGATACCTTAGTGCCACCCACATATCTCAATAGTCAATGCACGTACTGAAGGTGCTCGACAGTCGGCCTCTACATAAATTGGTTGATCACTCCAACTGGAGAGCTAATGTTGGGTCAAGTGATTGTCAAATATATAAGGTTTCCGACAATTTTTCGGAACCGTTTCTCATTGTAGGCCGGTCCAGAGTCGGGACAAAACTTGAGATTCCGGTCTAGGAGTGTTGAGATTGGTCGACATTCGGTCATGCCGAACTTGTACAACATAGTCAGTACATAAAGCCGTTATGACAACAATATGCCGTCAGGGATGTGGATCACTTCGATCCCGAGGAAGTAATGAAGGTCCCCATGTCCTTCATTTTGAATGCTTCCGACAGTTCAGACTTCAGTCGACCGATTTCAGGGAGGTGGGGTTCGGTGACAACTATGTCGTCGACATATAGCAAAATGCATACTGGACCTTTCAGACCCTTTCGGATGAACAATGATGAATCGGATTTGGAGGCAAGAAACCCCATCTTACACAACCGGTGCATTATCTTCGAATTCCAAGCTCGGGGGGTTTGTTTCAGGCCATAGAGCGACTTCTTGAGGTAGCACACTGTCGACTTGTTCGTCTGTGACTGAAATCTGGGGGGTTGGATCATATAGACTTGTTCTTAGAGATTTCCTTGAAGAAACACATTCTTCATGTCCATTTGGTGAAGATGCCACCCCTTTGTCGTAGCAACTACCAACACCACACGAACCATCATCATCTTCACTACCGAAACGAAGGTCTCATCGTAGTCGATTCAGTGGGTCTGTGCATATCCTTTTGCCACTAGTCAGGCCTTGTACTAGTTGACTGAACCGTCAGCATTATATTTTACCTTGTATACCCACTTAGAGCTGATTAGTTTATAGTGTTGGGGAGGGTCAACTAGGTCCCATGTGTCATTGGCATCAAGTGCCTGCATTTATTCCTCCATCGCGGCACGCCAATTCACGTCCTTCGCCACCTCTACCTAGCTCTCTAGCTCACACACTTCTGCCACTTTCGTCATGTACGTATAGTGATGCGCCATGTATTCATTATACCCATACTGCTTCACAGGATGATCGACGTAACTTCTCGTTAGCCGATTTAAGGGCCCTCTTGGTCGACTCGGACTTCATTTCCGAAGGTTCGTCTTCATTCTTTCCGTAGTCGGATTTGCTCTGATCCAACTCATCCCTACCGATGTCGTATTCCAGCATCTTCTTCTTCCCCGTCTCATTGTGTGTGAACTGTCTCCTCGGTTCCTTGCGCGGGGAGAGCACGACCAAGTCTCCGCTACTCACCGGTTCTTCGTCTGACTGAGTCGTTCCGACTTAGTCCCTCATTCGGTCTGCTTAGCCAAAATGAGATCGGACTCTCGTCTGGAGTACTAAAGTCTTCTTCTTCTTCTACCCGGATGATTTCGGGCTCACTGGCCTCATTCTCGATGATCGAATAGTCGGAGTTGTCGGGGGTTGGAGTCAAGGTCGGTAAGGAATACCAAGATGTTGACTCGTCGAATTTGACATCTCGGCTTACTCGAAATTCTTTTTTTCGAGGGTTGTTACACTTATACCCCTTTTGCTCATGTGAGTAGCCGACCAAAATGCACTTCTCTGACTTTGTGTCTAGCTTCTTCCACTTCTCATCCGGCACATGCACATACACGATGTTGCCAAATACCCTCAGGTGTCTCGCGTTCGTCTTTAACCCAAAGTGCAACTCGTGTGCCGACACCTTATCCCCAATCTAGTTTTGGATGTACACCGCATTCCAAACCGCTTCGGCCCAGTAGACCTTGGGCATGCTCTTCTCCTCCATCATTGCCCGTGCCGCCTCCACAATTGACCGATTCTTCCTCTTGGCTACGTCGTTATGCTTTGGCGTATATTTCCAGTTGAATTCTCTCTAAATTCCCTTTTGCTGTAGATAATAGTTGAATTGGACAAAAAAGTATTTTTTCCCGCTATCCGACCGCAAGCACTTTATCTTCCTCTTTGTTTCCCGTTCAACTAAACTTTCTGGATTTCAGAAACAGTCGAAAACTTTGCTTTTCTTCTCGATGAGATAGATCCACATGTGCCAGCTGTAGTTGTCGATGAAGGAGACAAAATATCGACTCCCGCCAAGACTCACATTTTCTGACGGTCCCCATACATCCAAATGTATTAAATCGAGATTATTCCGACTCCGGTTTCACTCGTTGGGGAATGGAAGTCAGTGTTTCTTCCCAAGCTAGCAGGCTTCACAAATTCGGGCCTTCCGGCCATTGAATTTCGGCAATCTAAACACAACCTATTTCGATTATAGGTCTTGAAGCCTCTGATAATTGACGTGGCCTATTCTCTTGTGCCATAAGTCGATGTCTGACTCAACTTTTTGTCCTTTGGCGAATAGAGCGATGTTGACGTCATTAGTGTCGAGGATGAACATCCTCTTGTCCCGGCGCCCTTGCGCGATGATTTGGCCCTCTTCCTCGATGAAGCACCCGAGATACGTGAATCGAACTTGCATCCCCTGGTCGGCAATCTGTCTGACCGACACCAGGTTCTTTGTTATTGTCGAGACGTGTAACATGTTCATGAGCTTCCCTCTCTATCCAACATGGCTAAGGGTAACTTCTCTGACATGTTGGATCGGGTCAGGAGTGTCGTCTCCGGTTTCGACAACTCCTGGTTGCTCCGGTTTTTCCAGATACAAGAACCACTCTTTATGACTCGTCATATGGTTTGATGCTCCAGAGTCAACGTACCACACTTCTTCTGACTCAGAGGTGATCTTCTTCAGCGAGTTCGCCTTGTGCTTCATCATAAAGGCTGACCCTTTTCCATTCTTTCCGGTTCCGGTTCCTTCCAATCCTTCGGCGTAGTGCAAGCTTTGCCGACTCCCTTGTTCGGTCTTGCCGGATCTAGATTTGTCTAAATCAGCATGCTTCGTCCAGCACTCACTTTCCTTGTGGCCTTTCTTGCCACAATACCAGCATTTCGTTGTGATTTTCGATTGCCGATTCCCGGCGCCGCCTTGACTCCTTTTGCTCGTGGAGGGTCTGGAGTTGTTGTCGGCACTATCTCCGTGCCTCCGATTTTGCTCTTATCGGTCGCCATTGTTGTGTGCTAATCTACCTCGTCCTCCACGCCCACATGGTCGATCCGCCTCTGTGTACAACATCTGGTTGTCTGATTGAGTGGTCCTCAACCCACTCACGTGGTTTTCTTCGACCATCATCATCGATTGCAAGTCGAAGAAGGACGGTAGCTTCTCTAGGGTGCAAATCGCCATCCGGATAGGCCCATACCTCTGTGCCAGACCATCGAGGAAAATCTGCACCATCTCTTCTTCATCCACCGTCATGTTGATGGACCCCAATGTGTCGCAAATCTCCTTTATCTTGGTGGTGTAGTCCGTAACCGAGACATTCCTTTGTCGAATGTTGTTGAGCTCTTGCCGGAGTTGCAACTTACGGGCACTAGTACTTGCCACAAAAATCTTCTTCAGATTTTCCCAGGCTTCTTTCGGCGTTAGCATGTGATCTGCACACAGGACACGAGGCAGTACAACACTCTACTCGTTCCTTGCTCCCATGCCAGGAAGTCCTTGTGTCCCGGCTCTGACGCTACTTCATTTGGTCCTTCGACATAGCTCCAGTATCCATGGCCGAGCAGGTATTGGTGCATCTTGTACGACCAAGACGCGTAGTTATTTCTATCGAGCTTCTCTGTTCGAAGCGAGCTAGCCATTCCTCTATCCATTTCCTTCTTCTGCATGTTCTTTACTGGAAGTTAGGTTTTCGTCTATCTAGTGCTTTCTGTTGGCAGTAGAGGATTTTCAACCCTCACACTCTGATACCATGAAAAGTGTTACGTGTGGAAGCTCGTAGACAAAACCGACTTCACCGGATATTAACAGAAAATATGTGCAGGTTTAATGGAAGCTTCAAGAACAAACAGAGAGTACACGGCAGAGACAGAAAGAGCAGAACAATAAACTCAATTTAAAAAATAACAACACTTTGTACATACAATGTGCTCACTAAGCACTTTTATACAAGTCCTTAAAAGGATTGATAGAAGTACTGACATGTACTTCAATGCTCGTACTGAGCGATAGATACTGATTCCCAAAAATATGCCTACATACTAGGCTATGATCGTAGGCCTCTAACGGCCTACCGGTTACACTCAGATCCGGACACCGATTCGGCTCTCCGTTTCGGACACTAATCTGGACATTGATCTTGCTCTTGGCTTATTCAGCCGATCCAAATCATGTTGAGCTTGTCTGCTCAACACTTTCCAATTTGCGTCTATCTCTCTTTCTCTATTCTCCCCTTCTCTCTCCCTCACGCTCAAACCCCCTTGGGAGGGGGATGGAGCCGTTCTTGGCTCCAACCCCCACCCAAAAACAAGTGTTTGCCATAGACATGTTCTTAAGCTTGTCATATTTTTCATGGACTGGAGAGGATTCAAAAGAGGCACAAAAGTATCTTTTACCAAGTGTGTATATTATTTTTAAGCACCCTAAGAAGAGATTGAGAACACTTGTTGAGAGTGGTTTGTAAAAAGAAAGATTAGAGGACTTTGGTGTCCAAACTTCATGAAAGTCCTTGAGCAAAAGGAAACCACCCTTATATACCTAAAACTAAGTTTCAACTTGAAAAGGAGAGGCAACATTAATATTTTTATTTATGACATTATTTAATTATCCTACGTCACCAGTGATTTATATAATTGGACATATGTGTCCTATTTGTTTGAAATACGAATCCCCACTAAGTGCATAGAACCTTTTAATTTACTAACACCAATTATATTGGGAGAATTGTTTATCTAGAAACACTAAGGCAAATGTGAAACTAGGGATAAATTGGGGATAAACCCATATGTTCTTTGAGCATGGTCAGGATTTTGCATTTATGTTACAAGAGATTGGTGGTGTTGATCCTAATATTGTTGAGCCAATGATCATTTTCACAATTCCACATATATCTTGGAACTTTAGGCCTATGCTTGTTCATAGAGCTCGTGTAACACTATTAATCAAGCTTTTGTAACCAAGAAGTTAGAATGGGAATTTTAGGTCATCTAGTGCCACACACTCAAGTAGGTGGTTTATAGTTCCTTAGAAAAATGGTTTATTTAGATTCAAGATCTCCAATTGGTCCAATTGTGAATGAGTTTGCAAATGCATTTAACAATCGACAACGGTTCAGTTTGAGAGTGTCAAACTCAAACCATTTAAAAATTTTGAAACTTAAACAAAACTGAACCATGAAACTATTTAAACCAAACCGTTACAAAAATATCCAAACCTTAAAATTGTGGTTTTGTGGTTCGGTTTTAGTTTTCAAGTTAGGTCAAAATTCAACCATTAAAAAAAAACAATCTTTAAAATTTTAAAATTTTAAAGATTTTTCTAAAATGTGAGAATTAAACTTAAAAATGAAAAAGTTGTTCAAAAAAATATTTAAGAAAGTAATCAAGTGGCAACCCTAAACCATCAAACTGTTTAAATTGAACCGAACCGTTAAAATAAACTTGAACCTAGACCTAACCGAGTCAAATTGTTTAAACTGTAATGTCGTTAATTCGCGGTTTTGGGTTTGAACAATACTGTTGCCAATTACTAGAAGCATTTGCCAATTGGGCAATTTATTCCATGGACGATCTAACGTCAAGATATTACCAATTCAAATAAGCTCTAGGTAATTGAGATATTAATACCGTACTCATACAAATTGGATCGGTAAAGATGCCTAACTTATTTTAGATGCAACAAATTTTGTGCCGCACATTATGAATGCTATGGATAAAGACTAAATGATTCATTCCCCATGCTACAATACCTTTTTTCGATGATTTGCCTATTAAAGATTGCTTGGAATAAAAAAAAGGTGAAAGGTTTCAAAACTATATTTCTATGCATATAAAAGATTGTGAGAAAATTTAAACATGTTAAACAAATATATACTTGTCTTTGTCTCGCCAAAATCTATTTTCAAAATGAAAGAGATTTTAATGGGCAATCATATGTCCACATCATATAGTAGAAAACCATCACCCACAAAGGTAGATGGTATACAAACAATGAAAATGTGTGTGAAAATCCTTTTGAGGTATGCATATTTATCGGTACTAAATCATTATTAACTGCATTTGCCCACAAAACAACTTTCACATTCAACACTTTGGCTAGCTTAAAAGAAGCCCCATCAAATCAACAAATTATGTAGGGATGAAGCAATCACTCCAAATCAGGCATGCTAGCCAAAAGAAAACACTTAGATTTCAACTTTGCTTGGTTCTTCACGAGACCGATCAAAGAATGCCCCAAATATTCCTCAACACAAAATAGGTAACGCTACACTATGCTAATGTAGAAGGTCCTCTCACCCATTGCCAAAGTTGTAACCTCTCCTCGTATGATCAAAGTGGGTTCCTCCAACAAATTGCTAGTGATTCCTCTTAAAAATAAATAAATAAACACACAACTATGTCTGAAGATGTACACATTGAACACACTTCGAAAGTCACATAGATATTAGTACTTCAAAAGGTACCATCCACTACATAAAAGGGTTTACCTTTTTACTACATCAAACACTCACAACCACTAAGATCTCGTTTTAGCATTGCAATAGGTACCAAAATTAGATTAACAACATATGAGGGTGTGGACAACTCACAAGATGAAACTCATCGCAACCTAGACCTAGGTTAACCTCCATGTCACCTAACTTCAAGATGAGAAGCAATAATTCTTAACCAATGTGTTGGGAAATTTGGTCCCTCCAGATGGGAACAACACAATTCAAATATTGCACAAGGAGTCGGATCATCAGGAGCCGATTTAGCACCAACTGGAGAGAGAAACCAAATTAGTCGATCGCTAACTCGGCCAAGGCCGAAAAATCGACTAACCGATAATCAATCGATAACCAATTCGGCTAATAGCCGAATAGACCGAATCTGACTAGGCTATATTTGCAAATAGTCATATATGTATATGAGTATAAATATAGTTAAGGCAAGTAGATATGTGATGTGTGGTGATTATAGTTGAATAGTTGTGGTTATTGAGGAATAAAAACTTGTAGAGTGTATCATTGTGTGTGTGTAACCGTCATCAGACAAAGAAGAGCTCAAGGTTGTTGCCTTCACGCCTCCTATTGTATTCCTTCCTACTATAGTGATCTAGTTTGGAGTTTGTGGACTCCCGTGGTTGTGGCTGGCTACATATTCATGTCACAATGTGACCAAACTTGGACCATGGAGGTCACCTTGGGAAATTGCCATGATTGATTTTGCTTCAAGGTGGAAAAGGAATGACAAAATTGCTCTATCTTCCCTTATAGATCAATACACCACCCTCCATGGCATTACGGTGGCTCACCTCCAAAGTGACACAAACTACAACTCTCATCCTACAATGACCATCAAACTCTACACTCAAATGCAAGCAATCACCATGCACCTACTCAAAGCCATTGGGAAGTGGTCACATTATTTGTAGCCCCTCACAAATGAAGATGCTTGCCTAGACATGCTCACAACACGGGTTCCCGCAACTACCCCTGGGGGGACTATAGTTCCATGATCATCTATGTCGATGCTTGCATGGCTACTTGTTAGAGACATGAACTAATGTAAGCATTAGATAAGGATGGAATATAGATGAATAGATAGATCTAGATAGAGAGGAGAGAGAGAAAGAAGGGTGTTGATCCACCCTACCACCCCCGGGCGAAGGGATCGAGACGACTCGATGCCAAGGCGGTGGTATGGGACGCCGATCCTAGTAGGGTGGATCGGCACCCTTCTTTCTCTCTCTCCTCTCTATCTAGATCTATCTATTCATCTATATTCCATCCTTATCTAATGCTTACATTAGTTCATGTCTCTAACACTACCTGAGTTACTCACCACACTTGACATCATCTTTGAGTTCACTTCTTACAAGCTTCATAGTTTCCCTACAAACAATAAGTTATAGATTGCACTCAAACAACTAAAGCTGATTAAAACTGCGCTAGATGAAAGTAACCCATTGGTGTTATTCCTCATTTGCCCAAGTGGTACAACACAAGACTAAACACCATCTTCCTCAATTCAAGATCCCTTTTGTCTTGCTAAAATATTTCACACCCTTCTTGCGGATTTTCATGACAATGTCTTTGAAAGGCCAAAGTGTCATATGAGACTAAAGTTACATCCATGTGAATGTCATAGAAGCTTTGGTAAAGGAGAGACCGATAACAATATTGCTAGACCAAAAGTTACATCCACGTGAATCTTACAAAAGTCATTGGTTCGATAAAGAATAAGGCAAGCGTTGGTCTAAGTTTCACGATTGTAAAAGATGGACGAATTAGCTTACAATGCAATTGGACCAAAACCTACATCCTTATGAATCTTACAAAAGTTGGGTAAGAAAGAAACTCATCTCGTAGGGTTAGCACGACAGCTACAAAAATCAGGAGGCATACAATACATACGTATCCTTTGCTTGTATTTTTGGAGAAAGGTATGTACATACATACATACATAACATACATACATACATACATACATACATACATAAATAAAGAGAGAGTGGTAGGGAGAATGAATGGGTGGGAAGCTTGATCGATACGCTTCTTCGTCTGACTCTGTTGCTGCAGTAGCTATGGCCTTGTCGAAGGCGCAGGACCTTGTCTCCTCCAACCCTGTCGTGGTCTTCAGGTAACCTCCCCATCTCTCTCACAGATAGATAGATAGATTCTATTATCTGTCTTCGGAGTCAAATATGATCTATGAGACCAAAAACAGAGGCGCGCCGAGAGCGAGATCTTGTTTCTTCTGTTATGACTAGGGACGAGACTTGTACTACGAGTAGAAAACGAGAGATTTTTCCCTCTTCGTGTCAGCTGTAGAGACAGAGAGTTTGTTTCATGATGCACTTAGGTTTGTGTCGAAGAATATTATTGATGCCCAATTTTAGAAGAGAAAGTTGGGATGTCATGTCTCCTAAATTGCATCGTTGTAAAGTCTAAGAGAGTGGGTATTAAACGGAGCATCTTCGTTTTAGCATCCAATGGTGCTGCTCACCCTTTTTTAGTGCTTCTCTAAGGGTCCAGATGTCTCCTTGACACCCACTCATGGAGTTCATAAGTCCGCATTGCATATCCCTTGGGACCTCAGCAGTTCGCATATTCGATGAGGTTTGGCTCATATCAGTTTGTCAAAGACCTTTCGTGGTAATTTACAAAGCAGCAATTCGGTCCTCATTCAATGGGCTCAACCCACATCAACAAGAGCCATAGCTTCGATATGTGGCCTATACTTGATGCCCATGTTTATTTGCCCATTCACTTCATCCTTACAAACTGGCCAAATAATAGTCTATAATGATCTGTAGTTATCCAGCATCCCTCTTAAAAATTGTCAAGATAGCCTGTCCAGTCCAGCTAGACAGGAATCCCCCTCATACAACTCTATTGAGCATATGCAGTAAAAGTGAACCAAAGTATCATGTGGATATACAAATGTTCTCCCTACTAGGTTGTGATGGTCTCTGGCATTCCCGTCTTTCAATCATACTAATCACCATTTCCCCAGCGAATTATAGAGGAAATTTGTCTTATAGAGGAAATCATGCTAATCTTTCGAGAGACAGAGAGAAACCTTCTTTCCTGATGATGACACATTCATTAATACTCTCATTAAAGTGATTGTATCTTGTTTTAGTATTCTAATTTAGAGAGAGAGAAAGCTCTTGCTTCATGCATCAGTGTTATAAACAGAGGAGCTCATGTTTCCTGTATCAGTTTTATATTTCTATGCACATATAGAGAGATGGTTATGCTTCTTCTCTCTTCTTGGTTCTTGTTGCAGCAAATCTTATTGCCCCTTCTGTACTCGAGTCAAACAACTTCTAGCTAGTATTGGCGCAAAAAGTAAAGTGATCGAGCTTGATCAAGAGAGTAAGTACTCAAGACCTTTCTTTATCCATTTTCTATTATGATGTTTTGTGTTGATTAAATAGTTTCAGTCTCAGACATGATTCTTTGTTGAGAATGATTTGAATTGAGTTTGTTTCTCTGCATGTAGTTTCTTCTTGTTGGCTGTGGAGGTTAATTTGGTTTCTAAATAGAAATCTATAACAATTGTTTATTTCTATGTGTGACATAAAAATATCTACCTTGACTGCTGGAAATTGTTAATTTACGGGTCTCAATGGAGCTTATCAAGTCATCAGCACTAGATGGTGGTATTTTCTTTCTGTATTTATTTTTAGTTTTCTGTGTCATGAATATTTTCTTTAGTGAATGTAATTTCAGCTAGCCTTTCTAATTAAAGAAGTCAGTCGATGAAGTGTGTAGTGTTTGTGGTCTAATGCCAAAGTTGACTGTATGGTTGCTCTGTTTGACCATGTGGAGAATTCTTTATATGGCCAAATTGGGACCAATGAAAGATTTATATGCATTCCACAATGAAAGATCATTTTGATGAAGTGTGTAGTGTTTATGGTCTAATGCCAAAGTTGACTGTATGGTTGCTCTGTTTGACCATGTGGGGAATTTTCTATATGCCCAAATTGGGACCAATGAAAGATTTATATGCATTACACAATGAAAGATCATTTTCATCTTTACGTAAACAGTAGAATAAATTTGGTCTACAAAATCCATCATAATCATATTTCTTTGGTTGTAGGTGATGGATCAGACCTGCAGTCTGCTCTAGCTCAATGGACAGGCCAGAGAACTGTTCCAAACGTATTCATTGGTGGGACTCACATAGGAGGCTGTGATAGTAAGTGCTCCAAAACCTTATTTCAATGGTTGCAAAACCTTTGCACATTGCCACACAGACATGCACACATAATATATACATATTGTGAAATGCACATAAGAGATCAAAACCAGCCTAGTTAGCTTCTTACTTCTTACTCAATTTATAGTTGATACAAAGGTACCCATTTGGGTTGGCTTAGCTGAAAAGGGTATGCTAAAAGGGTGGGTTGGCTTAGGTACATGCATCCTAAAAAGGGTGTGCTAAAAGGGTGGCACAAAGGCAGACATGCACACCACATTTCTCCCTTGAGAGAAACAAGGAGGTTTACAACATGGGGAAAGGACGGGGGTCAAAAGATGGGCCTACGGTGGCATGTTGGCAGGTTTGGAATGGATGTCAATGGACGATTCTGGTGGGAGGTGAGGATAATGCCCATAGAGTGCTCGAAAATGGCTGATTCGTGCGGTAACCTCTTGCTTGAGGGTCTTGTTGAGGCGTTCGGTGAGGCCATTGGTCTGAGGATGGTATGAGGACATAAACACCTGCTGGACACCTACTTGAGCTGGAACGACGTTGAGGACATTCTCGTGGAACTGGCGACCCTGATCAGATAATAGTTGGACGGGGCTAGTGACGGAAAACAAGCTAGCAATTGGCGGATAGAGCTATCGTGTAGGAAGGGGATCGGAGAAACTTGTCAGACAAGACGTTAGTGGCCAACCTAAGGTGAGGGGGAAGAGGTGGATACTTGGACATGGGGGACTGGTACCCTGCTTCTCCACCAATATGTGAAATGCATATAAGAGATCAAAACCAGCCTAGTTAGCTTCTTACTTCCTACTCAATTTATAGTTGATACAAAGGTACCCATTTGGGTTGGCTTAGCTAAAAAGGGTATGCTAAAAGGGTGGGTTGACTTAGGTACATGCATCCTAAAAAGGGTGTACTAAAAGGGTGGCACAAAGGCACACATGCACACCACAATATGTTGACAAAATATAACAAACGTACATCCACATATAGTAATATATTATAGATTAGGCAGGTATTTGACTAATATGTTGCTGTTTGCAGCCACCGTGGCCAAGCACAATGCAGGGAAACTTGTTCCTCTTCTGGTGGAGGCGAAAGCTCTCTGAACACAAATGCATCATCTAGCTAAATAAGATGTGTTGTTTCATGGAACACAGCAGAAAATGATGTAAACTGTATACAAAATATCGCCTTATGAATTTATGTATGTATTTATATTCAACTTCAGCAGCAAGACCATTCTTACATTTATGTATGTTTGGATATTTTATTAGCTTGAGTACGCTGGTTTCATGAACAGCATTTATATATTCAATAAAAAGGAATGTCTAGTGGAATATTGGAATTTGCGATTTGTTTCCTATGCTCTCTCCACCAGAGGAACTGGGATTAAATGCTTTGTTATATGTATAATGCTGGTTAATTTAGATGTATTTGCTTGTGCATCTTACACATTTACAACCATGTATTTCATCTTTCACTGCCCATTGGATACATAGTTCAGGCAAGGTGTGAATTTGCACATGCATTTTATACAATTTCTAACCATGTATTACATCTCTCACTGCCCATTGTATTGCATTAGAAATTGCTTGGGCGTCCTATACATTTCTACCCATGTATCTCATCTCTTGCTGGCCACTGGACAGTTTCAATAAATGCACTGGACATTATATTGTACCCAGACAAGAATGTCAAATTTTCGACATATGCAAGTTGAAACTTATAATTAGTATGCAATAAGAGTCTTAACTCTGAAGGATGGACATTATATAAGGTGATTTTGAAGAAAAAGATGAGAAAATATTTTACAGGGTTGTGAATACAAGAATTTGAAGAACCAAAGCCTATATTATGAGGTGAATATTGGAGTGGAAAAGCCTTTCACTGTGTGAGGTTGCAAAGGTGAGAAGATTGCTAATATATAATTTTCCTGATTAGAGGAACAGCCTCACTGTGCATTGTGAAGGGGAGAAGATTGTGAGGAGACATGGTTTAGAATATTTATAACAGAAAATAAACATCTACTTGCCATACCAGTGTGCATATTAGATAGTACATGACAAACTACCACCAGATATAAAAAATATCCGACAGATTTGATTTGAAGTTCGTATATTGCACATCTAAATGCCAGTACATTTGTCATCCCATGCTGTATTGGGTATCGGTTTGACAAATTTATAGGCATTATATAAATAAAGTCTTGAAAAAATACATTTCTAATGAACATAACATTTGACATGATACATACTGAAGAACCCTGCGGTGTGTAATAAATAATAATAAATAAAGAATATAATACTTTCTGTCCATATATTACAACCCTTGGGTCAGAGCAATGTTCATGAGTTCCTGAGTGTTTATAAGCTTTCATATGAATGTTCTGTGTTGATTGGTAATATCTCACAAGTCTTGACAAAGCTTTGCAGTATCATTGACTATAAGTTGAATTTCAGATACTTTACATGTGTTTAACTTACACCTCTATATCAAACATGTATACTGATAATCTTTCTACAAAGCAATCATCCACATTGAGGTAATCAATCAGGGCTGACTTACCATCAGCCACTGGGTACTGCACTCTAAGCAAAAGAATAATTCCAAACAGAGCTTCATAATGACATCTGCACCATACAAATCAATAACTGGAATGTCAATTGCAACTCCAAAGGAAAAATGATCTATCAAGACAAATTATAAAACCTCAAATCCATAGGAAATGAGTGGATCACAATTCACCAACCTAATTATAGGTATATCAGCATATTGCTCAAGCATGCATCATATTGAGAAACATTATAACATTATTCTACAAGTATGTCAAATTGCCAAATGCAATCATAATGACCACATGCAGATATCTATGCACGCTGCACATTGAGAAACATCATTCTCCAGAAAATGCAAATTGCCAAAATGAAATCATAACAGTCTTGCGCAGATTACTACTGCATAGGCCTTCAGATGCAATACATTGTAAATAGATTGTTAGAAATCTTGAACATGGTCAAAATAGCCACATACTGTTGATTCGATCACATCAAACAAGATAAATTACCATATGCAATCATATTGGTGGTTTCGTTTATAAACCCCAATGATGTAAGTTGTTTCAAAAGTAAAGCTGAATTATCTTTACAATATCTCGCCCACCCATGCATAGCATGCTTAATAAACGTGTTACGAGATCTCTAACTCCCCATACGCTGATAATTACATGTTCCTGTGAATGATTTTATGATAGACATCATTTGATTTTACATTGGGAAGACACCGACTACCTGTGAATGCCCAATCAACTTCAAGAGTAGATTTGAGGAATTCTGGACTCAGGTATCACAAAGCTAACACTCCCTGTTTGTTAGACTAAATATGTCTCTAGTTTCTAGAAATTTGAAAACTCAATCTAAGAAGTCTCACCCTCCCATCCCATTTTTCATGATGTCCACAATACCTCTCTCTACAATTAATTAGCATTCTCCCTTGTCTGTGAGGGACAATATTGCACGCATTTGAACACACTTTGCACAAAGCCAGCTAGTGTTAAACATCACAGAACATGAACATTTCATTGGCCTATCACTCTTCACTGCATTCCACAAAGAGGCTGCTATCTTCATTTTTCCAAATGTGATCTCTGCTTTCTCTATAATAAGCGCAACCATTTCCACCCAAGGTTGTTTACCCTGACGGCTAAAACATAGCTTGTGAAAAAAAAATCTCTAAGGCAAACATATGTTCATACAGATTCAATATTGAAGCAACCCCAATTTCTTTGGAATGCTAATATGATTCCATGCAACCCAAGGAAGACCCATTTTCTCCTTCTATAACGTTAACCACAATACCAATGATAAAAATTCAATGTCTCTTTTAGACCACAGTAACAAATGCAGGTAGTATGATATCATAGGAACCATTATTGACTGTATCGCTTTAAGACATGCACAAAGTTGCTAATCCTACAAATTCCAAGATATAACTTGTTCTAAATCCTTCAGTAGATCTAGTGGATAAGGCTCGCATTTGACGCCTTCATTCTAATTGGATAACCTAAATGTCTGCAAATCATAATCTGCAACCAAAAGTTACTCCTAACCAACCGAGACTGTACATATCCCTAATCATTACATCAAATAAGAACTGATTTATCCATGTTAATCTTCAAATCTGAAGACACAGTAAAGAGTTCCCACATGTTTATTGCTTTAGAAATGTTGGTACGTGATATGCCCAAAAACAGAAATGTGCCATATGGTAATGCCTGCACAAAGTATGGATCTGGATCTCTTGATGGTAATGAGATTCATATCACTCTCCTCCCATCACCATATCATGTAACATTCTTAAACACAGGATATACTACAATGGCAAACAGAAGGGGATTCATCGGGCAACCGTATCCTAATGATTTATGAATTGAGATGGTTCAGTAGCTCCTCCATTGATCATGACATGTGAGATTGATACTTTTCCACAAAGTATATGTTAATCTTGACATCCGCTCACGAAAACACATTTGAGTTATTAAGTCATTTACAAACAGCCACTTCCTTTTTTGGGTTCAAGTTCTATCATGACTGCCTCTCTCTTCTTTGTGATAAGCCCATATTGGGCTTTATTTCTGCAATCACTTTGCCATTATCTTTGCAAAAAGGTTAAAAAATTCCCCCATCAATAAAACAGGACGCCATTCAGAAAACGAGGTAGGAGATGGAGTTTTAGGTAAGCGCTTTATTAAACCAACTTTCCATGTGTGAAGCATATGACCCAAACTCCAAATTTGCTGAAATAAACATGTGAGAGGTGTCTTCTACTCTTAAAGAACTCATTTATTAAGCCATCCCACCCAAGGCTTTTATGATTAGAGAGGTGTAATATGGCTGCCTCCCCATCATTCTCTATAATATCCACAGCGAGCATTTCTGCAATTTCCATGGACACATGCTTTCTCACTCTGACTGTAAAGGAACTTCGCTCTTGACCCACACTGTTGTCACCAATAGGCTCAAAAATAAAATAGATTCATAAACTAGACACAATGATATGAGGTTCCATATACATGACTCCATCTACTTCTCCTTGCACCATATTATAGCTTGCATGTGCTTGATGGAGAGCATGGAACAAGAACTTTGTTCATTTTATATTCATAGCCTGGCTTGTAATTCATGGATTGAAATTCCTGTAGGGAAGGCGATAAAATAGCTTGAGCTTCCAGTAGAGCATGGAAAAAGAATATTCTTCATTTTATATTCACAAGCTTGCTGGTAATTCCTCAATTGAAATTTGTGTAGGTAAGTGAATAAAATGGCCTGAGCTTCTGGTTGAGCATGGAAAGGGAAGTAGATAAAATGGGTTGAGCTTCCAAGAAGCATTGCATTACATATTTTCCTAATATGAGTCAAGGTGCCTAATTTGTCGGGAAGCATCCCTTGGCCACAAAGCCAGCATTGCTATATCTTTCCATAATATGAATCAAGTTACCTAATTTCTGTCTTCTATGAGAGGCATTTTGGATTCATCAACATTTCTAAAAGGATATGTATCACCTATATCTTTATAAGGCCATCATTTGTATCCTTTACCCTAGAACCCAAAGATAACAGAGTGAGAGTATTTAGCTGTTTCAAAAGTAAAGCTGGAGTACTTTTGCAATGTCTCCAGAAGATTCATCCACGTTTCTACAAGGATACATATCCCATATACATTTACAAGGCCAACATGTGTATCTTTATTCTAGAGCCATAAGATACTAGTAGCATGAAGAGACTTTCATTTCTGTTGAAGAGCCTTGCACTGACTTCTTTAACTTTTTTTCTTATAAAGATGAGGTAGTTTCATGCCTTTGTTTAAGGGGTCAATCAGAAAATCAAAAATCATTTAATAGACCTCGAACAAGACCATTTCAGTCATCAATAAATGTTCGTAGACAATTTCGTAATTAGTGGACATGCACAATAGGCCATGATCAGCCAGTCAAGGTTGGCTTCATAACATAAATGTTGTAGCACAGACTCGTGTTCATGCTGGGGGTTCATGAAATTCAAGATTTAGTCCCTTATTTCCTAATATACATGATAAAAAGAAGAATATAAGCAACCATTAAGGTCAGAGATTATCGCCGACAATGGAAATGCCTAGATTTACTTAAATACAAAGAGGCTACCCTTTCCATTTTAAATTCTTACAGCCTCTTTATATCAGATTTTGGGGGTTCATGAAATCAAGATTTAGTCCTTTTATGTCCTAATATACATGATAAAAAGCAGAATATAAGCAACCATCAAGGTCAGAGATTATTGCTGTTCACTGGCAATGCCTAGATTTACTTAAGAACAACAAAGCTATCCATTCCATTTTAAATTCCTACAGCCCCTTTATATCAGATTTTACACTTGCATCAATTAAACTGTGTACCTAACACCACCAAACAGTCCCATTTGTAAAAAGATTGCCAAACATAGTGGACGAGTTTCAGAATTACTTATTAAATTAATCAGAATCCATATTAGCTGAAAAATAGTTCGTTGAGTAGTTAGCAAGTTGACTCACTGTAGTTTGGTTAATTGTACTTTGTATGCAGATATCTCCATCAGTCCTAGTCACATGATTTCCAAAGTCCAATAGCACTGGATCTGCATAAAAACCCAAATTTGATTCATGAACCGTACATCTAAGAAAATTTTATTGATTTAAGAATTTTATCTCACCTGAACCAATGACAGGATCTAAAGGCACTCTTTGATGAGATAATTTATGTGGAGGTGCCACATCACAAAGTGATCCATTTCCACCTAAACTCAAAGAGAACCATTCTTGTAAGCTATCATCAGGAACCACCAGGGGCTCACGTGTGGCTGGCTTGTCTGCATATCTCGCTGGTTGTTGAGGTAGAAATATTCGTAAAGATGAATCACTTGAAGCTGGTCCCCCTGTATCCTCTCCGTATTGAGTTTGGCAATCAACACCCATAAAATTCTGAGTTTCCAAATTACACTCATCATATGGCATACCATTGTGTACCCCTGTCTGTTCGTTAGAGGCAACATATAGGGATTCATGCGATTGAGCAGATCCTAGATGTGGCATGTGGTAATTTTGTCTTGTGATAGGGACAGCAGGCAAAGGACTAAATAACTCAAAGGAAACATTGTGTGTTTCTATAGGCCAGAAAGCTCCTGAATCTGGGGGATGATAAGAATTCCCTTTGCTTGTGCTGAAGAAGTCTAAAGGCATACTTGTGTTTCCCAAGAAATTACTAAATTCAGTTGAAGGAATTGCTCCTGAAGCAGGTTGAAGACCAAATCCTCCCTCAAAAGCACTGCTTCCATTTACATTCACATCTGGCATGAAACCTGTTCTAGATTCCATATTGTACTCATTTAGATTATCCTCCTCTGTATCACTCAGGATAATTATATCTAGAAATTTTGGCTGGTCTGGATCACTGGAAACCAGCGCATTAGACCAACCAGTTTCTGACAATTCTGCAGGCATTGAACTAACTTCTACTTCATTTCTTCTCAACTCAATGGGAGGTTCAGCAGGTTCCTGATTCACACTAGAATCCTCATTGCTACCTGTGGCTGTACTGTTCTGAGACACTGCACAATTCTGTATAATTTCTTGTCTATAAATGATATTATTATCAATTATTTCATTGCCAGCATCCATTGCAACCCCACTGACATTCCAAGTCTCATCACGACTCCTCTTCAACCCCATCTTGAATGACGCCATTTCATTAGACAAACCTTCTTCTACTTTCACTGCAGATAAAATTTCTGGACAGCCTGTGAGCTTGTTCGTTGAGGTTATTACACCATCAGGTGAACGCCAAAACTCAGGATTCAAATCTCCTTCTAGTTTAGGACGCCAATACCCATCAGGCTTCATTTCAATTTCTGTTACATCCTCTCCATAGCCTTTCAACTGTATAAATTTACCTCATTCAGACATAGATGACAAAACAGAGGATTCTGAAGGACAAAATAAAATTGACCTTATGTTTTACTTACAGCTTGGGCAATACGGTTGAAAACAGGATCAATAATAAGATCATTCAAAGTGTAATTCTTCAAGCAAATAGGACACTGCCACTGAAACAGAATTTTAATTGAATTTATGAGAATCGACATTTCAATGATGAAAATCTGGCATATTGCTGATAATCACTATTGAGGTTTAAGAGGCAACAAGTGAAGCATAAAGCATTACCTTGCGGGCTCTCTGGTTAAGCTCCACAAAAGTACGCAGATCAAAACAACCCATATGCATGCAAGGCTTGAATCTCCCTGCCATCTTCATTCTGGAACCACTCATCTACATTTGGAAGTAAATGAGTTTTACTGTTGGTGTATATACAAAAATAATTTAACAGCATTTTATATTCATTCTTATGGAAATTCTGAACTAAAATTTGGTAGATACTAGAGTAAAACTTACAGGACATCGAAGATTCACAATGACACTCTCTGATACAATTTCGATATCACTATCACTATCATCATCAGTAGCAGGACATCCAACCACACAACGGCGCACACGTGAAAGGGCTAGATCAAAAGATTCTCCTTGTTCTTCACTTGGAATGGAGCTAAAAACCTGTAGATCGTTTCATAGTTGAAATTTGTCCAAAATAAAGTTAGCATACATTCAAAAATATCCCAATAAAGTATTTATGTCAGATCTCACCTGGTCAACTGTCAACCGCTGAATAACTCTAACTCCTAAGCAAAAACTCCGTGCATCATAGGCAGAGAAAGAGATTCTATTTATACCTTCTCGTATGTAATCAGTTATCTGCAACACCATGTTTTAACTCTTCAGTCGAGTCTGGATTATGTCAGAGCTTAGAACCTAACAACTATAATAGAGGGAGAGAACTCTTTATACATACTCTTATAATCTACCAAAACTCAGAAAAGTAGCCAAACCTTACCACAGGTCCATCATCACGCCCATTCAAGCCTAGTTTTTGCTGACCTGGCCTATTAGTTACTCGAACAGAATCACCTATAACATACACCTACGGATTCAGAACCATATAAAATTCCTTCACTGTTCTTGTACTGTAATTGACATCAATACAATAATCACCATTTACTCGCAAATCAGCCTTAAGAGGCCAGTGCATTCGGAATGCAACTTCATCACCAAGAAGCACACACCAAACCTGCAGTAAATAGCAAGTATATGAGGACACAAAAAGCTTAATTGTGGCCTTTACAAGGAGAGATCATATAGAAAAAAATCTAAATCGCCATTTTAAGTGCACATATCACCTGGAGATCACAGCCTGGATTCTTCAAACGTTCTCGTTCAAAACGATTAAGCATGAATGTTGCTTCCAAATTCTGCATTATACTGCTCAAGAGCCAAAACAATATTTCATATAAAACAAACGATCTCTCATGACACATCATCAGCAAAAAACCATCACAACTTTGCCATGCTACAATTCAATAAAGGGTTACAAGTAGGGTCTCAACCACAACAATCAAAAAGGGTCATGAAATTTTGGTCAAAAGAAGTTTGTTGTGCACATCAGCCACATCCATCTGAACCATGGGGCCATCACCCTTTTATCAATAAATCGGAGCCATTATCACCAAAGATTGATTGTGCTATCCTCTCTTTGGAGACCTCTTGGATAGGCCCATGTTGGAGAAATTTGGAAGACAGAAATTTCAGTGCCTCTGAGCTCACTGCATTAAGCGCTAAGCTAGCAGGAATATCTGATACCTTATCTTGTTATATTTATTTTGATTTGCTATTCTCTAAGATGAGACAAAATTTTAACATGCAATCAATTGTTTGCCACTGCTGTTTTTTAAGTGGAAGATACCACTGTTTCAACCAAGGGTTTGGTCCACTCCACAAGGTAATAGAATACAAAGAAGACCAATGATGCTTGGAAATGTTCTTGCTAGAAATCAAGAGACATAGAAAGAAGTTATTGAAGGAAAAAATAACCATGAAACCTCATCGACAAAGAGCCATTCAACTTTCTTTATATCCATCACTCTCGTACTAAGTCAATCAAGAACTAAACGAGTAAAGTCTAGACCAAAACATTCAGTAGATGCAGCCCATGTTGAAAATCTTTTGAAGGCAGAAGTTTCAATCCATCTACGTTCAGAATCTTACATGCTTAGAAAGCAAGAATAACCAGTACTATCAGCAGTTTTACTAATTTAATTATAATTATTTCAGCCTCTTTTTCTCAAAGCTGTGAAGTTTCAGAGATCATTTGAAGGCAGAAGTTTCTTTTTCTCAAAGATATGAAGTTTCAGTGTCGTCCACATTGATGTTTTTCAAAGGCAGAAGTTTCAGACCATCTAAGCTCAGAATGTTAAGTTCTTAGGTAGTGACAAAATCTGGTACCATAGGCAGTTTTACAAATTTAATTATATCTATGTTGGTTTGTTTTTCTCAAAGATATGACAACATTTTAAGATGTGGTCTCCCACTCAGTCTCATTGGCTATTTTGACCTCTTAAAAGGCATTAATGTAACTATTTTTCGTGCCTTCTTTCTTTTAGTAGCTCTATTCTATTCCATGTACAGATGAGGAATCATAAGAAATCATAGTAAGGTTTTTGGGGTCTCGCAGGTCACTGTAGCACCTTCAGAAACATTAATACATTCTTTTCTTCTTCACAAAAATGATTCAAACTCTTGACTGATCTTAGTAAATGCAATATTAAAAATTGCTTTTATGAACGCAAAGCGTACTTCACATAGTGATAGATGGCCATGTGGAGGTCAAAACATGAATTTTGTGCCTAAACCACTTAATCCTTGTGTTTGAGCATAATATTCCATTGTGTGCAAAAATTGTTTTCATAAGTTTTGTTGAGTTTTTCACGTTCAACTGTAATTGGTTAATGTTGTGGTATAAGAATGGTACCAACATCAAAACTGCAAATTATACTCCCTAGGATCAACCATTTAAGAGTGGACACTACTTTAACTAGATTTAAAAATGGAAGATTTGGTGTACGGAACGTAGCTTGCTCTTCTTTCTGCTCACAAAAAGTGCCTCTTAGCTGAATAGTCAAAGAAATTATTGCATTAGCATAATCTCAAATGAATGTTCTATCAAGACTCGGTATGTGAAGGATTGCTGCCGCTCCTCAACATTTCTTGGTCTCCCCTCTATGATATGGAATCCAATCAGAGTGATAGGTCAAATGGGAATTGTTCCATAGGATATTTAAATACATGTATGAAGAGTATACACTGGGAGGTTGATTCTTGGAGCTGGGGGATTGCTAGTGAATCAAAACACCCATTATCTTAGCTATCTGATTAGTACATCCATTAACTTCAAGTTAGAGTTTCAGCTCCTAAGGAGGAAGACAGCACAATAGATCAATTAGTGACATTAACATATCAAGCCCCTTACATATTATAAACCTCTTCCCTCTTGTTTGAGCCACCAACTTATTCCTTTCCCTTCACATAAACACCCCTCTCAGATAATTACCCGAAGTAAGAACAGTGTTGACTGCAAGTGGGAAAATTTTCGACTCTAAGACGGAATCATACAACTTACCCCCCTTCTGCAGCATAAAGGAAAGAGGCTGTAGTCTTGGTTGGCAATAGTGGATGAGAAACTGAGAGACAAAACCTGCAGAAAAGATGCCGTAAGTTTCCATACTAAACAAAAAGATAAAGATAAATGAGTGAATTTGCCATCAAAATTATAAAATTACAGCCAGCATAATCAATGGATTATATTTGATCTGAACGCTTACGGATCTCCGTTCTTCACACGGCATATTTCACAGAAAAAATGGGTCGGGATTTGAGGCTTCATCCCCTCCTTCTCTGGAACGATTACACAATAAACATGTTGCCACACCAAACAGCTGGGATCTTCGCACTGCAACAAAAAATAGAACACAGTATAAATCGTCAACCAAGAAATTAAGAAGCCTAATCATGTTCCTATACAAAAACATGGTGTTAACGCCCCATTTGGCAGATCCTCATATTGCATTAAAATTTCAATCCCTAGAGTAAAACATAAATCAAAGATTGCAAACAAGCAAGGTGAAAAGAGAGAGTGCACCTGTATCATATTATTTGAGCCAACTGAATTGCCACATGGGCAACGAGTAGATTCAAGATGTTTTTTCACATCCTCCAGTTCACATAATTGAGGCTGATTACAAGAACCATGTCTTGCACTTCCAATGTTTGTAGCCAAATCTGGGGCACCAAATTGACGCACCCTGAAAGTTAAACAGCATGACATAACATTTACGGCCCCCATGAGAAAGAGAAACAACGGGGAATATAAAGTAGCAAAAAAGCAGACAACTCGTTACTTTCATTTAGAAACCAGATATGATTTCTTATTCTGAAATTCCTTAAATTGTAAATCACAAAACAGATGATAATGGTTCAGGATCAAATCTCCATTTCTACCATCTTCTATCATACGTCAAGGATCTTCACATATAGTCTTGCACACCTCATGCAATAATTCAGTATATGCAGCAACTTGGACAAATATTTATAATGGTAAAGAAAATGTTCTCCTATGGAGCAACTTGAACAAATGTCTTTCAGATTTCTCCTAAGTTCCAGTCTAATGGGTCTGTGGAAAAGATGAAAGCAAGTCTAATCGCTGAAGAAATGGGCAGCGGAAGGGAGAGGGTTTTGAGGTAACATTTTCTTTGACTGCAAGACTCAAGCCATCCTAACAATATCTGCATACCAGATGGATGCAATATATATGTGAAAAGTTATATATGTATATAATGTGTATATACATATATAGGTATATAGGTATATGTATATATACATAGGTGTATGTGTATATACATATATAGGTATATATGTATATGCATATATATACATAGATGTATGTGTATATACTTATATATGTGTATATGTGTATATGTGTATATGTGTATATGTGTATATGTGTATATGTGTATATGTGTATATGTGTAAATAGGTATCTGTGTATATATTGATTACAACCATAGAGAGGGAATCTTTCCTCATGATCTCCGAGTCTCTAAACTTCTCTTAGAATTCTGAGATCCAGCACTTTCAAGCCACCAAGAGCATCCAAAATCAACGAATAATAGATAATGGAGTAACAAACCTGTATATCTCATCTATAACCTTAGCAACCTTCTCACGATTCAAAGTGTGTCTTGAAGACCAGTTTTCAAGCTTCAAACCTGCCACTACATTACATTCAACATGCAAAAGAGAATAAGTAGAAGATATTGGAAACTACAGAAATGGAATACCAAAAACACACAGAACTAAAGCAATGAAGAAAGAGTACCCATGGGATTGAGTTGCTGGCTCTCTTGGAGAAGGATTACTGCCATTATTTTGTCTATTAGTGCCTGCTTGTGCAAATAATTGTTATCACCGATTAAATTATCAATTGGAAACTCAAATATCTTCCACATAATTAAATCAAATTCATGCACCTGCTTTTTTCCCTGCTTTGCTGCACCAATGCGTGAAAGCACATCTTTCAACTCCTTTATACGAAATGTTTCCAATTTTTTCTGCCAAGAATAAATTACATGTACAAAGAACAAAATCATGATATGTCTTCTTTGTAGAGACGACTACGCAGGTTCAAAGAAATAACACTTCATTGTGAGATTCCATTAAGGTAGATTGACAGATGAGCTAACATGCCAAGCATATTGTAAACTTTGTACATTTAGCCTGCGCTGTGCAGTTAGAAAATAAATGATGTTTCACATTCTGAGCATGATAATATGGGAGTGCCTACCAAAGTGATAAATCAATACATACTGCATTTTTTTCAATATTGCAAATCTACGCATAGCCAGAATGTAAAGCTAACATGCACGTTCAGTAGCTAAATGATGCTTAGAGGCCATGTGTCAACACATACGGAATCCTTATCTAAGTAATGAATCAAGAGTCACTATTTTTCCTTTTTGCAGGTTTAGGCATATAGCTGGCATGAAAGCCTAACAGAATTTTTCTATACTGCAAATCTAAGCAAAGCCAAATATAAACCTATCTTGCACATCCTGTAGATCCATGATGCAAAATCTACCTGAGAATTGAAAATCTACTTTGAAAAATTAAGCACAGTCAGCATGCAAATTTACCTTGGACTGTATATCCAGTAGATCCATGATCCTTAAGGACAGATTTCCATACATCACAGATGTCTACTTACGTAATGAATCAATAGTCAAAATGAAGTTTTTGTCTATTTTTGGAAACCTACCTGAATTCATTGTTAGAGAAAAAACTTTTCTTGCCTATTTTGAACATTTAAGTAATACTAGCATGGTACTCTACCTTGCAATGTGCATCAAGGAGATCCTGCTTGACAGACCACTTCGACGTAGGACTATTGAAGAAATTAAGTCATAGTCACATTATAGTTTTTTTTCTATTTTGCAAATTTAAGCATATCTAGCACAGAAATCTCACATTTCTTCTATTTTGAAGATTTATGCATAGATGACATGGAAACATACCTGGACTTGCAAATTTAAGAATACCTAGCATGGAATCCTACCATGCATTGTCAATGAAATGAATTTATAGTCACATCCTAGGTCTTTTTCTATACTGAAAATATAAGGATAGCTTGCATGTAAACCTCAACATTTCTCCTATTTTGCATACTAAGCATAGCTGGCATGGAAACCTACTTGTACTGGTCATTTTTCTCCTATTCCGCAAATTTTAGCATCGCTTGCATAGAAGTCTCATTTGTTCTTCTATATTGCAGATTTAAGGCATGAAAACCTACCTGAATTCAGCATTTTCAATCTATTTCACAAATTTAAGAATAGCCATCATGGAACCGCAATGTTTCTCTGTTTCCTAGATTTAAGGATATTTGGCATGGAAAACTACCTGAATCCATCATTTACTCATATACTTTGCAAAGTTAACCATAGTTGGCATGGAAACCTACCTTGCACTGCGCAGCCAGAACGTCCATGATGTTGGGAGGACACGTTTCAATACAGAAAAAGTGTACTTCGAAGTGAAGAACTCATAGTCACAGTTGAATTGTGGTTCTTCTTTGGATTTCCTCTTTAAACCAAAACTGGGAGATGGACGCTGTTGACACAGAGAAGGGAATGCGATTTGAATACAGAAAAAGAACCTAAACGATTGAATCGTGCTCCTTCTACGAAATTCTTCCTCGAAATTCTTCCTCGAAACAAGTAAAAAAAAAGGAGGGACGGGGTCTTCAATCGATGCTGTGCAGACAGGCAGAGGAAAGGGAGTGGTGGAGATGGATCGGTGCAGACGGCGCAGATGAAACGGCCATGCGGGAGACGGGGAGCAGAAGAAAGCTTCTTGCGAAGAATCAGTGGCGACAGAGAGAGGGCGGAGGAGGAGCACAGGACCGGATGACTAGTTGGACTGAAGGCTTTCTAGAGAGAGGATGTGAATGGGAATTTGATGGGCTAAGAAGAGAGAGGATGTGAATGGTACTTACTTTGAGGATGGGGGGGTAAATATGCTACAAAATCAGAAATAGGCATATGGCAAAGGGAATCACGGCCATGGACGGTGCAAGGCGTGTTTCCCACGGCACGTGCAATCTACACCGTTAGATCTACACCTTTAAAGAAATGCTCGTTTGGTAGCCTAGCTTATTTCCGCAGCTCGACTCTCTCACTATAGTAGTAGCCCGACTCAAATCCGTAGCCCAACCAACTTAGGGCAATAACCCAACCGACTCAAGACAGTAGCCTGACCATCTCAAAGCAATAAACCAACCATCTCAAAGTAGTAGCCGACTATCACAAAGTAGCAACCCAACTCAAATTGAATCATATTTGTGTTGAGTTTCAAAAAATTGTCCAAAAAACAAATTTGACATCAAAATCCTTGAGTTTTAGAGTTATAAAATTTTCACCAATAAAATTAAAACACACGCAAATCATCTTCCCAATGTACTCCAAAAACCTAAAAATGAAAATTGAATCCATACAAAAGTAGAGATCATCTGAACTCTTGTGTTGAGGTTGGCCAATTGTGGTAATGTTGGTCGAGCTACTCATTAATGAGTCATGCTACTGCCTATGATAGGGCTACTCATTAATGAGTAGGGTTATTGCCTAGAGTTGGGCCACTCATTAATGAGTATGGCTATTGCTTAGAGTCAAGCTACTCATTTTCATGTCATTATTTCAAAATACCTTTTGACACCGTTGGCACCATATATACAATTAGACGCCATATAACCAAAAATATTTATACTTCCATTAGTTAAGAAAAAATACATAGGATAATATACAACTCATATGTTACAAGCCACTTTGCATGGCTACAAGAAAACAACATGTATAAATGAAGCAACAAAGCCTTAGCACCGAATTACTCGACAGGATCCCCACAACATGAGCCTCACATAACCCACATTCAGCAAAGACACCCTCCAATCTCTTCACAATTCAGCACCCGTCTCTATGTTTGGTAACCTTGGAGGAAACAGCCACCGAAGTGGCTGATAAATCCACTTTGCATTGGCATCCACCACTTGTAGCATCAAAGAACCTCTCCATTTAAGAAGGAAGCGGTATCTAGTTTATTCACTCACATTAGAGGGCCCCTAAAGGCTCTCAAACTTTCCTTGTAGCATAGAAATCAGATTAAACCAAATCATCATTAAACTCTTAACTGATGGGGTTCACTTCCTGGTAAACGACTCCTTGCACCTAGATACCCACACTTGCCAAACAATAAGGCCAGCCACTAAAAACCAAATATCTACATATCATTCATGTATGTAGAATGAACCTCCTTGAGCTGCAGGTTGTACAGTTCCATTCACCACCTTTAAGAGAAGGAATATTTCCATTCCACCCATGAAACCATGAAGTCGATTCAATAGCTAACCAAGCAACTGTTGCACTTGATCTTAAGCTCCTCGTCCAGACTTCTTGGGCTCACGGGCAACTCCGCAAACAATGTGTGATGTCCTCCAAACTCGTTCCACATGCCTTGCAATTACTCATGCCACCCCTTTTCCCCAACCACTCTCCGGTTGGAACAGCCTGATGGGTGATTAACCAAAAAAACACCTTGACTGTTAGAACCAAGAGAAAAGATAGAGTGACAGAATAAAGATATAAAGAGATCACAAGAAGAGAGGAATGAATGTATTAAAGTAGAATGAGAATGGATACAAGATAGGCGATGACAGTTTAAGACTTTTGTCCGTCGGAATAGTAACCGACGGACAGGAGCGCAAAAATATAGAATATAGTAAAAACGCAATGCATGTAAAACGGTTCACGCAGGAAGCGTGAACGGCTAAAAGACCTTGTCTGTGTATATAAAGGGCAGAAATCCTCTGATAGAGGTAGCGTGTAAATTTTGGTGCATAGAGCGGATCTTAATAGAGTTTTATCTTCTCTGATATCTTGTGCATAGCAATGGTTAATCTATTGTGTGTCTGTGATTCTTGGTGGCGTATTGCAATCATTGTAATCGTAAGAAGCGTAGGCGTAAGTGCGAGTGTTGTGACTAGTGCACTAACTAGGGAGTTCGATTGTAGCCGTCTCTCTTATACACTACTAGGATACGGAGAGTTATCCCATTACGTATTACGGTACGATGGTACCATTCGTGGCCACGCAGTCACCTTGAGGTCTAGGTCGAAGGATTGACTGAAGATTGTGTTCCTAATCGGTAACACTTTTGGCACGCTTGGTGATTTGTGTCTTCTCACAGACGAACAACGACGAATGGATGTTTAGCCGCAGACGTCCCAAAGAACCAACACGACAAGACTGACCAATCACAAGGTCCATCACACGCTAGGCAGAGGAACGCGCATGGCAAAAACCTCGCCTCAGTGACCTCAGTGACCTCAGTGATACCTGTCGGGACCACAAAGACGACTTTCCGCTGACCAAATACCTCGGCGACACAAGCACCGTGGTCCTTCCCTACCCTCCGTAGTGTCCAGCATGGTCTTCTAGTATCCTCGCTTCAACGGCGAAACCGACGCCGCAACCCACATTCGCCTGTTCCTAAATGTCTGGAATGCAAATCACATGGCGCAGAGCCTTCCCGAGGAAGTTGCGCACTAGTCCAAAATGACAGAGTTCGAATTAACTCTGGATGGGAGAGCGGCGTTTTGGCATTCGCAGATGGATTTGCTAGCAATCAAGACATTCGACCAGCTGCAGTCAACCTTTTGCGTTTCTTTCATCGGAAGGTGTGGCAACGCGAAATCCTCGGGCAGTTTTATACAATTAAAAAAATTGTTGGCCGAGACTGTAGCGGATTTCAGTTTAGGCTTCCAAAATCTACGACGGAAATTAGAACGGGGCCCGACGAAGGACGAGGCTCAAGAGACATTCCTGGCAGCTCTACGACGACCGATACGGAGGACGCTCAACAACAGTAGCGTGAAAGGAGAAACGACTGACATGGTCATAGAACGAGCGCTACAACTCGAGTTGGACGACGAGGAAGAAAGGTTTTCCATGTCCTCCTTATGGCAAGCGTTACCTCAGGACGAGGAATGCCACTTCCGCCAGGCAATCCAGTGCACGATTTGCTTGAATTCTGGGCATTTCGTAATCGAATGCAACATGCGAATCCACTGCCCAATCTGTCACTCGAAAGCACACACGGTTGAGCAGTGTGAATACAATATGTTGAACAAAGCCATGCCCACAATACGAAGCGTGGAAACACAGCGCCCCCCTCGTCATAATGAGCTAAGGCGGCAAGACTAGCGACCTCGGTATATGGATCGGAACCCACGTGATGACCGGCACTACTGGAATCGCCGAAATAACAACAATTCCGAGGAAGACGAGCCAGAGGATGAAGACGACTGTGGCAACCACAAAAACACTAAAGGGGGCCGACGCTACGAGAATTACTGTCCGACGAACAAACGGGGCGGCTTCAATGGGCCTCGAGGAAAACATCGTCAGTATCGGGACCAATGGCGGTACGACGAAAGTTCGGACGATGACTAGCACTAGGAACCGCATCGGGACCAACAACAACCACCGCGTACGCTCCGAAGAATGAACCAGGACCGGGAGGAGCAAGTCACACCTGGGGATCGCCACACACCAGTAGTTGCCGAGAAAGGCGAATCTAGCATCCATTGTTTTGTTTGCCAACAACGCGGACATTATGCCACGCAATGCCGATTACGCAAGGGCAAGGGGCCCGCCGTCAATACGATTACGGCGGAAGTGCAGCAAGTCACGACACGACAACAAACAAAAAATGTTCATTGGGCCGCGCAAGCTGAGATACGTCAGACGGCCCAAGCATGGGTTGAAAAAGCAAACGCGGCAAATACGGAACGCATGCGGAAGGAGTCCGCAAACACGATGGAGCTGTCAGAGGAAGATGTAATATCTCCGGATTGCATATGGCAAGCATTGACAGGCTGTGAGATAATGTTAACCATGGAGAAGCTACTTCAACTAGTCCCACGGTTCCGCCAGGCCGTGAAGGATCGTATAACAGGCAGGCCTGGGATAAGCGTCTCCGCAAATTTTACGAACATCAGCGTCAAACCAACAGTGGTGGATCACCACAATCCGACTATTAAGTTGATACTACACGGTCAGGAAATCCCAAGATGCGTAATTGACGGCGACTCTGGCATCAATGTAATTAGCGCGAAGACATGATCACAGAGCTCAAGTTCGCCATAGCCAGCAGTCCTCACCCATCAGCCACGAGCCTCACCATCCGACTATGCCGATACCTATTTCTGTCGCCTTGCGTCGATGGCTCATGGAGAAACGCTTGGATGGATACATTAGAGTCGTCGAGGCACCTCCCCACCCTTACGCACTGGACATCGGTCGGAAGCTCAATATCGACACGGTCACCAACACATCCATCTGGAAAAAGCTTGACCTGTCATCACTAGGAGAAAGGCCTTTCGAAATCCCTCCTGCGGAAACTTTGCAGAGGTATTTCGGGCCATACTCGGCGTCCGCCAAGGCATGCAGAACGAAGGAAATCCCCGACCCCTTTTTCCGCGAAATAGCCAAGTTTCTGTTGGAGGTCGGATGCGTACATGTAAACGTGTATGGGATGCCCAAGCAGAAGGCAGGTATCATCATTCATACCTTTGAAGGGCACACGGTCAATTGGGGGCTCATTACGGGACGAGCGTTGTAGGAAGGCTTGCATGCATATCAAGGAGGCAAAAAGCTAAGGCCTATCATACAACAGTATCTGACGATATTATTCCCACCCCGAGGACTGTCGGCACCGTAGCCCAGCAGACCCACACCGCCGCCACGATCCGCGAAGAGAAGGTTAACGGAGTTGGCCACCACAGAGTGGGAAGATGAGCCCCAATTAGCTTAGACAAACACACAAACAACGTAGGAAGAATGGGCGGAGCGGAGCGAGGAAGCTACGTAGAAGCCAGAAGCCGAGCCAAGTCAAGGAAGCTCGAGGCTGAAACGACGGAGGTTGGGCATGAAAGATGGGCGCGGGTTAGTTAAAGACACACTCGCAACCACAGAGACGACGACCGTGGTCGACAGCTCCATAGTTACGGAGCCCAACACGACCTTCGAAGTAATCCGGGAACCACGACCGATCATTATGGCCCAGTCACAGCGGGGGAAAGGCGTATTTACAGCGAAAAGTGAGGTCCTGACATATCCGGATATTCCGAACACGGCCCATGAGTTCGACGCACTATTATAGTTCGGAACCACCTTTGAACTCATGGAATTTTTGGCAACACAACAAATAAAAGTCTCACAACGTATGGTCGAGGAGCACGCGGAGCGCCAAATGATCGAGCGTGCGCTAACACAAAAGACGGAAAGAGATGATGAGGACCAGTTAGCCCGAGTCGGCAAACAACAGAACGCCATTATATGCCGAATGGGGATGGAACTACCCCCATTAAACACGGCCCTTGTCGAAGTTCATAGGGAACTAGCGAAGGTTAGTATGGGCGCCAAGGATATGGCGATTAAAAATAAAAATGTTTGGAAGACTGTTAAACTGACCCAAGCCGAGCTACAAAAGGCCAATGCACACATCGTGGAGTTGAAACGTAACGCAACTATGGTGCAGCAGACAACGCAACCAACAACCAACGCCGCCAAGGCCCTGAGAGAAGAAATTGAAGCCCAGACCGCCATTACCTCGAAAGCAAAACGGATCGTGCAACTAGCGGAATCGGAGATTGACCATCTCCGCTCCGAACTTCGCCAGTCCTCAGACAGAGAAAAGGACATCTGGGCCAACGGCTGAAAGGCAGTGAAGACCCTGGAAGAGAAACTCGTAGCAGAGGCAGCATAGCACAACCGCACGAAAGAAGAAAACGCCAAACTACGGGAGGAAGCGAAAAAATCGGAAGCAACGATTACGGGACTTCGGGTGTTATTAGACAAGAAGAAAGCATGGTTCGACGAGCAGCTGGTAGGCGAACAGGAGAGGAGGCATCAACTCGAAATCCGCTTGAACAATGAAATGGGAAAGCTAGAAGAATTACATTCGAAGGAATCTCAACTATGGGTAGTCATGTGGAGCACTTATGATGAAGCGGTGGCGGTTAGTAAATAAGAAATCGACAACCTCAAGAAAACCGTAGAAGAAGCCCGCAACCGTTGCCAAACAATAACCGACAACGTGCGCATACTTCTTCAAACAAATCGGGAGAGGTTTACAACGCAATTAAAAGCGGCGCTAGACAAAGGTTGGATGGCGTGGGCCGCACAAGCGGCGGAATTGCATACATACCGGGCGAACTGGGAGAACCGAAGGAAAGACGGCTGAGGGTTCTACAAGGTCAATGAGGAAAGCATTGCGGTAGTATGCGAGGACCTAGTACAGGACTATCGCACGCTAGCGGACCAACACTCCTAGGAACTCGCGCAACTACTAGAAGATTTTGGCGAAAGTCAGGAGGACCTGTTTCACCAGATCATGCAAGCCGGCAGCATGCGAACAAACGAGGAACCCATTGCTATACCAACTCCAGATACTACCGAACAAGAGGAACCTCAACCCATGTCACCAGAAATAATCGCCACGGTGGACAGCACGGAACGACAATCAAAGCCCCCTGCGATACCAGAAAGTGAAACCGTCAACCAAGAGGAACCCCAGCCTCATTCACTAGAGCGTACGACTACGGTCGACACCACGGAGGAGGTTACGGACGAGACGGAACCTCGACCTACCGCAAGCCTGCCGGTGGCCGAACCAACCACAATAGCACAAGATGAGCCAGCAGAGCCCGGACCGCCCACACAAGAAGCCAACGACACCATGGGAAGCCCTACCGAGCAAGTAGTGGTGGAACCACACAACAACGAGCCTACGGACACCACGCCATCCCCGGACCCAAACACCGAAGCATAACCAAACATCAGGGCCATTTTGGAGGAAGATTAAAGGGGTGGGTCCGACGTGCCAGGGCACTGTCCCACAAGCGTGCCAGGTGTTGTCCGTCGGAATGGTAACTGACGGACAAGAGCGCAGAAATATAGAATATAGTAAAAACGTAACGCATGTAAAACGGTTCACGCGGGAAGCGTGAACAGCTAAAAGACCTTGTCCTATGTATATAAAGGGAATAAATCCTTTGATAGAGGTAGCGTGTAAATTTTGGTGCATAGAGCGTACCTTAGTAGAGTTTTATCTTCTCTGATATCCTGTGCATAATTGTGGTCAATCTACTATGTGTGATTCTTGGTGGTGTATTGTAATCGTTGTAATCATAAGAAGCGTAGGCGTAAGTGCGAGTGTTGTGACTAGGGAGTTCGGTTGTAGCCGTCTCTCTTATACGCTACTAGGATACAGAGAGTTATCCCATTACGTATTACGGTACGACGATACCATTCATGGCCACGCAGTCACCTTGAGGTCTAGGTCGAAGGATTGATTGAAGACCGTGTTCCTAATCGGTAACAAAGACTGGTGTTGATTCGAATTGATTTGAGAATACATGTATGCCCCTATTTACAGGTTCCTATAGAATAGCCTAGAGATTTCTATAATGTTCTAGACCTAGAATATTCTAAGATGTTCTAGGATATTCTAGAATGTTCTAGAATATTCCAAAGTATTTACAATAATCAATGTATTAACATGATCATAGTCTATCTTAATGGTTGGGTTCTTGATTATGTATTACGAGGTCTTGGGTTCAAGCCCAAATGAAGCCATGATGTTTATGTATTCATGACACAACACTGGGTCATTTAGAACAGGTAATATGTTGTATTCCTTTATTGAAAAATACATGAGATGTCAAGATTTACAATTTTTTAACAAACTTTCAAGAATGTATCACTCATGCGCACATGACTTTTAAAAACATCAATAAAAACACAAGTAATATTATGGTGTGCATGTATGCCTTTGTGCCACTCTTTTAGCACACCCTTTTTAGGATGCATGTACCTAAGCCGACCCACCCTTTTAGCATACCCTTTTAAGCTAAGCCAACCCAAATGGGTACCTTTGTATAAACTATAAATTGAGTAAGAAGTAAGAAGCTAATTAGACTGGTTTTGATCTCTTATGTGCATTTCACATATTGGTGGAGATGCGGGGTACCAGTCCCCCACGTCCAAGCATCCACCTCTTCCCCCTCACCTTAGGTTGCCCACTAACTTCTTGTCCCATGAGTTTCTCCGATCCCCCTCCTACACGATAGCCCTCTTGCCCCCCACCTCAGCCAAGTCTAGGTTGTGCTCAGTCCACAGGAGAGATTGATCTTCGCTGCCATATGATCTTTCCTCGATTCCCCTCCGACACAATAGCCCTCATGTCCCCCACCTCAACAAAGTCCAGGTGGCCCTCAGTCCACATGAGTGATTGATCTCTATTCGCCGATTGCTAGCTCGTTTTCCGTCACTAGCCCCGTCCAACTATCAAGGCCAACAGTTCCACGGGAATGTCCTCAACCTCATTGCAACTCAACTATGTGTCCGTAGATGTTTACATCCCCACGCCATCTTCACCGAACGCCTCAACAAGACCCTCAAACACGAGATGGTTGCATAAATCAACCCTTTTTGAGCATTCTATGGGCGTAACCCTCGCCTCGCACTAGAATCATCCATGGATTTCCATTTGAAACTTGCCATCAGTTGCTCCCCCTCCTTCGACAAGCCACTGTTCTTGTTCTTGTTCATGTACCTTTCCTATTCTTGTTCATGCTCCTCAATCTCATGTTTCTCGCAGGGGGGAAATGTGGTGTGCATGTATGCCTTTGTGCCACTCTTTTAGCACACCCTTTTTAGGATGCATGTACCTAAGCCGACCCACCCTTTTAGCATACCCTTTTAAGCTAAGCCAACCCAAATGGGTACCTTTGTATAAACTATAAATTGAGTAAGAAGTAAGAAGCTAACTAGACTGGTTTTGATCTCTTATGTGCATTTCACAATATTATTAAGATTTCAAAGTTAACCTATATTTTCTAAAATCATACACATATTTATCCAAACATTCACTTTGATTACGAGAATGCTTTCAACTATCATTAAAATATGCTTCACTTTACACAATGTCGAATTTGAATCCAATTCAACAATTTTAGAAACACAATTTTAATGCTATATTTCTCTATAACTCCTATAAAGTTTGTTATGATAAATGAACGAATTGCATTTTTCGGTGTAATTAGAAACATATCCACACGTGAATATCACTTTATATACCTCTCATGCTCAAAAACTTCTACAAACATTATATCTCACTATGATATGAACAACCTACATGTAAGTTCACCAAATGTATGATAAACACTCAAAGTTATCAAACCAATGAGATAGTGCAAAGAAATGGTACGCAAACAAAATAATCTTATATTCCAAAAGAAGTCTAGTGTTACAATTTTATATAGTAAAAAATACAAACTAATATACAATCACTCCATTAGGAGGTTCGGAACAGGTTGCTCTCCAAGATCAACTGAGAGTGGTGCTACATCAACATGTTCTATATCCTCAGCTGAATCTTGTATGTGTTCGGAACCCGATGCATCTTCAAGGTCAACCAGGTCGGCTCCGTCCTCATCTATAGGTTCCATCGATTCTCTGGAGGCCATTTGAAACATCTCTGTTTCGTTGATGTGCTTTGCCCCAACCTCTTGGTCCTGGTCGGGACAGTCCCAGATGCCTTGGATCCTCATCTTAATAAAGTTGAGTTGGTCGGGGTCCTTCTCCAATGTGACGCAGTTCCTAAACAATTTGAGAGCACATGTAGTCGTCGTTCCTAAACAAACAATCACACATTGCATAAGTAAGAAAAAAAGACAATAAATGGTATTTCATTTTTAAAAAACTAGATGAAACTGTTGTGATTACCTGTTCTAGAAAACAAGTCGAGAACCCAATCATCAGGGTTTGAGAACCACTTGACCAATCGATTTATTAAGCGCTATGGCTTTTGATAAGGGTTTACTAAACTCTTATCGCCAGGTACGTGTCACAATTTTTTTGTTACAGTTGGGCACATGATATAATTGACAACATTGCGTTCATTAACATGTGCCCGAGCCTTCTTCTTAGAAATTGTGTCGTAGTAGCCCATGCACATGTGCTCCACAACGCTCACCATTCGATCACCTGGAGCGAGTTATGTTCGTTTTAATCCTATTTCACAATTGTTTCAAAACAAGTTAATAAATATGTCGTAAGCAACATAGATTCCACAGATTAAATATATAGTAGCAGAATGTTTACCAATGCATATGTTCGGTGGTGGCATGGCATCTCGACTTCAATGCAATCGTGACCGATAACGCTTGAACCATACTGTGAAATATAACAATACGCCATAATGGTGCTAGGGTCAGCTCCGTGAAGTCCTTAACCATCTTCTCTATTTGCGGATATTTGTATGACACATCGTTGTATGTTGAGCCTGATATTCTGAAACCATGCGGTATATCCGCGATGAGCAATGTATAATGTCTCTTAGGTAATATGTCAAACATATTACCCACATCACCATTATATACACTATAATACAATTGTTGGAAAGGATCACTCTTGTGCAAAAAGCTTTTGACGGTGTTGTGAAGATTTCCGGCTATAGTGTGAAACCGGGGTGGAATAGGGCAAGTGGGTGGTGTGTAACATGTGCACATATATAGTAGGAAACGGTGTATAGAATAAAAGGGGAGTATTTATCCCACATTGTAACGCCCTCCCGTCCTTGGTCTATAAAACGAGGGAGGGGGTCCCTTGTTGAGGGGTTGCCCATTTTGAGTTAGGAGGGTATACCGTTAGAGTTAGGGTTAGGCAATTTCTCTTATTCTTGCTTCGTTCTAGGGTTTCATCTTGGTAGTTTCCTTTCTTTCTTCTTCTTCTTCTTCTTCGTCGTGTGGGTTGTAAGGTCATGTCTGTTTAGGGTTTGCTTCTACTTGGTCCCCTATGCAAGACCCCGCTCGGCGCGACGAGCCCGAGAGCTCCCCGATCGACGGCTTGGCAGCAGGCTATTGTTGTAACCTAACCTACCTTGGTTCGGCTCGAAGCCAGGGCGGTATCTTTTCCCTTGTAATATATATATACTCATATCTGTTTGTGCATATTGATGTATTTAGCAGTGTTTATTTGGCGGTGTTGGGAGCATAGCCCTTTTGTTTCCTGTGCATAAGAGTCGGTGTCGCGCGCATGCTCTTTCTCTCATTTCTCTCTCTCTCTCTCTCTCTCTCTCTCTCTCTCTCTCTCTCTCGTGTTCGGTTGCCTCCGGGACGTGTCCAGAGTCGGTTTCTCAGCATCCCTTCCTCCCTCGTCCGAGACCCCCGTGGTCCCGCCCTTTTGACACACACACGCATAATAATGTGACAACGGTATCTGAGTCCTCAGCCACTTCGAGCTCTGTTCCTTTTGTTATACGTTTCTCGTATTTAGCTCATTCTAAATGGGCGATGAAGGCGCTAGGTATGCCTTCATTGTTGTCACTATTCCTCTTTGAACGAGGTGGTTTCTGTAATTATAAACTTTGTAAGAAGAAACCCATTATCCAAAAATCAATTAATATTTGCATAACATTCATACCCATTCTCTAAAAACAATAAAGAATTCTTCAAGAGCCTTATAAGATGATGTTTTTGGGCAAGTTTGCTCCAGTTCTTCCCACGTAGGCAGGGACAATTTTTTCATCATCAACTCTTGAATCTTCATATACACCTTATGGCTAAAAAACAAATGAAACTAAAATTAGAAAAAAGGACAAATCAACAAAGCAATCAAATCACTTTTGTAACTCACTTTTGTAACTCTGCAACCATTTCGTCAAGGCTAAACTCCTTGGTGGCCACTCTTGATAATACATATATCAATAATCTATCATCCTTAATTCCTTGCAGTGACCACTAAGGAAGTAGCTTCATATCTTCGACTAACTCTTCAATTACTAAGTCACTTTTGCGTTGTTGTGGTGTACTTTGTACACTACGTAAAATATGTGTAGAGTATCCGATGGACTAAGTATAAAGAAATAGGAGAAATATACATGCATAGGGCAGGATTTGAACCTTGTACCTCCATGTGAACGATTTTAAGCCTTATCATTGTACTAGCATATTATGAATTTTAAAGTTATAATAAACTTTATCCCATGTAAATATTCTAGATAAGCATGATAGAAAAAGTTATTCATGCATACACACTCGAGTTAAAAGAAAAGATGTGATAGAAAGCTAATCATGCACATGTAGTGTGCATGAAAACAAAAGTTAGAAAAAGCATGATGCTTGCATGTGATAAACTTAGACTCTTCTCTCACTATATAAGGAAGAGAGAAAGATATATAGGGGTTGTTGATATTTTATAAGGGCTGATTAATAAAAAATATTCGTGGGATTCACGATTTTGCCATCTATTCCTCTCTTACAATCTAAGTATCAATTAATACACTATACTCGTGGGATTCACAAGTTTCATATCTTCATTTTGAAATCTATTCATAAATAACCTTATCTCATATTCTTCTTTCTCCTAGTCCAAAACCACAACGGTTCCCACCCGACTCACGCAAACGATCCGGAGCGAAAGGCCCGACACAAGTGGTGAACCCGACGTGAAACCCGGGTGGCAAGGAGATGGAAAATCAACTGGAAACTAACAACATGATGGTGATGTTCGAGCGGATGCTACAAGAACAACGCGCGATGTCGGAGATTGCGGTGGTAGTAGAGTGGCTCGTGCAATGTAACATGCAATTCAACGGGAAGGATGTGTCATGATATTTGCGAGATTACAAGGCGGAAATGCTACGGTGCGGAATATCAGAAGGATTGCAGGTGACATCCTTCAATCGGGTGGCTACGGACGGGCTTCAAGGGAGTACCCACGGGATACAACAACAAAATCCGACGTGGGAAGCATTTGAAGAAGCGCTAAAGACCATGTTCGCCATCGAGGACTCCTCCAAGGCAACGCGGAGGGGATTCGAAGATTGGGTGGAAACGCTAGACAAGGGGTTGAAGGTCCTCGATGTGTTTTCGGCATTCGAAAGTCGGTTCAGGAGGTTGTCCACGAGAGATCAAGCTATCCTCGCACTGGACAAAGTGATCATGTTCTTATGAGTCGTGGATGTCCGGGACCGGAAAGATCTTGGAATGCTTCTAGAGGACACCACTATTGAGAGTGACCTCACCAATACATGGGAAAACGTGCGGGACATCGTTGCGCAATACACAAAGAGGGGGCAATGGCTTGGTAGTGAAGAAAAGAGGGTTTCGGAACCAATTCCGAAACCAAGATCCGGATTGGAAGACCATCAACCTTGGGCTCGGAAGACTACGACCAAGAAGGGAATCGATGCAACCACGGTGGAGCAGTTGCTGAAGGAGATGGAGAATCTGAAAATCGCGATGGTGAAGAAGTCGGATGATCGTTCCACAAGTTCCAAGTATATGGACCGTCGATGCATATGGTGCGACAACACCGAACATGATTGGAGGGATTGCGATGAGCACAAGGAGGCGCTACGACAGAATCTTATCTACTATGAGGGAAATCAGATTCATTCGATGGACTCTCAGAAGCCACTCCGACCGAACTTCCGAAAAGGCGGCATGAAGAAGGTCCTAGAAGAGGAAATAGCAACGAAAAGCAATTATGCGACAACCGCGGGGATATGTGTGGGTGAGTCCTCTGGAGCAAAGGCGTCTTTTTGGCCAGAAGTACTAGAAAACCCCAAGAAAACTAACTCTAATGAGATCCGAAGCACCGCGGAAGGCATCCGAGAAGCTACAAGATGGCAGTGCCCAATCGATAAGAATAGCGTGTACACCCAATGCCAAACTCATGAGGTGTATGTAGATGAGAAACGACGATGCATGGATGATGCGGCCGGACCATCAAAGACGCCGGAGAGTTGGGACTCTGAAGGGAAGGGGAAAGGAAAAACAATTCCAGCATTCAAACTCGCTTTGGACATCGAGCAACGAACGGACTTAAAAAATGTGTTCGAGGAGAGAATCCTCGATAACCGAGTAGATTTTTTGCTTCGGGAATTACTCAGAATAGCGAAGAAGGAGTTCCACGATCTTCTTGTGGATCTCGCGAAGAGAAAAATACAAAATGCGGAGGAAAATGCTCCAAGGGTGAATGCAAATACCGTTCTAATGAATGACACTGAATTGGAGGATGAAATTCCGAACTCCCACTACACAAGGCCACATTGGGCACGCGCAACTACGGAGACTCCGGTCCGAATCGGAAACATTAAAGAGCCCGTACTAGCATTGATTGATCACGGATCGAAGATCAATTTGATGTCCACGGAGTTCTACCGGAAGGGGAAGTGGCCTATTAACACTAATCATGGATGGAAGATCCGAGCAACCACTAAAGCAACAAAAGATTTATTTGCGGCTTGTCCGGATGTGACGGTGAAGATTGGAGATGTGGAGATTGGCCAAAATTTCTTCGTGCAAGTTGAGGTCTCACACTCTGTGATCCTCGGGCAACCCTTTATCACGGATTCACGGATGGAGACAAAGGTGCTCAATAGCGGAGCGGCTTTTGCACGAATTCGGAGCCAAAGCGGGGGAAAATCGTCTAATTCCTAACCGTGCCATCAAATTACGAAAGGAACAAGAGAGAGCTCTTGTCCCAAACAAAAATGGATTTTTAAAGCGGACCGTTGCGGAGTGGGGAAGTAATAGTCTGAGAAGCCTTGATACCCCACATAGGAAGAAAACTCTCGTAGCAAAAAAAGTACGAATTGGTACGAATGGGGCATCTTCATACACGGTCATAACTGGAGTAATGAAGAAAGAATTCCGAAAGGTGCAAGTTGAGTTACGGTCTGCATCAATAATAAAAGAAGACGAAGAAATCGTGGGAGTGGTCGAAGAAGTGTTCTATGGGAGCACGCTACAACGGCTTGACGATCTTGCAGAAGAGAATAGCTAGGGAGACCGGGTAGTTCCGGTGGAATCGGTCGAGATGTACGAGATCATTGCGAAAATGGGGTCGGATGCGCTCCGCAAAGAAGAAGCAATGGTATGTACGAAATATAAGACCATGGAGAAGAAGGTGAAACCGGTCGTGGGACCGCTACTCGCCGATAGCAAACAAAAGAGGAAAGAACTTTCGGGAGATCCGACACTTCGGAAGTCCGTGGATATCGAACATGCCTTCACAAATGAGACCCGGAAAAAACTTCAGATTGGTGGAGGTGGTTTCCTCTCACAAAATGAAGAAGAACAGTTTCGTGAGATGTTGGAGCAACATGGAAGAGCATTTGCATTCACATTGAGAGAGATATGGTGTGCTGATCCGAAGATAGTGGAGCCGATGGTGATCTTCACGATTGATCATGTGTCATGGAACCTGAAGCCGATTCCGGTGCCATGGGCGCATATTCCGAAAATCATTTACTTGCTCAAGAAGAAGGTGGCGACGGGGATTCTAGAGCTATCAAATGCTCCGTACTCAAATCGATGGTTTACGGTTCCGAAGAAGAATGGGTCAGTCCAGTTTATTCAAGATTTGTAACTGGTGAACAAGGTCACGATCCCGAACTCCAGAGTCGGTCCGATAGTGGACGAATTTGTGGAAGCGTTTGTCGGTCGCGCGATATACTCCATCGGAGACCTATACTCCGAGTATGACCAATTCCAACTAGCCATAGAGAGCCGAGATATCAATACCATGCAGACACCGATAGGATTAGTCCGGATGTGCACGCTACACAAGGCGCGATGAACTCGATCGCACATATGATGAATGCTATGAACAAGGTGCTCCGGGACTGCATTCCAGAGATAACGATGCCCTTCCTAGATGACATTCCGATAAAAGGATGTGCGGTGGAAGATAAAGATGAGACTATGGATGATCGGGGATGCCGAAAGTTCATAATCGACCATATTCGCGATTGGGAGAATGTGTTACGAAAGTTAGAAGATGTGCACCTAACACTCTCCGGAGAGAAATCAACATTTGGGCAATAAGAGATATTGGTAGTCGGACATCTATGTGGGCCCTACGACGAAGACTGTCACCAACCAAGATTGATGTGATTCAAGCTATGAAAGAAATATGTGAGTCACAATCTGAAGTCCGTAGGTTGAATGGGGTTGAATGGGTTCTGCAAAAAGTGAGACAAAAGCTAAGCTATTGGAAGATTGCAACATGGCCACTTCATGTCAGATTGAGGATAGTGCAATAAATATTCATGGCTTATATGCAGTATTACTTAATTATGATTGATTGGCCGAAACACATGATACAAAAGATTAACTCAGAAATCATAAGCAACTTTTGGTGCTCTAAGCAGTTGCATAGAGGTAGACAACTTTTATCACTAGAGAAGATATGCACTCCACGATTGAGTAGATGGCTCAATTTTCTTAATTTGCATTTGCATATGTTGGCTAGAAAAGCTACTTTGTTGCCGAAATTTGCTAAAAAAACATTGCCTTGGGTAAGAATGCTATCTGATATGTTTGATCATTTGAAAACTAAGTCATTTGGCTCATGGGAAACTAATCATTGGGATGTAGTGTTTGGAATGCTTGGTGGGCACATCAAAGGTTGTCTGTTTAGCTCAAAGCTTCTAAAGCACTAGAAGGACGTATTGCACCACATAAAATGGAGAGGTAGGAATTCACAATCAGGGAACTCTTTACGCCTCGAAAGCTTACACTAGAGTGCTATATTCCCACAGTCATTAGCTGAACAAGAGCCTAGGAAAGCTTATTTTTTTAGCAAAGAAGGGGTTGAAATCAATTGCAAATGTGGTAAATGACCAAGGTCACTTATTGCACTTCAATGACGTGACATGTCATTATAATCTTGGGCCACATCATCGCGTTATATGGAATCAAGTCACTGAGTAGGTGCTTTCCTTAATACCTGTGCCACCTCTTAATGGAGATCACAGGATTCAAGATTGGATGATACAAAAAGGGATCATTCTTATTCCAATGCATAACATTACAACACATTCAGTGTATATGTTGTTGCAACTTGTCCCATGGTTTCACGAACATGCAAATGCATTATGGAACCTACACAAAATGCAGTCCTGGTGGAATAACAGGCTTGCAAACTTATGGAGCTCTAGTCTTCCACTTAAGCAACGAGTATTCATGTGGAGATACTTATTAGGTGTGCTCTCAACTAGGTCGAATCTTCAAAAGCGATCGATAGCCTCGTCACATTGTGCAAGCTGTGGTGGACAATTGGAAATAGTCCCACACTTATTATGGACTTGTTCATTCACTACAACATTTGTACAAAGACTAAGTGCATCTCTTTATCACAAATTTCCGAGTCGAAGGTTTGGTAAACACTTTTAGATATTTGGACAAATTACATGCACCCTATCCAATAATGCCTATTTTTTCCAATGGACATGATTTTGGGCACTTTGGACCATTTGGACAACCCACAATAATAAGGTCTTTGATCGAAACCAACTCCATGAAGTTAGCTTCTTTAAGCAATCTCTATTTGATTGTCTGCAACTTAGAGACATCACACTCCAAATTTACCACTTGTCTAATTGGCACTTTGTATATTTTCTTTATTCTTTGTGGGTTTTCACCTCACTTTGAGATTTCCCACTAGTAATAAAAGTGTTATTAAAAAAAGAAGGAGAGAGACGATAGTTAACCACTCTCATCACTTGTGCCCCAATGCCTCATTTCACATTGCAATACATGTGGACTAAGTCACATAGAAGCAATCGTCCAAATGGCAAAGAATGAGAGAGAGAGAGAGAGAGAGAGAGCAAATTTTAGAATTATTGTCTCAATGTGTTGATCTCATGAATGTTTTCATCAAATGATAAATAAAATGGCAATTGTTCTTTCATGAGATACAAAATTCGTCATACTAAGTACATAGTGCTTAAACTACTAGAGCAAAGACTTCATTGATCCAATTAGACATGTGGCAACATTTATTGGATGCCCTATCAACTACTTCTGTGAATCGGGGAGTTAATGGGGGAATAAGGGCAGACAAATACTTGTATGCCAAAAGCATTAATCTTCTGAGTTTTGGATGCATGCTTCTCAACATTTTCAAGAATTCCTTCAACTCGCAAAAGAACTTCAAAAGAAATTACTTAAGGCCTTCATTTAAAGATTATCATTCTTTTTGGCCTGAATTTTCAAAGAGTAATCCGAGCACATAAGTGCCACTTGGTTTCAGGAAGACCAAGTTTTGTTTCAAACACCCATATGTCTTCTACTACAATCTGATTATCACAAAAAAGGAGTTGAAGTTAGCCAAAAACCATGCATATAAGTCCCTAACTAAAACAATACAAAATCCCATTCTCTTCCAACAGAAAAGACTTGCAATGTCACCATGCACAAAATCTGAAATAAGACATGTTTCGTGTATAATTTTGCAGCAATGTTTGAATTTACGTTTAAATTTTGGAATTTAAAATAAAAACACCTTGATGTTTTGAGACATCAACTAAATAATCTTAGAATATTGAGACATCTCAAGAAATAAATTGTAAACAATTTTTATGCAGTTTTATTTACTTTTGGTAACTTTACTTTATATCAAAATGATTCAAAGAATATTCTAAATCATGACAGTATATCGAAAAGTTTTATGCTGTCAGCCTGCACAATCAAATATATAAAAATGAGAGGAATAATTTCCTCCATAGCTCTTTTTAGTCCAGAGAAATAAATGTGTGTGAGTGAATGAATAAAATACATGAAAGCAACCGATATTAAAGAGAAATTAAATGAGTTTAAAGGCCATAATCATTTCATCAAGTTGGCTTTGTACTGTTCCTTGCTCATTCAATTTACTTTCAGCTGAAATTTTGCTAGATTGTAGCAAATGACTAACAATCACGAAATATTTCAATCATACAAAACATGATCAACCATTAAATTATGTTCTGAAATATATTAATTTTAGACATTTCAATATTAATACCTCTTTATCAGGATCACCTGCTAATATATCCCCAGTTTTAGCAAAGGCTCCAAATTTCTATATAACCACAAGATAAAACACCATGAATGGTTATCCAGGTGAAAAGAAGAAAAGGCAGGAAATGTATCTCAATATTCGAATGTTTTCAAAAGAAAATTGATTACGGCTTTCCCTTAATAATATTACTTGGTTTGATCGTATCTTTAGTGTCAGCTGTATATATGCTTTGTCGATATTTTTAGCATCACTGGAAGCCTACAGATGGTTAAAAAGCCACATTAAAAGGTGAATAAAATTTACAAAACCCTTTTCCCATATGGCATGAATCCTCCCTTGTTCTTATAATTAATTTAGGTTTAATACATTATATGAATAAAAAATGCCAACCATTCGTGCTTGCAGTGTTTGTATCTTGATTGGACCTACTACCTCCCAATGGATACGAGACCATACAGCTTCTCGTTGTTTCAGTTCATTTTTTATTATCTGCAAGAAAACGCTAAGAAAATTATAGATTTGTCATAATATTTGAAATACACACAGATATCTAAAACTTTATGTTGACAGTCAGACTTCAATTGAGAAACTGATATTGAATGGAAAATTCATTGAGGCAGGCTCACAGAAAACATATTATCAGTAACAAACTGCTTAAGCGTGTTGCGGTCTCCCTGAGCAATGGCAGAATTTATCTGCAAATTCCAAGTGAGGCAATTGTTCAGGTACTAGAAATCGCTTAGAAAACAGATGACGAAAATATCACGTTAAACAAACATCAGAAAACGAATGTCAATTGGATAATAAAGTATTAAAAAAACAGCAAGAAAATTTCTTAAGAGGGCCTATAATAAGCTTCCAGTCTCTAATAGAAATTGTAAATTTCATAAGAAAGTCTATTAAGGAATGTGCTGCTCTTAAAACAATCGCATTTCGAGAAAACAGTCAATCTTTTTGCAAAAGCCATTACTTTGCTTAACCAATAACCAGATTCACAATCCTACCTATCCCGCAAATTAATATCAAAGAAAAGTCATCCCACAACTCAACTGCAGATCTAGGCGACATATCTGTACACCATAATGCAATTGACCAATATTGTATACTTGCCTCAGTCATAAGGGCAGATTCAGTTCGTTTCATATCAGATGCACCTCTTGTAAACTTCACCTTTCTTTGCTTGCACGTCTCTGTGACAATGTCCAGCCAATATGAGGATGGACCTTGATCAATTCTAATTTCTCAAAATGCTGGCATAGGCGAGTGTAATTCAACCCACCCCACATAAAAACCCATCTGAACAATCATAGAATTTATCAACTTCATGCACGGGTAGGACAAGATGTTACAATGCATGCCACACGTCATTGTGCACAAGAGTAGCTGAAAATTCATATAACAGCAGTTATATTATGCACCATTATGGTTCTATCACTTCTCCAGAGAGCTGTAACTGATTCAGCATGAAATGTCGAGCACTAGTGTGTTAAAAAAACAAAATACGATGACCTATATATACAATTATGACATATACATACATACAGTTATATAACACCTATCTACCCTTTAAGAGAGGTGCGAAAGCAGCCTAGTGAAGTCACCCTATTGTTCGTCTACTTGTAAATTAGAGCAACAAAGAAACTGGTCAGATAAATAAAAAACAATTGACAAGAACTCAATTAAATTTACCTGTTTGTAAAGAGTACATGCCTCAGAATAAAACTTTTTTCTCGTATACCCTGCCTTTTGACGAAGCTTTGCTATGGCATACGCACTCTTCAACTGTGATTAAGAAGAGAGACAGTTGAATGATAAGAATGTTTTCAATTTTGATTCCTGAATTCAGATCCAGCCACTAGCATAATCAGTATTTTCAAAGACTACCATAATGCATGTGTCTCATTATGAAACAAGTTACAACAGAATGAGAGAATGCCATAAAGGACACAATCAGAAGACCAATGAGGGAACGGTGAAGCAAAGCAAATGAGACTTATCAAGGAGAAAGACAAGCCCTGGTTTCCATAGTTACAACGTTATTGTAATATTCTCCATTACCTAGAAGAGTCACAACAAAAAAAACATTTCATACCTAGAAAGAATGCTAGATCTACCAGTTATTGATTGGGAGAAAACAACCAAGACTCTTCGCATTCATGAAATTAGTATACTAAGTTACGTCAGGACATCCTAGGAAACAATTAAGGTAGCACAATTATATTTAAAGGGATTTTATATATTGATAGATAGATAAAACAACACCTTCAGATTCCTCCTTCAATGGAAGGTATCCTTAAGATACTACCCCCTTGCAAGCTCCATTATTCTTGGCTCTTGAATGATGTTTGATATTCATAAGAGAAAGCACTCACAAATCTTACTACAGATGTGTCAGCCTACCCATTGTTTATCAAGAACCAGGAGAAGAAAGAAAGAACGATATATTAACATCCTTTAAGAGGCCAAAAGACCAAACAAGAGTTACATCTTAAGTGTTCTCTAATCTCTGAGAACAAATCAAAATAAAATAAATGTTACTAAGTAAACATAAAAGTTAATAAGACAAAAAGAGACTAAATTGTTATCGGCACATGTAAGTTTCGTAAGTCCGATATATTGTAACTTGTCTTCGAAAGATCTATAGCATAGGTCAATCCAGAAAGGAGAGGTCTCCGAAGAGAGAGAAGCACCTACAATAGTGGGAGATAATGGCCTTTATCTATCGATAACAAGGGTGGTGAGATCGTGCATGGGGTTGGGGCCTATGAGTCTTTCTATGATGTAACAATCGATAAAAGAGAAATCAATACAACCCAGTAAAATACTTTTCACAAAAAGGAATCCCAAATCCCACAAATATTAGATTCACAACTTTGTGTACAGGAAGAAATAATGATAAACATGGATTCAATTGGATCACACAATGACTCTGAAATTGTCAAAAGTGACTATGGCATGTGCTATGAGAGATGCCATTCTTTCCAACCCTCTTCATGATTTACAAAGGAAAAATCAAACACCAGAGGAAATTTCACCAAATTGAACCTCAAATCTGAAAACACTAATCAGAGTTCCGCTGACAATCTAAGATCTTCCAATTGCCGAAAATTCAGAGTCTTATTAAAAGGAAAGAAGGGCTGAGCTGCTGCATTGACAAAATTATCATCAAACCATTACCAATAATCATATTCTTCACACTCAAAACACCCCTGACTTCAGCAAGTGCTTCAGCAAATTCTAAGTTCTTACAGCAGAAAATGCTTCAGTCAATATTGGCACGTTTTCAATGAAATGAAATCCTAACTCTTTGAGATGAACTTGATTATCCTCTGACACCTGATACTCTGCAGCATCTTTTCTATCAATAGATAAACTTGAATATAAAGTTAACCGCTTCCTATAGATGGTTCAATTTGAAACGCAAAAAAAGAATACTGGTCATGTGATTTCCCATGCATTTCCATGCAGTTTGAAATTTGAATGTGCTTCATTTAATAAAAATCATGCGAAGGTATAAAACTGTAGCATGAATAATCCTTATAAATTAGTTCAACAAACAAATCGGCAGTTCAAAAAACTTTCAATACATGTTTACACTATGCTTACACCTCATCCATATTCATAGTACATCTGTTCTACTACAAAATCTGGGCATCAATCATTTCCTCATAATTGAATCACTTACAAAACAACAATATTGATGCCCCTTAGCTTCCAAGGACACTTAGAGTGTTCCATAACAGTATAGTTGCAACTATGCTCTCATATTTCATCATAAAGTATTAAGAATTGCAAACTGGATACAATCTCAGTAGAATCATCCAGTTTACATTGCCACTGAATATCAAGCTAAGAAACATCCATGTTTCATTTTTCAATTGGTACTTACATTCACAACACAAAAACTGCAATCCAAGATATGCACTTTACAATAGCATATGCAGTTACTCAAAGGAAGAAAACGAAACCGAAAGAATGGAAATGAAGAATACAATTATGTAAAAGCAGCATGTTGCAGTAACAAAGAAAAAGGAAAGACATCTCTTATCAATATATTAAACATTTTCAGGAACAACATTAAAAATGAATCATTCGAATTGCAACGTTTTTTTATTACACCTAAATACTTCAAGACAGTTTCTTCACCTCATGGAGCAGATACTCTCTTATTTGTTGCCAGCCTTCTCTTGTAAACCATCTATTCATGCAGTAGAGGAAGTAAGATTATTGAATTACCTAAATTAGAGAATGTATGCATACATTTATTTACACAAATAGGTGGATGTAATGATAAAACTTCATTAAATAGCATAAACAAACAGATACAGATCCTGATACACAAAAATTCCATGTTGAAGCAATGGAATGTTGGGGTAAAGGCCCTAAATGACCCCCTTATAGTGTGTACATGTGTATAGGCCTATTTATAAAGGCCAATCGTCACTAACCACTTTTTCGTTATTTTTGGGCCAAGTTCAGTGTGAACTTGGCCAACCCTAAATGGGTCAAATAAAACATAAGTTAAAAACTTTTGGATCTCACTTCAAAGGTGAGCTCCTCCAACTACTGCTCTCTATCTATCTTTTCTACCATAGTTCCACTATTGCATCTAAAGGGCCTATACTAGGGTGAATCCTGAGTATTCCTTAGCCCGATTGACATCATTCCTAACCCTTACAATGGAATTGAGGCAAACTCTAGATTTCCTATAAATTGAACATTAAAACCACTGGGATGTTTGTGCAACCATTTGACATAAGAAAAATATACCTCTGGAAAAATGGAAGACGAGATCGGGCACGATAAGGATCAATCACTATTCCTGGACTCCCTTGATATAGTTTCATGCCCATCTGGAATCAAGTAGTAGTCCACACCTTCATTGCAATATCCAAAGGAGCTAATGCAATAGGACTCTAAATAGCACACATTGAAGAACGAGAATATTACTTGCCGTTGAAGATGTGGTGGTGGTGATGCAATCCGTGCAAAACCTCGGTCTTTCATCAAGAAAGGTGTCATCCTATACAGCTGCAAATCCATGGAGAAAACCAAAACTAAAAACCGAAGAATTCATTGGATAGCATATAAATTTTAGTTTTTCATATATTACAGATTTCAAAATGTGATCACAATCTAGAAAATGAACTTGCAGAAAAAGCACATCACGGTTTTTCTATGTAACAAATGAACAAAAAATAAACAACTTTTATAGGGATCCTCAGAAAAAAAGCACGTACAGAAACTATTTGTTGTCACAGGCGAAGAAGTCATTTATGGCTTGAAGTAAATACCAAGCAAAGGGAAATAAATGCTACCAGACCCAATATCAAATCTAAAGTGTTATATAACACCTCTCAATATTATTTCATGATTAATGTGATGATGTAATGTGGATGATCTTTTCTTTATAGGTTCCAAAATGTGGGGTGGGCGCAGTTCATTTTGCAATCAACAGAAATCATTTGAAATTATTTGATTTTCGTAGGGCTTTGTGTGTTACCCACTTCTGTTTGAGATTCAGCCAATACCAGGAAACTCTATTCTTGAGACACTAAAGCAGAAGAGACTATCTATAGAATATTTCAGATACCTGTATTGTCACCATTACTTTCATAATGCGTAAGACAAAATACAATCAAATATACGTGTCAAAGCTATGTGTCTTTATGTGCAATGAACATTTGCATCCATGCATATATCAGATGTACGCGTAGCATTGTTTTTATCATGTGTACAGGAACCAATAAAATATATGCAACATGTATAAGATAGATCCAAATATAGTTTATATACACACATATATATATACAAACATACACTTTAATATATTACGTAATGATTTATATCCATTTTTATCAATCTAGTATAGGGTTAGAAGATGAGTGAAACTTTCTTTCTTAGAAATTTTGACTGTTCATTGCTTTCACATTGAATACCATTATACATGTTATGGCAGATTGAAGGACCTTCCATTGTCAAATGTACTCACCAGAACTTCGTTTGGTTGTGCAGTGCTGGAGAAGAGACCACTCATACATCTAGCAGATTTAAGGATACCCATATTACCTCCAGTCGAGGAATAATTTCTAACTAACCACCTTGTCGATTCATTGATACCTGATTGGGTTTCATAAGGCATTGTGTTATTTCTAATGATAGATCTTCTTGACAGAAGGATATCTGTAAAAGAGAATGATATAAATATCAGGAAAGCTAAGTAGGTTAGATTACCAGAATGATCACAAAATATATCAAAGTTAGGTTTAGACTACATGACAATACATAATTTCAGATACAATATTTATGCTGCGACCAAATATGACATTTCTCTACAATCCTATGTATCTCATAAAGAAAATTTGAAAATAACATTTTATTCCATGATATGTGAGAGATCTTACAACCCTAAATGTAACAAAAAACCTGTCAAATTTAGGTAGAGAAAAGAGATGGAAACAGATGTGATGTGTCTCTCTCTCCCTCTTCCACTTCCACTTTTTTATTTTGTTAGGGCTTATACCCTTGACACTGCAAGCATCTCCTTGTATCACGACATTCCTCATCATACCAACTATTTTGTATCACTCTACCAAGTTTGGGGGGATTGGTTGTTGTGTGCGGAAAGGCATTTGTGGCTGCTTTATGCAATGATTTTGACAATCCTAGGGTAACTTCATCAAGGATCCAAATCTAGCATGCCATTGTATACTCCACAACTATACATATCAATTGTCTCGCAAGTAAATCGACACCTTGCCTGCCCACTACTATGAAAAAAAAAGAATTATTTTCTCACAACGAGACTATGCATTCAACTACATTCGTGGTATCATCTGAGGAAATTGTGTGCTAAAAACATGGCTAGCCACTAGGATATATAGCCCTGATAGGAAACAAGTAAAAAAGAAAAGAAATTGAAAATTAAATGAGAAAATATGCGTCATTATCACTTCTTCAAAAAGACTAAAGAGACCATAAATTACCTTCATTCTAACAAGAAGCAAAAATATACAAACCATAAGCTACAAAGTTATGTTAGAGAAGGAGAAGAACAACGAGGATATGAGCAAATACAATCAAAATTGATAGAAAATAAAAATAAAAAATAAAACTAACAAGAAATTGCTAAGATCTCTATCTTGGTGGGAGGGGCAATCACTCTCTGAAGTAATAATTGGGTTGAAATTTTCGTCAAATTTCCATTTTATTTTATTCTGAATCGAAATATTTATTGATGGTAAACGCCTGAATTTCTGGTAATGCCTATTTCTTTTTTCTTTTTATTTTCTTTTATTTTTAAAGGGGGATGGGGAGGGTTGGGGGGGCTTCAGAATTTCATGGTTTTTCATCACAGAGTTCTACGAAGAAGTTACATGAATTGGAGAATTTAAACAGTTTAATACAAGCATGGAAGTAGAGAAATCAGGTACGTACCAGGCTTCTGGGAGAGGACGAGCTTTCGGGCGAGTGAAGAAAGAGCCATGGATCCTTCTTTCCGTCTGTCTGGCCTTGTCTCGTCTCTGTATTCTTCTTCTTCATAAACCCCGAAACAAATCAAAAACCCAAACATTCCCAAATTTACAAACATATACCCAAACATTCCAAAAATTTACAAACATAAACCCCAAACATTCCAAAATTTACAAACATAAACCCCAAACATTACAAAATTTACAAATATATCCCCATTCCCTCCTTCCTTCCTTCATTCAATTCTTGTGTTGGACAATCTCTCACAATTATCTTCTTTTTGAGCTTTCCACATCATTCTCCATTTGCACATCCCTAAACCCTAAACAATTTGGTTTCAAGCTATCTAAGTTTAACATTCTCGAACCAAACCAAACCGTTGCCAATGGTTAAACGAAACCAACCCCAATTTATTCTAGAATATTTCATGAAATTTCGCTACCTTTACTCAAACCAATGTATTGAACTAAGCCACCGTGTTTAGCCAAGTTTCAACTTTAGTGACCGTTTCATACTCATAGTCCTTTAGAAATCTTGTGATGTCTTCACCTAAAATTAGTAAATCTTTAGAATAACAAATCACATAACAAGTGTCAACTCGCTTTCCAATCGATTAGCCGCACTTTACATTTGTATCATTCAACTCATCGTGGCCATCATGAAATTGACCATGTCTACATTGAATCCGCTCTCAATAATTTCTACTATGGAAGACCCCCCCCCTTGTTGACACTTCACGTTGGGTTCACCAAAATTTGTCCCGTAGGTCATGGTCGTTGTGCTAAATCCCTAGGATTTAATTAACGGGTGATTGTAGAAGTAAACTATATGGTTGGGGGAAAGATAATGGGATTATGCAAAATTGATGCCAAAGAGGATGAAGCCTGAAGGGAAAACTAAATGCTTTTATTACTTGAATATATGTATCAATTTACACCACTTAAATGATAACAGTTTAATCATCTCAAGAATTTAAGGTGGCTGAACTTACACCTCTCATATACATATGTGTAAGGAGGGAGATTTGAACTCTTGCTTATCACTTCACAAGTGAAAGCTCTTGCAACAAGCTCTCTCTATTGTTTCGTGCACCTCACATTCACACTCTTGTTTCCTATTGTTATTGCTTTCTTCTTCACTTCCCTACTAAGCCTATTTGTCGGTCCCAAAATTCAACCAATTTCATCTCATAAAGTGTGAGCTTCAAGACAACAGTGTTTGAGAACAAGGTAATTGAGGTTAGAGACTAAAGAGCGATTGACAATAACTCTTGCCGGACTTATCATCCATAGGGTATTATATGGTGGTTCGTACCCCTTGGCTTACAATATTGGCATCTATTAGTACAAATGTGGGCTCGATGAGAACACCTTGAGCCAACATGAACATCCCTTCAAGAATGATTGGATACAAGTTAAATTTGAACAATGCAATAAATACACTAATCAAAATCTTCCAACATTAAGAATCATTCACCTAATCCATATATGATCAAACCTTCTTCTTATTGCTTTCTTATATGATTATTTGAACTTAATTTGATACAAGCCACATCAAACATTCATGAAATCTTGATCAACTTTCATCATTGCAATGTATTGTGAAATGGCAAGGTTTCAAGAAAACCATTATCCAAACTCAACACTAGAGCTTGTCCAAGCAAAAAAGGATGTAAAGAAGTCCAAATCCCAGAAGAAGCCAATCAAGAAATACTTTGAACAATTTTTTTGATAAACAAGTATGCAAGACATATGGAGAGTGGGAGAGAATGAAATGGAAAACACATTAATGTAGACTAGAGTCCAAATTCCTCATATGAGAAAACTCTTGATTATAAATATGAGTGAATTCATGTTACCATTGTAGAACAGAAAATAAAAACTTTAGGTTTCCTAATGAGCCATCATAATGATTTTAATGTGCGTTGTGGAATGATTCAACAATGGTTTACAAAGATGATTTATGTATGGGATGAGTAGCAATGTGGGGGTACAAGGTATCCAAACTAGTTAGTTGGTGTGGTGGAGGACGTCTATAACAAGGTTTACCCAATGCATCTAGGTGACGGTATGGGCCATGTGCTTTGTATCCTAGTATTCATGGTCAAATGTTGCTTGACTTGCTTTGTGGTGACATATCAACACATTGTTAATGTAGATAAGGGCCTATGGAAGAAGTTAGTGATGGTATGGGCCATGTGCCTTGTATCCTAGTATTCATGGTCAAATGTTCATCGACTCGGTCTACTATGACATATCAACACATTGTCAATGTCAACGTGGATCTCCATGATGTGGTGATGGTATGGTTTCTATGCCTTGTATCCTTGTATTCATGGTCAAATGTTCCTCGACTCGTGTAATGATGACATATCAACACATTTTCAATGTCGACATGGATCTCCATGATGTGGTAATAGTATGGCCCATGTGTCTTGTATCCTAGTCATTATGGTCAAATGTTCCTTGTCTCGCTCTACGGTAACATATCAACACATTGTCAATGTCAACGTGGATCTCATAACATATCAACACATTGTCAATGGCAACGTGGATCTCATAACATATCAACACATTGTCAATGTCAATGTGGATATCCATGATATGGTGACGGTATAGCCCATGTGCATTGTATCCTAGTATTTATGGTTGAATGTTCCTCATCACACTCTATAGTAACATATCAACACATTGTCAATGTAGATGTGGGCCTATGGTACAATTGTACAATTGTTTGTGGCATAGTATAAGTGTTGATCCCCTATTCTTTTGAATTTAAGCTAGCTTTAGCTTAAGTGTTTTAGTTCAACCTTCTCATTATCTACCAAATGGTAGTGAAGTCTACATAGAGGGTGGCATTCTTCTCTTCAATGTGCTTGTAAGCTGGCATCTTCACACCAATTGTTTCTCACTCTTGACATTTCTTTCGCATAATTTGCAAAATCTTTGAGCTTGAGATGTGTGAAATGTTTATCTTTCTTTGGCTTCTAGATGGCAAGAGAAAACTTTTAAGTCAAACCATTACTTTGCAACCACTATGGGGCATTTAGATGTTCATGTATGTTAGTCTTTATATAAATCTATCTTGTGAGATGTCATGAAATGATATATGTAGCAACACATCTTTCTGGGAAGAGGCTACCTTAGTGTGATCCAAGTCTTTTGGATATATAGTTTCCATAAGGTTTACAAGTTTTACTTACATACAACTTGTTCCATACATAATTTTGGAAGAGTGTATAAACTTGGAAGATTGACGAGTTCTCTATGATGAGTTCATTGTTGTTGAATCACTTCATCTTCTATGGGTATCACATTCCTTCTCCATGTTCTAATGTGGATATTTCCACTTTCTAGAATAATGCACAAACCATTCTAGGAAGTATGGGCCAACTAACTCAAATGATCTCATGTGGATTGGAAGCTTTGCATAATTTTGAATGCACTATTTTCATCCACTCGTGGATGGGGAGTCCTAGAGCCCAAATGGTTGCAATATACATGACAATAAGGTTGGACATGGTCTCAAATAACCATACTTTGGTGTGTACCTCCTACAAGTATTCACCATACCAATGTCACTCTAGCAATAGAGAGATAATAGCCATAGTCAATCAATTCATGATAGGTTGGATCACAGAGCATTGCTTAAGCATGCTTGTAAATGTGACTCCTACATTAACATAGGAATTCACTACCTTAACTTGTCCTCTTGGTAGGATGAGATAACAAGTAGGTTATTCAAAATGAATCCATAGAAGATTCTAGCCTTAAGTTTTTCTCATGTTAGGTTTATTGACATCTTGTTTTAACAAACAATCTAAGGAATTGAGATGGTGTTGGAAAACTATATCTAATTAAGGGATTGACATCATGTCATTATTGTAGAGAAGCATATGGATGGGTGTACCAAATATGTCAATTCCTTTGACATCTCCATGTGCAATCTCCTATCTCATCAATATAGAGGCCAATGAAGATAACATATTGATAGTCCTCATAAACACCTAACTCATCCAAACTTGTGCCCATACACTTGGAAGACTCTATGGGGTCATGAGGTTGTCAAAAACACACAAGATGTTGTGGACAAAGAAGACTATTCCACCATCAAGAAAGGATGACAATTCAACAAACATGGGTCTAAACCGTTCAAAGATAATTGGCATGTCATCAAATTCATTAATCACATAAATGAAGGGTTAATCACACAAAAAAAGCTCCCATGGGTCTTTGAAAGAGGAAGCTCGAGGTCTCAAAATTGTATGGTACAAACCTTGCCCTCTTTGGGGCATGAACATTCTCATTTACTTCCAAATTGTTTATTGTGTAATTTAACCAAGACTTTTGTATGATGTTAATACATCTTTCACATTCCACGCTATATTATTGAATTTGGGGCACATTCCTATGAATGTGGCATCTCAAGAGACATGCTGAAACTTTCTGCTAGTTCACGGATGAAATGAATGATTGTCTGTGTATGGGATCAAGGTTGGTGAAGTATGTGTGAAGTGAATGATTGTGCATGGGGACTGTGTTGGCTGCATGCAAATGTACGTACATGTGGAGGTGTAGGAGATATTAATTGTGAAGAGTGATATTTTATTGATTGTAGCAAAGGCCACAGTTGAGAGATCATGCTGCTGCAAAATTCAATATTGATGACCAGAGAGTTAGAACACTAAATTCATGTGCTCAATAGATAGTGGCACAAATCCGCTAGAACAAAGCTGACTGTATAGAAAAACAAATATTTCGTTTCAATGGCCAATTGAACAGAACAGAATATTATGCACAGCTTGGGAGATAGTCTGATGGCAGTGAGGAAGTACAGAATTAAGGCACTGTCATACAAGGTTGACTTATCACAATGGATCCTCGGGGGACATTTGATATGCCTAACAAACAAGAATGTTCTAATAGAGCCCTTTTATATGCTTTGCACAGGGAGCAGCATAAAGGTTGTGCAATCCCCTCATGAGCAGTCATAGTTTGGTTTTACTGTAGCTGTATATAATAACAGTTGTAACCATGACAAAGATGTTACAATATATAAACAAAATAACCACATCAATGTCAGCATAAGTAGCTGCTGAAAAACCGAATCTATTGACCAGGGCGTTATGTTAGTGTCCAAAGAATAGCTTCATGAATATAAAATTCCTATGGAATAGTCTTCAAAGGGTTATAATATATTGCCGAGGTTGTTGAAATGGCCATTCTTGAAATTTTGAGGTAATTTACTTAAACAACACTACAGAAGAGCATACGAGCACAAGAACTAGAGCACTTACAAAACATTCATAGAAAACCTGGTCAATTTGCTAAAGCATGTGTCCACGCATGACTTCATTAAATCTATTATACACATTGGTGGGTGCCTGTCCCACATCAATATTTCTTCATCCTAAAAGTAATGCTATCGTTGAGTATTCATGTCTCGGCTCACGTTTGCCTGCCACCTACAACGGAAACAAGATTATTATCAGGGAAAATGGATTCATTACAGTATTTTAAATAATATACGCAATATATTGTGTACCGTGTGAGGAGAAACCCAGCGAGGGGACTGAGACCAGACTTTTCAACTAGATCACTCCCAGGATGACCTTTTGTTTGCTTAGATGTATGATTAACACCAGCCTCCTCTTTAGTTTGAGAAGAATGTTTTTGAGAAAGTACTTTTTCTGCAGTATCCTGGAGTGCTTTTACAGCCGGCTCTTTGGAACTAATACAACAGTCAAATCATATGACATCATAAGCACATAGTTTGAAATTTGAATGAGTGTAACAGTCGAAGAGTAAAGATCGAGGGAAAATACCTTCCTAATCGGTGAAGCAGTTTGCTTACAAGAACTTCACAAGCTCCAGGTGCCAATCGTTCCAAGTCCATCAATGAATCTGCAGCATCTGCAGCAGCCCTAAGGGCAGGGCCCTCAGATTGTTCTGCAGCTGTCTGCGAATTTTAACATCTCAACCTTTTAATAAATGATTGGACGTGTTGATAATATGGTTTAGAAGTTATGTATTAATATTATACAATGAGATATTGAGTCATTCAATGGTTGCATTCAAAATGTCCCTACTTTTTAATCATATAGAATAATATATAGTTATACGTGATTTATGATATCTAGTGAAAGTAAAATTATATGAATGTTAATAATCTTCTCTAATTAGAAAATAGAAGCTAATATAAGTGTTAATATTTTAATATGGGCTCTCATTCATACCTCTTTTAATGCAGGTATCAAAAGCAATGCCAAAGTAGGTGATGATCCAGCTGCAGCTGTTCTAGCTGCATCTTCATCTTCACTTCCACGTCGAACAGCCAATCTGGAGGCTACCTTCGGAGGTGTACGTGCATCTTGAATGTCTCTGAGCATTATAGAAGGAAACACATAATTCCCTAGTTGTTAAAGAGTTTAATAGTTTCATAGATCCAATACAAATATGAAAATCACCTCGGAATCTCAGAGTTACTTGATTGTTCTACAGTTTTGAAAGTTCCTTCAACACGCAACTTTGAGGGTGGATGGCGACGACTCCGTGATCCAGCCTCTAGGGCTGCTTTTGCCTAAACTTGCATGAAAAAAATGTTAGACATAATGATCATAAAGGCGTGTTGAATTTTCATATTGCTATCAAGATTGAGTAGATTTGTGTTACATCAGCAAGATTTGTTGCACTATCTTCACGAAACATTGTTTGTAAAGGTTTTTCCGGCAATGTATCTTGAGATCGTGGTGTCTCTGGACCAGATGACATGCCATCGTGGGTATTTCTAAGAAACATGGTCCCCAAGATTTCTTCCGTAGAAGCTATTAACCCTGTTTCTTGCCCCTTGGAAAACAGAAAATGTTTATTCAGAGGATCAAATAAACACTCAATGACCAGAATCTTGGATCAGTTCATGAACTTACAGGAGAATCAGCTGACGTTAAAGGAGAAGAATGACCACTTGATGAGTGTAAGCTTGAGGAATAGGCATTTGAAATGGATTTGGAAACGTGAACCTGCATCACATGAGACTCAAAATTTACTGTCAAAACATTCAAGGATACATATATTATACTGGGATGTCTGTTAACTCACATCTTGAACCATTTTAAGGCCATCCACCCGTTCATCTAGAATATATTCATTAATGTTTCCATTTCCATTAGGAATTCTTAAAGGACTAAGGGAGCTCGATGGTAATTGCCATTCCTGTTTAGTATCAGTTAATACTCTTGTTAACTGTGGAGAGGCAGATTCTGAATCTGATTCAGGCATAGCAGGTTTCATGCTCCGTACAGACCCTGTGCTCTGGAAAGTTCCAGTTCCAGTTCCAGTTCCAAAATCCCATGTTGAGCTAATGGGAGGCTTTCGAGGACTAGATTGCAACACCAGGAGGAAGAAACTATTAAGAAATACAACACAAGTATTCATGCCTAATTGACATGGGGACGTATCAGAGACCTACATTACTTTAATAGTAGCCTCCTCAAATGGTGTCCGCTCTGAAGTTGAAAGATCTTCGCTACTCTCAAATTGTCGATCTGGTCGTTCCCTGCCAAAAATTTGAATACTTAACTAAGGTTGACAGAACAAAATATCATGATTTCCACACTTATATATCCCAAAAGATTGTATAAACTCAATCTATAAACACCTGATCCTCTCAAGCAACCTTGAACTTTTTCGAACATTTTTTACAAACCGGTGCTTCAATAGCTCTTTCGCACTTGGCCTCTGGATTGATTAAGCAACTTTTCAAAAAAAATGCCCTAACTCACAAGTAGACGTATAGCAGAGACCATTTTTAACATGTAAGCAAAAATTGACAAAACAAAGCAGCACGATTTTAAGCATCTCCTTCACGATGTTTCAGATTTCCAGTTTCATAAGTTAAATCTTGAGTTTGCTTTGAATTCTGTATTCTCCAACAATTGTGGCATGGCTCAATTTGTTAGAATCATCGATAGTTCTAGATCTTTCTCTACCCTTATGTTGGAGATGCACAAGAGAAAATCATGTTCTGGATTTGGTTCTTTCCTCATTTGGTCATGATTGACACATATGTGACCACAGAATTTGAACTGCAAGAAGCAAACACAATTTATGCCTACCTCTGCAGGGTTTTTCTTCAGACACAGTGAAACGAACTCTTTCATTGGTTTAGAAAAGTGATCATCAAGCTGCATGTGAAAAAGCAGAACAATCAACTATTGAAAGAATTATAGAGCAAGTATAGTGTTTGCCTTGAGGAGAATTCCCTAACCTGTGGTGGGTTGTTTTTGGGGATCAAGAACAAAACCCTCATAGGATAAAGATCTGCATATGGTGGCTCACCCTTGGCCATTTCTATGGCAGTAATCCCTAAGGACCAAATATCTGCCTGCAAAGTTTAGGACCAAATGCTGATAAATATTAAATAATTGAGCACTATGTACTTTTCAAGTAAAGTATTGAAAACATATACACCCTTCTTTCTATGATCAAAACATCCTTGGCTTTAAAATTTGCACATGCATGCCCATGTATGTATATGGAAAAGTGAAGGAGATAGAGAAAGGGAGCTATACTAATATCAGCAAGGGTTCCTCACTTAGTGTCAATGTCATTTGGAATCCGTAAGTAAGGATAAAAAGCACATAAACAAAATACAAGACTGACTATCTGGAAGAGATATAGATGGTTGTATTGATGCTTTATGAAATGAATAATCATGATGAGAAAATGTACTAGCTACGTTTACCCACTGCTGCACGTGGAGTCCATGTTGACATTCATCTATAGGGATGGTGGGAGATAGAGAGAAGAAGAATATAATCATTTAAAAATAAATAAATAGCCATATTTTAAGAACTTCAAAAGTACCTTCTCATTATAACCATCAGAACTCTGAATAACCTCAGGAGCCATCCAAAATGGAGTGCCAACAAATGTCTGCATGAAAGAACATCTAATCAAGAGACCAATGGAGATTTGTATACAGATATATAAACATTGTTTCATATAAATAAATATTGATTTTGAAAACGTATTTTGTAGTAGGATAGTTCATATTCAACTTGACATGAGCAAGATCTGTCATTAGTTTGTTTGACAACATGTTTTATGAATTTCTTCTTCCCCAAACACACTCAAAAATATTTATAGAATCGCAACCCTGCCATATATCTTATTTTCTGTTCAACCCTTCAATAAAGGACTGTTTAGAATGACCACACTATCAATTAGCTTGTAGCTAGTATATTCAGCAATGATTAGTTTACCTTGCGCTTTGACATTGTTCTTGTCAATTGGGCAGATACACCAAAGTCAGCGACCTGCACAGTACAAGCAATGCCATATATCTATGAGAACAATATATAAATGATTATTCAAATATCATAATGTATCAACCACCTTATCTAATATAGGTAACCTAATCTGGATCATAATCAATGAAGCATAGTCATCTACCTTAACATCTCCATTCAATGTTAGGAGAATATTGGCAGCTGCAGGGAGAAAAAAAAGCTAAATTTAGGATATTCCATCCATGCATTGAATGAGCAATGCACATATAATACTAAAAGCAATGCTATTTGCTAGTGACTATCCTTAAACATTTATGTCTCAATTATGTTCAGATAATATTTCATAAATTTGCTTGGCAATTTACCTTTTATATCACGGTGTATCTTGCCTTCACTGTGCAAGTAATCCAATGCATGCAGAAGATCTCTTAATATGCATGCTATTGAACTTTCATCCAGAGGTGGTCCTGTATGCAGCTGTTCAGATCTAGATCAGGTCTTCAAATCACAGAAAGGAAGGAACTGGAAAATACAATATTCCAGACTCATATTCTACCAAATCAGCTACTGAGCCTCCAGCCATAAATTCCATGATTATCCACAGCTTGGTTTGATGTAGGTAGGATCCATAGTATTCGGTAATATATGGTGAGCGGCACTGCGAAAGAACAGATATTTCCTGCCAAAGGATACCACCATATACTCTATATGATTCATTTTCTGTTGATTAAAAGGCAATCAGTATTAGAAAAAGAATTAGAAGAAGCTACGCAGGCTCACTTTTTGGATTTCTTCAACTTCATCCTCACTGTCAACAAAGGCAAAGAATAATAAGTATATGAATGCTATTGTATGTTCAAAACCTTCAAACCAAATAAGCTTAAGAATTTCTGCAATGGAGAAAAACGTGAAACATCCAATATTCGAAAATCAAATTTGTTTTTGATAGAGAAAAATGAACACCTTCTGGGGTATTTCAATTCAGTATTTGTACATTCCACTTTCTGGGGCACATTCTGGGGTATTTCAATTTAGTGTTTGGACATTTTTCTGGTGAGTGTAGTGTAATGAAAAGCACATACACAATGAAGACCTTATGGCTAGCCTTGTTTTTTAATATACATAGGTATTAAATTTAAATTTGCAAATATGCAATTATGTATATGCACACAGATATATAGAAACATACACAACACACACACATATACATAGCTGCACAGGGAAACAAACATAGATGTATCTTTATGTATACAAAGTTTTTGCATATGTTTATGTAAAATAGAATATTATGTATGTGTATAGATCTCAAGAAACCACCAATTTTGAGAACTACATCTACACTGACAGATTCCTAGCTCATTATGAGAATTTAAAAACTTCTTTTTTCAAAACATAAGGGCATACGCTTCTTCAAGGTCGATAACTTTGATTGCAACATCCCTGCCTAGCTCTTTGTCAAACCTGTAGAAACATCATTTGTCACAAAATGAAATAAAAAAACAGCAAGAGGTGGGATCATCACAACAGAAATATAAATTTATTAAAAGAATATTCCACTGGCTTTCAAATAACAATATATTTTACGATTCTACTTAATGTTCTTCCACTGATTCCCTTTACAGTGAGAAAGTAGAATAGGAACTAACTTGGTATACATTTCCTTGTTTATAGATTTGGATACTGGAGATTAAAACCTTTGGCAATGAGAATTTTCTGAAGGATTCGTAGGTTTCTCACCTTATAACTCAAATACATTCACTTTCTTAATTCAAACTTGTCGAGAATTTAAACCTTAAAAAAAATCAAATATTCTCTCTTTATCGTTTTCTATTTTCCTTATATTTTTATCTCATCTTTCTAAATAACCAACCAACAAGAATGGAGGCATGTTCCATCAAATCCCTAAACTGGCAGAATTGGTGAGTTTTTCTTGGAGTTGTTTATTCCACAATCTAATGTGAATGGACCCTTTCCCTTTCTGAGAAACCAAGCAAATATGCATCTTCTTTCGATTCAATGGATAGAAATGTTACCTCTCTACAATAAAGGGATTGTTAGAAATGCAAGACTCAACCTCCACCACAAATTTACATCTTTTGTAAAAAAGAAGCATAGAGTAATGAATTAATTGTATTTTATGTTTTGAATCCTTGTCCTTAACAATCATAATCTTATTCCCTTTGTAAAACGCACAAATATCCATCAAAATGCTTATTGTAGACTGTTTTAATGAGGAGAACCATAATGTGCTATGGTGCCTCCACCCAAAATTAATGGATTCATGCTACTGGGGATATATTTTTGGCTACAAGAAGTTCTTGGATATTTCCATAGAATGAACCATACGTAACATACATGCATTCGCATTTGAGAATGATTCAATCAAATGTGTATGGTAAATCATCTCAAAGTTGCATTGGATATATAAGTTGGAAAAAAAAATAAAGATTGGAATTTCAAAAAATGACTATGGTCTATATTATATATTGATTGAATCAAATGTCAACACAATTGAAAGTTCAAAACTTAGGAATTACTTAACTACTAAACATTAGAAAGCCTGAACATAAAAATAAAATAATTCAAAGACATAATTGTATTGATGATGAGCTCATCTTACAATTATCGATGTTTTCATCTCGCAACTAGTGAAGGTATCAATTTCTTCACTTCAGAACTTTACAAAAAATGAGTATGAACTATAGAGATTGAATCAAAATATGTCATTATAAATTATAATCAAACGTTCAAAAACTCATAAAACGTATATTCGAGAATATGAAGAAACCATCACACTAACATAATATTTTATTATGACATGACACTAAAGAAAGAAAGAAAGATATATTAACGTCTTTTAAGAGGCCAAAATGGCCTATAAGACCAAATAAGAGATTACATCTTAAGTGTTGTCTCGTCTTTGAGAACAAATTAAAATAAAATAAATATTACACAGTAAATATAAAAGTAAATAACATGAAAAGAAAATTAATGAGGGAATCTGGTTTTTGGCACATGTGAGATCCTCAAGTTAGGTATATTGTAGCTTTTGTCTTCGAATGATCTCTAGCATAGGTCGATCCAGAATGGAAATGTCTCCAAAGCAAGGGAGCACCTACGATGGCGAGAGATAATGGCTTTTATCTGTCGATGACAAGGGTGTCGAGGTCGTGGTCCATGGGGCCGAGGCCTACGTGCACGGCAAATTGCCATTGCCCGATCAATTGTAACCCCTTTGTTATGTCCTAGTCTAAAGCCCATTTGTGTATCCCGGGGTTGACTTCTAGCATTAGGAGTGATGGGGCTAAAGAAGGCTGTGATTGTTCTTTGTGGGCTTGTGTGGCTGTATTCTTCAACAACTTTTCCCGATGTCTCTTGAGCTCTAGCAAGAAAAGTCCTAGGCATCGTTGGTCATATTCCATTACCTTGCGTAGTGGGCCAAAGCCTTGTTTAAAGAGGCAATGGTATCTCCCTCTGATTTCATAAAAGACACTACAATGACAAACATAGTGTTCTTCAGATTCCACTCCTTGATGACACAATTGGCAAATTCCTCTTCTAGAGGTAGTCGTGTATATCTGCCTACCTCAATTTGTAGCTGATGTGATGAAGTTCGCAGCTGTCCTATCACACTACGCAACGCATGGGATAGATGTATGTCCATATAAGGTGGCCTGATGACAAATCCATCCTCCGATGTATGTAAGAAGTGTGTCTTATAGTGGGCCATCTTTGTACCAAGTGGTATTTTGGGGCTGATCCATGTTATCTTGTTTTCCAAGTTAATAATATCAGTTCGGATCACTCTATTCTTTTCCACTTTGGTCATATTTAGATGGGGACAGTCCAAGCTATATTGGAACGGGGGTAGTGCATTTATACTCATGCCATGTGACACAAACCATTGCTGCATTTCAGCATACCAACAATGAGTGTCTCCATTTTCAGCCAGAAGAGAGAGAGGGAGAGGTGAGAAATTTGGGATTTGAACCCGAGACATAGGCAATAGTAGCACAACTTACCACTAGGGTGAGCTAATTTCTAATAATAAAAAAGGGAAAACAAAAAAAATAGGAACATGTATTTTTCCCTTTTCAAACGTATTCGTTTCCAAACGTTTGTATGCTTGCACAAACGCGTTTATTACATTCTATGGATATGTCTTCCATACACTGTATATTTCTGGCTGTATGGAATTTTGTTTACAAGAAGTTCTTGGATATACGTGCCACAGTTGAAGCATGACACCACTATCCTGTCCTCAACAAGATTTAGAATCAATCAGACACATTGCATCTGCCATGGCCAGTGCTTGAACCCATTTCATATCTGATGAAGGGCTAGCAAAGGATCGTGCTCCTGTTATCTTTACCAATCTCCAAGATAATGGCTGGTTCTCAGGCATCTATCATTGTGCATAATCTACCCATATTAAACCAGCGTTCCTTTTTCCAAAAAATCAGCTCTGAGAGTGTAGTTTTCAAGAAGTAGAATCTAGATAATGCCACTGAAATTTGTAGAGAACTTATTCTCCCTATGCTACAAAGACAGGTGCGAATCATTACAAAGAAATCCAATCCAAACCTTTATAATTTCATAGAATCACTAGTAAAACGTTCCTAATAAATGTCCGATGCGCTGCATCTCCAGATTTCGTGGAATTTTCCTCCTCTCTGCTTGTGTTGGGATTCAGTTTCAACGACAAAGAACATTGGGCTCTTTAAGTAGCATTTACAAATCTCCAGGGAAACGGCTGTTTCTTGGGCATTTATCATTGTGCATACTATAGCCCTATTAAATTCTGCATTCCTTTATCAAAAGCACCAGTCTTGGTGAGAGTAGATTTCAAGGAGTAAATCTTGAGAGAGCCACTGAGATCTGTAGAGACTTTTTTCTCACTATGCTACAAAGACTGATGAGGGTCATTATGGCACAATACCTCCAGCATCATGATGATGGTCTTGTACAAGTACCACGAGAGTCTAATAGTCTTGTATCACTATGATACTTTGATATTCTTGTAAAGTACTAAAGTAGCATTTTCATTTTGGTAGTAAACTATATTATATTCTCATTTCAGGTACAGGAAAATCTTTTATATACGGATGAAATCTTTTTTGGGGCATGAAGATTGTAATTTTGTTGATTCTCATTTGCATGGCCCCCTCAAAGACATTTTTTACTATCCACCACATTTGCATTTGATACTGAAAAGAACTCATTGAAATTCTGCAGAGGACTGTGATATATTGCAGTTTCAACATGTGTGAAAGATGAAAGAGGAGAGTGAATACACAAAGTAAATTCAATAAATAACTTAGATTAAGGAGGAGGAAAAACAATGAACAGCCATTACATGTTGAGCACAGTCAACGTACAAAATTTTCTGTGTCGGCATATTCTGAGAGAGGATCCTAAGCGCATCTTTCTAACCCGCCCGAAATGGGTAAGGAAAGAAAAGGTGGGGGTTCCTAGAACAAATCCAGTGGGGACAGGGCCTGTAGCTCAGAGGATTAGAGCACGTGCCTACGAACCACGGTGTTGGGGGTTCAAATCCCTCCTCGCCCACAATAATAATAATAGGGAGAACGAGAAGTCACCTTTCGCTTCGTGACGATTCTATCGAGAAGGACCGAAGCCTTGCTCTCGAGGAAATTATTTCAAAGACTTCGAGCGAGTGTTAAGCTGCTTGCTATTTCACCATCACATTTCTTAGAAGCTCCAAGCATAAGTGTACCGACGGCATTCAACATGGCCTCTATTTGTTTGATTCCTTGAACCTCTACTTGACTTCACACATATGGAGATGTGACTGGTCATTATATGTTAATATATTGATTTTATCAAATGCTTGGGTTTTTCTCTTTGATATATTCTCTATTCTAATGGTATGAATGCATGCTTTGGCTAGTAATAACAAACCGATGACATTCCCACACTTAATTAAGAATGGTCATTAAGTAAATAATTGAAAAATATATCACAATCCTTAATTGTTGCTAAAGAATTTTGTTCATACGCTTAGTATCGTTCCTGCTCAGCCACGCACATTAGGACGATACATTCTCAAAATACACATAATATTAATTGATGTTCTTGGCTAGTATTGGGTGATCCAAAATGCAAACCGTCCTATTAAGGTGAAAGGAGAAAGTCTCTATTTCTCTTCTTTACACAAATCTAATTCTGTGTATGCCACTTCTGCTCCTGTTCCTGCCTCCTACCATGTAATGGGTGTTAAGATCCTCCAACTCATATATCATATTTCTCCAGATTTTCCTGTTCTTTTCATATATCCAACAAAAACTAGAACACTGATATGCTGTTGAATTTCAATGTCTACAAAGGCTACAAAAAGGATCAGACAAATTTAGCATTTCGAAATTTCTGTTTCTACAAAACCTAAGAGAAATGGATCAATGAAATCGGATAGCATTTCATTGTCGCTGGTCATCACTCCTCTTATCAATTTCTCGATTTAGCATAGAATTTCAATTTATGTTTTACCAAAAGGTGAGATTGGGAACACATACCCAACGAAAACTAGAACACCAAATATACCATTGACTTTTAATATCTACAATGGCTAAGAAATAGATCAGAGAAATATGACATTCCAGAAATCAGTTTCTACAAAATTTAAGGCAGCTGCATCAACTAAATATGATGCTATTCCACCAAAAATGCGAACTTCCATTTTATTGAGAGATTCAAAATCTTTTAACTTTAAACGCTTTAAAAGAATTAGAGGAGAAGAAGAAAACACTTACCCTTTTTTGACATCTCCGAAGGAACCTTTACCAATAGTCTTCAGAGATTCGAAGCGAGCTTCAATATCAGCTAAAGGAGCATCTGCAGAGGCAGGAACAGGAGCAGAAGTGGCATCCAAAGCACCAGTAGTCATAGCTTATTTAGAAACAAGAAGAAGAAAAGGAGCCGCTAGAAGATGATCTGAGAGGAAATAAACGGGAAAGAAAGGTGGCCGCTTCCGGCGTTTCTGAAACGGGGACGTTTCCCAGTGAAACGGGGAGAGGGGAGACGGAGTTTCAGAAGAGAATAGAAGCAAACCGAAGATGTGCGATGATGATCAGAATGATGATGAGTCGACGAGGTGGAAGAAGAAGAAGAAGAAACAGAAAAAGAGCTTGATCTGAGGTCTTCTGCAGCTTCCATGGAAAGCTTGGAAAGGAGGAAAAGGGGGAGAAAAGGGCAAAGCATTTATTTATTTTTAACTGAAAAATCAAGTTTAAAACATTTGTTTATTTATCTGCTTTTTTCTTCAATTATTTATTTTTTTCTTTGCTGGTTTTTATGTGATTCGTTTATTTATTTACTAAAATACCTCAATTTCCTGACCACAATATTTGAGGTTGGTTCTACACTTTGGCAGTAAGAGAGTCTTGTCAGCTTGTCACTGAGACATATAGATAGACAGGCAGACAAACAAATATGTATGTATACGAATGGATGGACGGACGGAGACTGAATCAGGGAGACGTAGTTGGCATTCTAATTTGCCATCTCTAGCGAAAGGGTCTTCATTCGGAAAGTATTGATTGGGGATGTTTGTCTTTAGGGTTAACTCTAATTAGATGTAGACTAGCATACATGCTCTTTTGCACTTTGCTCAAATTGGAAGATAGTATTCATTGTTTCATATTGTGTCTGATTGCTCATCGGATTTGGAGTTACATGCCTCATATTTGCCGAGTTTTGTCATGCCGTTATTTGACACCGAGACAATGGGTGTTCCCACAATTCACATAGGTTGATCCCAAATTAAAGATGGAAACCATTTCCAAACTCTGTGATATTGGGGATTGCTTCATAATTGGGATATGCACAATGCTTTTGCATTTGATGGTAGGCATGGAGTTAGGGTATACTCTAGAAGTTGGGTATATCTCTAGAAGTTGAAGGGAGTATTAATGTGCAATTTTGTTTATCGGAACAAATCAAAATTATCTCCTCGGTGGGGTAATTCAACATGTCAAACTATTCGTGTCTTGGTGAGAGAGAGAGGGAGAGAGAGAGAGAGCCCAACAAGAGACACATCATATTGGATTGTAGACATCCACAATGAGATCAATTCGAAGACAACTAACTTAAAAAAAACACCATAAAGTCAACAACTTGTGGTTGCCCAAAGACATTATGTTTTCATTACTTGCCCAAGTATTCAAATAATCTAAGGCAATATAAAATAAGTAATGGCATTGCCTCGTGCATATTAGGAGATAGTCCAAACAACCAAAAGGATTCCGTGAACAATGTGTTTGGAAACTCGAGCTTAAATATTGCATTAGCAACGGTTTAGTTTGAGATTGAACCAAGTTGGAAAAAAATGTAATTTCACAATTTATCTAGTTTGGTTTGGTTTTGTTCATGTTTAGAAATTTACAAACTGTTCAGTTTGGGTTCGATTTGACTTAGGGATTCAATAGTTTGATTTGGGCCTTTGTTGGCTTAACTAGTTGCAATTTAAGTCATTGCTGCTTATTTTGGGTTTACGACATTTCTGAATTCCGAATTAACTTTAGAAGTTAAGTGACTTATTGATATAATAAACTATGACATTTGAGATCCAATATTTTCTTCTTTCCCTAGTTTATAAGTGGTAGACTTTTTGGTTTGAAAACTCTTTGTTAAAGAATTGTGCAAAAGGTAACACAAATAATTTGTTCGCACCAAAATCTCACCATGAAACCCCGGCCTAAGGGTTTGTAAATCTCTTGAACCATGTGGCTTGAGCTTTGAAATCCCTCAATTGGTTTGGTTTGAATGATTCGGTTCAACGGTTTCATAGCTCGGTTCATGTTTGGTTTAAGTTTTAAAATTTTTAAATGGTTTGAGTTTGAGATTCTCAAACTAAACCAAACCATTGCCAATTGTTACACACATATTAAATGTTCTAGTTTATGGGCAAGTCCATAACGATTGGATCATTGTTTTTGCCCATTTATATGATATCTCAAACAAAGACAATGACTACTTCTCCTTTTCTCAAGTGGGGATCTTATTGGAAGTATGTGAAATAAACATCACCACAAGAACACACTTTGTTTAAGCAACTTCCTTGATTTTAGAAGTTTAAAATGTCTTTTCTTCAACCATCCCTCAAATTTAGTAATTTGCCAAATACCATTATTGCGTGTGTCGTTTTGTTTTTGAAATTAATTAATTGTTGTATAGATATATTTGTTTTGTTTAACTATATACTTAGTAGTTTTCTATTATGAATATCATCATCATCATCATTATAGTAAGTCCTATTCTCCTTTCTCATGCAAAGCAAATCACTCCCCAATTCCCTCACAAGTTTACTTATGCGAAGGAAAGGTCATCTTAATAAGCTATCAAAAGCCACTAATTAGTTGGTCGATTTAGTAACAACAAATGTCACACATACTTGACATCGTATATAGTGAATGGAAGGTCTATTAACATGCCATTTGAGAGTTGGATGAAACCATTGGCCGTTTGGAGTTTTACTTGTGTATGAACCATCTTAGTGCTATCCCACTTTTGCCAACATTTGTCATTTATAATACAAACTCTTGTTCCAGTATCAAGTACCGCTAGAGTGATGTCACCATTTACCTTATCGGGAGTGTGCAATTGGTATCATCAAATTCGTCTTTGTGAGCACCACCAAGCTATCCAAGATTGACAAATTATTTGTGTCATGGACAATAGGGATCCCAACTCCTCTATTGATAATGATACTTTTAGTTTTAGAATTTGTTATAGCAAAGTCACATTAACTTCTAGGGTTTTAGGTATTTGTTCACCATAAGGGGTAGAGTCCATTTTTGTTTAGGGTTTAGGGTTTATCTTCATAAGAATCACTTGCACCCATAATAAGAGGTATAATCCTTCCTTATTTAGGTTAACTTCTTGTCGTCATTCTCATAACCATGAGAGAGAGCATGCCTCCTCTAACGATTCTTTAATATCAAAAACATTTGGATAGATTGGAGAGCGGCAGTTAATCTTGATAAGGCATGTCAATTTCGATGGAAGTATATTCGCTCCTAGTTACAACACAAGTATGTTGGATCCTTCCTCATTCAAGAAAATAAGTACCGCATTCCACTAAAACTCCAATATCTCTTTAGAACAAAGGACCGAAACTTTGAAAATTTGCACACAATTAGACTTCCCAAGATTTCCAACAAACTATAACATACTAAAATTGGTGAACCTTATGTGTGTCATCTTCCTCGCACAAAACATATTGAAAAAATGTACAAACATGCAGCTTGCATGCATATCTTGTGTTTCTAACACATACACTTATGAATATACAAAAACTAGATCAGCGGGCTTTTGAGCTTAGTATACTCAAGAATAATGAACACATTTAAACTCTGATTATACTCAAAAGAAGGTTTACAAGAGTAGAAACAAGATGAGTTGCTCTATTAAGCTAATTTTGTGTGTTAAAACCTAGATTATGCACTCCCAATGGGAGCCTAAAAAATACCCAATAACTGAGAATGATATACCACTCTCTAATGTTTTTGCTTATATAGTGCTTCACCAAAAGTTTGTGTGGAATTTAAGCTCAAAAGTTACTTCTAACAAGTGGTCGTATACTCTAGCAATTAACAATGTGGTGTTAGAGATTATTTCTAATGTAAGCATAAATCAAGGAAATAGATGATAGATAGATAAGAGAAAGAAAGGTGCTGATCCACCCGAAGCGAAGGGATCGAGATGAACCCGAGCTTTGAACGGCATCCCATACCACTGCCATGGCATTGAGTCGTACCTGGTACTGGCGCTCACTTGCCACAAGAGTTTGTTCACCGCAATATCATAGCCTCAAGGTACTCGAATAATGTGAGGATAACTAGGCCTCATATTCATAGCTAGACCTAAGGCCTCCAAGCAAGTTCACACATTGTCCTTATGGGTTGTATCTATCCCTAGGATCAAAAGTAATCCTCCCTTCTTTACACTCTCGATTAACCCTCACACTTTTATCCTCGTGTGCAGAATACGACGATACAAACTACCATGGGATAAATTATGATCATGCTTGTAACATGTGGCATTTCACTTTAGGTTCTAACAAATTTTTGGGGCCAATATCTCCATGATTTGCATGTTGTGGTGGAATCCTAATGGTTTGGAATTCCATGTTGGTGGTTCCTCATGACCAATGGAGTTGATAGCCAAGTTGAAGTTAGGGATGGTTGTGGGATTTGTGAATGTGGATGCATGTGTTTGAGCTTTGGTTTTCACACACTTTCACATGTTGGTGTTCAACATTTATAAGTGTATCAACAAGCTGTCATGAAATCCCATGCACTCTATTACGATAGGTTAGACTTCAACTAGCATCTTACCAAGGGCCTTTACGTTTAGGCTGTTGTTCTAAAGCGGAGGTATATCCCTTTATCTAAGGACTTGAGTTCAAGGATTGCATTGTCCTTAATATGCACAAGGTTCGAAACTCTTCTCCGACCAACTCCTCATACGGCCGAAGGGGAGTGGGATGTACTAGTTGATCTTTTGTCTTTCAACCCATGATTCTCGTTTACATCAATATTTTTAAACCAACCACCAAGCATGTTTACATTAGTCCTTTTTATGGATGGGCTGTAGAGGGGGTGCACAATTTTGTATTTTTCGAAGGTTATCGAGAGTTACCATGGAAACCAAATCATTCCATGGACCTATTAGCAAACATGTTTGCCTTAATGTGCATGTGAGAATTGAACACAATGGAACTCGTTTGATTTGAGTGAATATGTATGTATGTGTGTGTATATATAAAGTAAAATGTAAAGGTTATGATTTGGGTGGTTCTTCCACACCTCCTTAGCCTATACATAGCCATGGGAGCTTATGAAAGCTCACCACTACTTTGAGTGATCTATATATAGGGATGTACCACCGTCTACCTTTTCATACAAGAGAGACCGTGTGTCAATCACTCTCAAGCTACTTGTGCATATGCACTCTAATTTCTGTCTACGACCAAATCACTTACGCAAGGTTAAAATGAAACACTTAACTCACGTAAGACTTTACTACAATATGAGAACTATTATGGGATAGAGAAGAGTGAGAAACCACAACCCTTAGCTTCCACTTAAGTCACGTGTAGCACAAATTACAAGTTTATGATAAAATGATTACAAAGATTATGCGTATAATGAAGGAAATGATAGAAGTGATGGAGAGAGAGAGAGAGGGAAAGAGAGGGAGAGAGAGGGAGAGAGAGGGAGAAATTACAAGATATACCATTGTTGCAAGGATCTTTGCCATTGAAAACAAATGTTGCACCTTGGGTGGATTGGAAATTACAAGATGATACACGCTTGTTATAGGTCACTACAAATATATTGTATCATCATGCAATGATATCATTACCTTGGCTATCTCCTATAGCAACAAAGTTGTGGAATGTATGTAAGTCAAATGCAAGGTGGTGGAAAATATTACAATGTGGTTGGCATTCCCATCTACCATTTCGTGCAAAGGTATCCATATGGAGAGTCATGATTGGTGGGCTCCCATTAGGTTCGGCCTTAAAGAGACCAGGACTAAGGTTAGGCACTTGTTTCTTTTGCACCGTTCCATTGGAGGATAGTACACATAGGTTCATTAAATGCCATATAGCGTGTACCATTTGGAAGTACTTATCAGACATTTGGCAAGTTTTAACCTGTTGTTGTTTGATACCTCAACAATGGGTTTTTTCTCAATATGTTCAAAATGGTTCAAATGATGAGATGGAAATATTGCTCCAATTTTTATGTTATCGGGGACTACAACGCAATTGGAATATGCGTAATGCTTTCATGTTTGATAATAGACATGGGGTGAAAGCCTATATAAAGAAGCTGAAAGGTATTCTTCTGTGGAATTTTTGGATGTTAGAGCATGTGGGGATCATTTCCTCAAATGCATATTCAGGTTTTTAATGGCATTACAGGACGTCCATCTCCCTACATAGGCATATGATAGGTAGAGGAGGCTAAGAAGTGAGTTATAACTAAGTGGATTTTACATACAATTAATATAATTGTGTGCTTTTACCAGAGAGAGAGAGAGAGAGAGAGAGAGAGAGAGAGAGATAATTGAGTATGAAAGAAAGCACGATATATTAACGTCTTCTAAGGCCAAAATTGGCCCATGAGACAATTGGTTTACAACAAAATGGGATATTTACCCATTCATTGAAAGTAAAAATAAAATAAAATAAAAATACAACTTAAGCTAAATAGTTCTAGTAAAATGACAAACCCAATGTAATGGATTTATACTAGGCCTAGTTTCATCTCCATCCAATTCTCTCGAAAAGAAGCAGGAGGTCAAAGGGTTTCGATGTGGATGTGTTTGGTTGTTCTTTGCATTTCTGCTTCCTCTAGAGAGAGGCCGAGTGGCGTAAGTGTATCCACATTCATCGTCTCCCCTTGTTCCTGAAAAATTACACTACTTACATGTTGATGAATATTAAAAGGGTTATCGTTAACACTTTGTAGCTTATTCTCCCTATGTTGTTTTAGCTCTAAGATATACCTACCTAGTCTCTTTATATCTAGGGTATCTAATAGTTTGGAGAGGGTGGGAGAGGGTCCTAATATGCCTTGGTATTCCGCCCTTATCTTGGCATAGGTTGGACACTTGCATGTAAAGTGATACTCATCCTCTATCTCTATGTGACATAATCGACATAGCCTTTCCTCTCTAGGGACTCTATTAGCCCGACCATTCTCAATCTCAAGTTGGTGAGATGAGATGATATCCTAAGTTGTCCAATGGCCACCCTTAGTGCATTTGATTAGAATGTATCTAGATATCTTGGTCGTGTAATAAAACCAAACTTAGAGAAGTGCAAGCAGTGTTCCTTATAATAACAACATTTTAGATGGGAGTGGCTCTCGTGGGGTGATACATGTATATCGGGTGTAAAATTGCCATATTTCTTGGTGTATTACTTTATTACGGTCTTCATGAGATATTAAAGTTTGATTAGTCCCATGGTTGTACTTAAGGGGAGGTAGGTTATTAATGTCTATGCCATTTGCAAGTAACCAACTCACTACAGTGCTATACCAAGAGCTAGTGTCTCCATATGCATATAGGGATTGGGATGCCTCAAAGGATCGACGGGAGATCCTATCTTGTGGTTGGCTATGTATCCGATGAATAAAAACTACCACTTGGAAAAGTGCTTCTACTAACATCGGGGGCAAACTGAACTCTACTCTAATAATGTCATGTGGTACTATCGATTTGCTTCAGAGTTGACGTGATAACATCATCACCAAAGGTCTCTCTAATTGCGTCCACATGAAAGATGGTAGACCTGGAGCCCATACTATTGATGCATAGAATCATGAGGGAAGGGGTCACTAATGAGTCGAAGAACCATCCCGTAGTCTGTGGCTCTTGAAAGTATGCTTGGTGGCATTGTCTCTCTAAAAGTGAGAGGGATGCATACCCTCTCGTTAGCCTATCTTTGGCTACCTGGGTCATCAAGAATTTACCTAAACGAGCACTAAAAGTGAGTCCCAAGTATATATATGATCCGACTACCTCAACTGGTTTATGAGAGAGGAGTAGGTGACATTTACTCCTAACTCGTGACGATGTATGAAAGATACAGACTTTAGTTTTTGCGAGATTCACTACCAATCATCGTTGTGTGCAAACGTCATCTAGGGCATTAAGATGCTTTTGTAGGTCATGTTCAAACTCCGAGAGCAAGATGATGTCATCTGTGTAGAGTAAGAGACTAATTTGTGTACCCCCAATAGCTACTCCATTGCCTCCCTTACGGGCAATAAAATCAGTGATCTCATCAATATAGATCCCAAAAAGAGTCGGTGATAAGGGGCAACCCTGTTTTACACCAATGGTACTGGTGAAGCAATCAGATGGGCCATATGGGATATTTGTTGTGGAAGAAGAGGGATAAGATGAGAATCATTTGGGTTGTGTGGAATCATCTAGCAACCCCTAAACGCTTGGGGGGGAGCAAGAATATTGAACTTATCTATGCATATGATGGCTCATAGATTTTCATTATTACAAGACATGTGTTCAAACTCACAACCATGGATATCTATTGTTCAATATTTCATTGCGAACAAGGGTTTAACACATGGGAGGACAACGATTAAGGCTTCATGGTGGCAATTACTGAATGGATGTATTTCACTTAGGATTCCGGGCTCTTCATGTGTTCAACACTTGGTTACCTCATGGCAAGAAGCATTGTTGTTATGTGTATGGAAACCATAATCTAGTAGAGAGCATTGTAATTCTTTGCAAAAAGAGTTACTTGTGTCTTCTTGGCTATTTTTATGCTCTCAATTTAATCGTTTGTTTCGTTTGGGGGTCAAAGAGGTGGGAGATATAGTTGAGGCTCCATCTCAAAGAATTTTGGAGTTTGTTGAAGCGTGACAATTATTACGCATCACACCTAATTATGGGTTTATTTGGCAACAACTACAAAATATTGCATTGACGTGGGGTCCCTTACCTCTAAAAACATGAGACCAACCGTGGATTGATTGGTGTTTATGGGTCAAACGCCGTTGTTACAAGTGACTACTAATCTTTTGTATCATTGCTCTGTTGAGTCTCTTAGATGGTTATCATCCAAGGCTGAAGAAGAATGGAAAATACACAAATCTGATCATGGGTGGTGGCATATCTTACAACGTAGTTGACATTCTAAATTGCCACTTGTAGCAAAGGTCTTCATTTGGAGAGTTTTGATTGGAGGATTGCCTTTGGAATTAGCTCTAAAGCGTCGTGGACAAGCAATGGGCAATTGTTTTTTTTGCACTGTTCAAATGGAAGATAATACTCATCGATTTATACAATGTCTGATTGCTTGTCAGATTTGGAGTTACATTTCTCAAATTTGGTAAGTTTGATCACGGTGTTATTTGATACCTAGACAGTGGGTGTTTGCAGAAATTACACAGGTTGACCCAAAATCAGAGATGGAGATCGTTTTTCTATTTCTAAGATGTTGGGGATTGCGTCATAATTGGAACATGCGCAACGCTTTTGTATTCGATGGTAAACATGGAGTGAAAGCCTATATAAATCTACGAAAGTTAAAGGGAGTACTAATGTGACAATTTTCTTTACTAGAGCAAGTGAAAATTCTTTCCTCAGTGGAGTGTTTGTCTTGCCTATTGGCAATTCAACATGCTCCACTACCCATGTAGTAAGACTATACTCTATTCTCACACCCATTGTAAGTAGTGTTTTTTCTACACACATTTATTAATATACATAATTGTGTGTTTTCAACAAAGAAAGAGAGAGAGAGAGAGAGAGAGAGAGAGAAAGAAAGACGGAAGGGCTTTGAAGAAGAAGACGGAGCCTGAGAGAGAAGCTGCCACGTCAGGACTGCCACGTCATTGGGTGGGGAGCGCGCCAAGAAAAGAAGATGAGATGAGATTGCGGGAGCCGGCCGAGCAGCCAGCGGACGCCACGTCAGCTAGTGCCACGTGTGAGCAGGGAAATGCGAAAGCGAAAGGTGCAGCAGCAGAAACAGAGAGAAAGCAGAAGAGAAGAGAAGAGAAGAGAAGAGAAGAGAAGCGAAGCGAAGCGAAGCCAAGACAGTCAGTCTACACGTCTCCTGCTCCATCTCCATCTTCATCTCCATCTCCATCGCTCGCCTATGGCCATGCTGCGCCTCTTCTCTCCTCAGGTTTTCTGTTTTCTCTTCCTCCTCTTCCTCCTCCGTCTCTTTCTCCTTATATCTTGTCGCCAAGTTCTCTTAGTACCTTCAAATCCTCTGAACATTACAGCGCCTGTTTCTTGAAGTGAAAAATTGTCAACAGTGTAATTTATGTATGGGTGAGAGAGCGGATTGCTTACTGCTTTTTTTGACGTATACATGGTTTGCTTTTATGAAGGTTAATCTGATTTCGATTACTTACTGCTTTTTTTGACGCATACATGGTTTGCTTTTATGAAGGTTAATCTGATTTCATGAAATCACGCTTTCAAAAAGTAAAGAAAGAGGACCAAATAAATGAAGGAAATCGCACGTTATGTCTTAGAGAGACAAAACTTAACTGTTCTCTTTTTTCACAGAAATTGATTAAAAATAATGCAGCATGCTTGTTATGATGGAAATTTGTTTATGTTTATGGAACTTTGTTTAGCTAAGAAACACACCTAGGACTTGATTTCAGAAAGTGAGAATATGTTTTTTTGGTGTGATAACATTGAGTTGAACATGTATCCACAACTTTATCCAAGAAAACACCAAAAAGAAAAACGATTATTGCATGTTTTGATTTTTTTTTTTGCCTTTCCAAACGAAGCTTAATTTAAGGAAGAAATAAACTGGCACTTAAATTACAAAAACTGTGGAAAATTCAAGTTTGTTTTGGTGTAGAATTTATTTACAACTAAGGAAAGCATACATGAAACTAAACTTGATTTCAAGAAGTGAAGATGAAATCAATCTGGGTCTGATGTGGTACCTTGGTTATCCGACTGGTTTTCAAGAAATGGAAGGATTTTTTGCGTGTGTTTAGGAACAACTCAAGCTTGTCTTAATCTAGTATATGTTTCCTTCATCGGGCTTCATCTGACTAAGACAAAAGGCTTGGACTTGATTGCAAGGAATGAAAATAAAAGAAGCCAAATCTTTCTTTTTGAGGAACAGAGGAGGGCATTCATTCCTATAATGTGAAGATTAACTAATTTCAACTTACTGAAAAAGAATCTGTTTTCTATGCCAAATTTGAAAATGAAATTCTAGTTGGAATAACTTTTGCAAGAATTGCATGAACTGAAAGAACCGTGGATTTTAACAAGGTGACGGAGCAGAGATATTCATGCATAAGACAATGTCTGGCAAGCAAGGATCTGAATGAAAATTTATAAAACATTAGTTAATAAAGGTTTTGATCTCCAAAATTCTGTAGGCAGCTAGAAAATACTTTAAAGAGAGAAAGAATTGTGGCTGAGATCGCTCATGACCTGCTTGTTCGTATTTGGTAGGTTGGGGAGTCCACAAGGATTCAACCACAGATGTGTTGGATGTCAATAACACATGAATATCCTTTATCGTCAGGTCACACCTACCTGGGAATATCCAAGTCATGGCGTGTCAACGGGTCGAAATCTGGTATTGGAGAAAGGTATAATCTTGTCTTCAATCCCCAGAGAGGAATTCTGAAAAGATCAACGACATCAACCGTTTTTGCTTCATGTAAGTATGCAATTCTGTGTACAGTATTAATCATTCGAGATAAAAACCCTTAATCCTTTCTATGAGTCTTGCTCTTAGCAAATATGCAAATACTTCAAAGAAATTTTCTTTATTTCGACAAATGCCCCAAGGTTTCCTTCATTTCTCCAAATGCCATTGGTCATGGAAAGAGAAAACAAGGAGACGAATCAACCATATAGTTGTTCGAATAGCTCATGTATTTGCCAGAGAATGGATTTGACTATTAGACAACCTAGAGAAGGCTTGCCAACTTTTAAACCATAGAGAATATTGATATGATTATATGCCATGAGATAATAGCTAGAAGATTATGACTTAATAAATTGACATATATATAGGTCTTCTCAATTTTTATAAAGGTGAATAAATTGGTTTAGACTTGGGTTATTTTAACTCTTTTTTAAGGTTGTTTATTGTGCAGTACCATCAATAGCACCACCCCCAGTAGAATTGGCAAGCAATCTCTTTACATTTGGTACAGCATTTGTAGTGCCCTTTTATACAGTGATGATACTTGCCCCACAGGCTAAATGGGTGAGTGTTGTCTGTGTTCACATAAATTTTTGGGAAAGAGTTCTGAAATACTTTTTTATTTCCTTAAATGTCCCTGAGTTCTTCATTATTTCCCCAAGAGCTCTTTGTCAAACCTTGAAATATGAAGAATTTCTGTAAGTTTTTCTCCTTGATGGTAATTTTATTTAAGTTTTATATGATGATGAGCAGACCAAGAAGATTGTAGAAAGTAGCTTACCATATGTTATTCTGGGGATTCTATATGCATATTTGCTTTCTCTTTCTTGGTCTCCAGAGACATTACAACTGATGTTTGCGAGCAAATACTGGTTACCCGAGGTATGAAAACCGACAGAATAGAGTAATGATATAATGATTTGAGATCCTTTGTATGGTTAAATCTAAACCTACTAATTTTCACTTTCCTTCAGCTTCCTGGAATTGCAAAAATGTTCTCTAGCACAATGACTGTGGCATCTGCATGGATTCATTTATTGGCAGTAGATCTCTTTGCAGGGAGGTATATCCACTCCATTAATGCAAAAATAATTACCATATTAACCGTATGAAGAAAAGACAGACAAGAATAACAAAAACTGTATTTTAACTACAGTTTTGATGCTCCGAAATGTTCAAATAATAATAATGATGATGATGATGATGATGAACAGGCAGATTTACCTCGATGGCCTTCAACATTCATTGGAGACGCGGCACTCATTGGTGCTATGTCTTCTTTTCTGCCCAGTAGGGATATTATCTCACCATATTACCAAGGTAAATTCAATGTATAACTGGCATTAAGAACAAAAAGTTTAGCTGCTTGTGAACTATATTGTTTAAGTTTTTAATATATAATTGACATCAAGAAATAAAGGTTGACCTGGTTTCAAACCATGTTGTTTAGGCTCTGGTTCAAGTGAGGCGAAGAATCGGCAGTGATGAGACTGCTGAGGTTGCCCGTGTGTACTCTTGAGGAAATGGGCTTTTGTAATCAATTATATGAAATATCACAACTTGCATTACACAGGGTATATATTGTTGATGGATTCATATAGCAATTGGCACAATTATCTCTACAGGCTAAGCTAAAGAAAACACATCAGCTATATTTGGAGAAACTCCATTAGCATATGGATTTTTGTTATATAAGCCTTACCGATTTGGATTACAAAGAATTGCAAATCCATCATGTCTATAGGACATTATTCTTATGTTTCCCAAGAATGTCACATGCAATAATAATGCATGTAACATTTCTCCAATTACCCATTCCAAGTTCCAACAATCTACATGTCTCGCTTAATAGTTTTTTTGAATGGCTCGCATCTATTAACTATGTGGCCAAGTCGCAATCGTGGTTTTTAAGTTTCTCAATCTTCCCAAATTTGATGGGCAAAGCATGTGCCTGCCTATTTGATGGATTTTATGAAATAATATATTTATTTGGACACACTCACAGATTATATGATGTAATCATTTGATGAAGTTTCGAGTGTGATGTTGGTGTGATTTATTCAAGGTGTCTTAATGGAACTTGTGATCATGGGTGTTTTGATTTGCAGTACGTAGTTTGGTCTATTAGGTAACAAAAGTGAAGCAACGTTGGGGATTGGTTGGTTTTACGACACATTCAAAAATCACAATTTGTGGTTCATTGTGTGATATTGTTTGTACAATTGTGGTTGATAGTGTGTTTGTACCATTGGGGATCAATAGCGGTTAGTTGGGTTGTTGACGCAGACAAGCAAATCATTCTTGCATAAGCAATACTTCGATAAATTGGAATGGGTCTCATGTGTGATTCGTGCAACTAGTTGGAACATTCTTGCAACTTGTCATCAAAGAGTACGAGAAATGAGTTTAATCATGTTGTCCATTGGTGTATCTTTCTTGGTGTTGGTGCCTCCTATTGTTGAAGGTTGTTAATGTTTGTGCAAATGAGGGGTTGACCAGTAGATTCTTTATTAGTGTTATCATCAAGATTATTGTTTCTGATTTTCTTGGCCAAGTATGAACATTCCTCTCATATTATAAGTCTTGTCAATTTGCTTGGATTTTTGTATCATATTGTGGTGTGCATGTGTTCTTATGTGCATTTCACAATATTGTCAAGAACTAAGTAATATATAGTTCCAAGTAGGAATTGACAATGGTGTTTCGACTTACCGATTTGGCCTAGTCCAAATCAAAGCGGTTAATCATAAACCAGTTTGGGAATTGGTTTAGCCCAAAACGGTTTGGTTTGGCTTGAGCGATCCCAAACCAAGCTCAAACCACTTAAGGAAGCTCAACCTTGAACCGAGCCGAGCTAGACCACAAAACTTTTTTAAAACAGTTTTAACGACTTGGTTTACGCTTGAGCCAAGCTGGTGTCGACCCTTGGTTCTAAGCAACTTAATAGATTAAGGAATATGCATGCATGTGTGTGTGTTAGAGTAGAGAGAAAGGTGGCAACCCACAAGCCTCATCGAGATAATGCATTTGACAAAATAGGGGATTATTATACAATGAAGCTACAAATAATACAAAGATGAAAGGAACTATACATAAAAAATAGAGTAGAGAGAAAGGTGGCAACCCACAAGCCTCATGGAGATAATGCATTTGACAAAATAGGGGATTATTATACAATGAAGCTACAAATAATACAAAGATGAAAGCAATTATACATAAAAAATAACCAACACTTTGCAAAAAGAGAGGAGACTTGGTTTATAGAGAAATCCAATGCTAAGTTAAGAACAATCGAGTAATGATGGGAGAGTTAGTTGGATATTTAATTTATTCACTTCATCTTGCAAAGAGTGAATAAATTAAATATATCCCATTCATTAAGTGAATGGTGAACTTTAACACACATTCCCCAAAGAGTGTGTTCACACACAAGCTTTGTGTGTTTGAGGTTGTTATCTCAACATGACTCTCAAGTTGAATTGTGTTGTATTGTCGTTTGATGATTGGCTTCATTTTTTTGCACTACCCCTCATGCTCGATGGATGTAGATGTAGGCCAAGTACTGTTGAAAATTGTCTAAGATTTCCCACTCCAAGCTCTTTGTAAATATACCCCTCGTTTATTGCCCGATCTAGATACTTTGGAAATTGATGTCTCCAACTACTATTGTGCTGTCAGATGTATTGGTAATGCACTTGAATGTGCATTGGGTTCCATATCACTTGCATGTTGCTACAGTTATTGTAATAGAGGGATATGGAGCCATCAATTAGATTGTTGAAATTTTTAAGGATTCTCTTGAACCACATAGCTTCACAAGAGGCATCTACCACAATCCTATAGGGCCAAGTGATGGTGAGATAGATAAGGCTTCCGACTAGTTGGCGGTAGAAAGTCGGCTCACACTCTTTTGTGTTGGAATCAACATCTAGCCTTAGATTTCGATCGAGAGTGGTAGCAACGAGCTTACACTCTGTCATCCCAAACTTGTAAAGAAGATTGGGGATATAGTGTCATTGGGAGATCATGACACTATTCGGAGTCCAAATTACTTCTATACCTAGAAAGTAATGTAGCTCCTTCATATCTATCATTTCAAATCGGTCGGAGAGTAGCTTCTTGGTATGTTCGATATCCCCGATGTGCTCTCCTCCAATGACCAAGTTGTCCACATAAATTATGATGAATAGTTGTCCTCTAGAGTCGTTCTGGATGAATAGAGAATTGTCAGACTTGGACATTTTGAAGCCGATTTAGTGAAGATATTGGGTTATCTTCGAATGTTATGCTCTCGGTACTTGCTTGAGACCGTAGAGAGGCTTTTTGAGTAAGCAAACAACAATAAGATGTGTACTCAACTTGAATCCGGGTGGTTGTACCATGTACACCTCCTCTTCTAACTCGCCTTGGAGAAAGGCGTTCTTCACATCCATTTGGTGGAGGTGCCACCCTTTGGCTGCTGCAAGCGCGATCACGGTTCAGATGGTTGCCATCTTTGCCACCGGGGCAAAGGTTTTTTCATAATTGATCCTGTGTGTCTGCGCATACCCTTTTGCCACAAGCCGGGCCTTATACCAATTGATGGTGTTGTCAACATTGTGCTTCACCTTGAACATCCATTGACAACCGATTTCCTTTTGATGGGGTGAAGAGGGAACGAGATCCCATGTCTCGTTTTTGGAGAGTGCTTGCATCTCCTCATTCATCGCTTCGACCCATCATGGGTCCTTTGCAGATTCGGAAAATGTTTCCGGATCTCAGACTATCACCACCTTCATCATGAATGCATAATGATATGCCATGTAGTCATTGTAGCGGAATCGGCTAACTACATTCTTTTCTCGGGTGGAGTGATGTGGTGCCATTGGTGTCCGCATGCTAGGCACATCCAATCCACCATACTCACTGTTGGGTGAGTGATCCGATTCGTTTCCATCTGAGTCTTCGTACTCAAGCATTTTGGTCTTTCCTTTGTCTTGTTTTGGACTTGGCTGCGACGTGCTTTGGTCGCTCGGTGGCTCTTGTGCTCCACTCAATCTGGTTGAGATCGAACTTCCCTTTGATGTGAGCCTTAGTTGATCATCCTCCTCTGAGTCGATTATTTTGAAATCAGTTTCGATTGGATCAGATGGAGTTGAGTCGAATGTGTACTAGGATACTGACTCATCAAATACGACATCCCTACTCACCCGCACCTTCTTGGTAGAGGGGTTCGCGCACTTATACCCCTTTTGTTTGAGCTTGTATCCCACGAGGATACATTTATCCATCTTACAATTGAGCTTCTGCTACATCTCACCAGGAATATGTACTAAGGTAATAGAACCGAATATTCTGATGTGGGATAAGTTCGGCTTCTTTCCATAGAAATTCTCATGGGGGGTAATATCGTGCAACGATTCATTAGATAGACAGCCGTGTTCGTTGCTTCAACCCAATATGATTTTGGTAGATGTTTCTTGTTCATCATTGCCCTTGCCACCTCAAGTATATGCCGGTACTTTCGTTCGGCTACTCCATTTTGATGAGGTGTGTGTTGGCACTTGGCAGGTGAACTCCCGCCAAATTCCTTCTTGTCGAAGGTATGTTGTGAAGGCATTGGAGAAATACTCCTTGCCGCCTTCCGATCGAAGGCATCAAACATGCTGACTGGTTGCCTTTTCGACTTTGTTTTTGAATTTTTGGAAGTGTGCAGACACTTCCCTCTTCCGCCAGACCATGGAAGAACAGGTGACGGGCATACCCGGGGCGAGTGTCGCCACAAACTTGACAGACGTCAGCGATGGACCTCCGGTGGTGGATCAACACAACCTGGCTATTACAGTAATATTGCACGGACAGGAAGTTCCTGGATGCGTAATCGACGGCGGCTCAAGCGTCAATGCAATTAGCGCGAAAACTTGCGAGCAGTTAGGCATTTCCGAATGGGAGGCATGTCCATTCTGGCTCCGCATGGTAAATACCCGCTCAGTGCAACCGTTGGGGTTAATTCACAAAATAGGCATCATTGTGGGCGGACACCGCTTCGACATCTCGGCGGTCGTCCTCGCTTTGGACGCCCCAGGGGCGTACCCAGTGCTTCTGGGCAGACCATGGCTTCGGACAACAAATATCAAGCAGAGCTGACAACACGAGTGTATCAGTTTCCGGCATGGACGCACCAAGGTTCGCATACCTACGGAAGGCAGCACGCCACAACCTAAGGGTATAACACCGTTATACGCGGAGGATATAAATATGCTGGCTGGGGTGGAGGATGCAGAATTGGAGGCATACCTTGACGAACACCCTCGGATTATTCCGCTGTTTGAAATAGATGTCATTGCAACCGCGGTAGAATATGCCACGACCACTGTTCCCCCCGACGAGCCTTACGAACCAAACCTAGAGTCCATATTGGAACTCAGCAGAGCACGAGCGGCATTCGAAAGGGAAATGGAGATTTCACGACGAGTCACCGCTTCCGCTCTCGAAGAAGTAAATGTGGGTACGGAATCGGAGCCCCGGTTCCTCTCCATCACAAAGGAATTAAGGCCGAACCAGAGAATCACGATGATCGCACTACTCACGGAATATAAAGATGTGTTCGCTTGGGCTCATGAGGACATGAAGGGGTTAGATCCCAAGTTCTATCAGCACAAGATCAATTTAGCAATTGACACGAAACTCGTCCAGCAGTGCCGCTACCGCATGAACCCCAACTACACGACCCGCGTGAGAGAAGAAATTGACAAGCTCCTGAAGGCGGGGTTCATACAACTAGTTAAACAAGCGACATGGCTAAGCCTAATAGTGGTCGTCCCAAAGAAAAACGGCAAAATACGGGTATGTGTAGATTACCGAAAATTAAACGCCGTAACCATTACAGACGCATTTCCCTTACCCTTCACCAATAGCGTGTTGGACGCCGTCGCAGGCCATGAGATGTACAGTTTCTTATATGGCTTCAGTGGCTATAACCAGGTACGAATGCATCCCGAGGACCAGGAGAAGACGACGTTTGTCACGGACTGGGGAGTATATGTGGCAATCGTCATGATGTTCGGGCTAAAGACAGCGTCGGCAGCCTTTCAACGAATGATTACGGAGATATTTGGGGAATACATTCTGGCGTTCATGCAAGTTTTTCTAGACAACTTTGCGGTATATGGGAGAACAATAGACCATTTTACGCACTTACGACTATGCATGGAACGTTGCGGCACCACACGCTTAAGCCTGAATCCCGCGAAATGTGCCTTTGGCGTGATCAACGGGTCTCTCCTAGGCCACATAGTCAGCAAGGAGGGAATAACGGTCGACCCAAATAAGATCTCTGCGATTATGCAAGCCAAAACTCTGACAAACGCCAAATCACTTAGCCGGTTTTTAGGACAAATATGGTGGCATAGTCGGATGATACGGTATTTGGTGGACTTCGCCACGCCGCTACACGCTGCCGTACATCAGACTCCTTTCCAATGGACTGCAACGGAGGATAAGGCCTATGAGGCACTTAAGATAATGATCACACAGGCTCCCGTCGTACAACCACCAGTTTGGGCGAAGCAATTCCACGTGTTCGTCGACGCCTCAGACATAGCAATAGGAAGCACACTAATGCAGCTCACCGAACCAAACTGGTACAGGCCAGTATACTACGCGAGTCGTAAATTGTCAACAACAGAGCGTAACTATTCCACAACAGAGCGGGAGGCGCTAGGGATGATCTATAACATCAATAAATTCCGACACTATTTATTAGGAAGGAAATTCACGTTCCACGTGGATCATTTGGCACTATTGTATTTGGTGGAGAAGCAAGCCCTGAAAGGGAAATTGGCGCGGTGGATGCTGCTGCTCCAGGAATTTGATTTCGTAATTCAGCACTGACCAGGGATGCAACACGCAGTGGCGGATTTTTTGAGCAGACTCGAGAATGGAGAAACAGTACAGAAAGACGACGACGATTTTCCGGACACCGACATCTTGCGAGTAGCGACACTGGCAGAAAAAACGGAATCGACCTTTCTGGACCGGTGGCTTATGGAAATGACGTACTTTTTAACTACAGGACTGCCTCCACCACAATTACGCACGGACGAGAAGAAACGACTAGCCGTCCGAAGTTGTCATTTCTGCCTCGTCGAAGGCGTTTTATATCACAATGGAAGTGACATCATTTGGCGACGTGGGGTCCGTCAGGATGAGAAGGAAGCAGTTTTACGGGAGGCACACTGCGGCACGACAGACAGCCATTACGCGGGCGACGTGAGAGCTCGGAAAGTATGGCAGGCGGGCTTGTGGTGGCCAACAACGCAAAAGGATGCATCCGAGTATTGTAGAAAGTGTGATTTGTGTCAACGGATGGGTTAGCCCACGGAGGACGCAAGGATGCCACACCAGCCCGTATTACCGCTAGACCCCTTCCAAAAGTGGGGTTTGGATTTTGTAGGGCCCTTCACACCAGCGGCGGCCCGTACGGGCAATAAATACATATTGGTAGCCACGGATTACTGCACCAAATGGGTAGAAGCAAAGGCACTACGTGAAAATACGACGGCCGTCACAGCCAGGGTTCGGGAACTAACACATCATTATGCCGTAGTCCATAAGAAGAGCACGCCATATTATCCACAAGTGAATGGATTAGCAGAATCCACCAACAAGACATTACAGACCATTTTGAAGAAAACCGTCAATGAAAATAGAACGGAATGAGATACCAAACTACAGAGTGCGTTATGGGCGTACAGAACCAACTACAAAACAAGCATACAGTCAACACCGTTCTGACTAGCATTTGGACTGGAGGCTGTGATGCCGGTCGAATTTCAGGTCCCTAGTTTGCGCATTCAGGTACGGAACCTATTATTAGAAGCCAAGTCGGAGGAGGTACGGCTCTACCAACTCCTTGAACTAGGGGAAAAACGCGTCCACAGCATGGCTGTGTTGGAACAGGGTCATCGACGGCGTAAAACGTTTGTGGATCGACATTGGAACGCAAGGGAAAAGGAGTTCGCCGTGGGTCGGGCGGTGCTAGTTTTTCAAACGCGCATGGGCCATATGCTGGGAAAGTTACGTTTCCGCTGGACCGGCCCATACTAGATAATTGGAGCGGAACAAGGCACGTTCCAACTAGGTACGCTGGCTGGAGAAGTAGTACGGCAAAAGGTGAATGGGTTTCGGCTCAAACCTTACCTGGGCCCGACGCCACCTAACCCATTCACCGCCGAACGGGATAGAACCGGAGAATCCGCAGCGTAAAATGGACAGCCCCACTTGTACTATAATGTAAAAATAGGTTGTAAATAATCGTTACGAAAAAAAAAAGAAAAAAAGGAGAAGATAGCGACTATTAAAACGACTAAAGGCATGCACAAACTCCTAGTTCAAGAACATGCGGCACCACGATGGCTCACCGCCCAATGAACCCTAAGCCACAAAAAGAAGGAAACAGAAGATTTTCTGCACACAACAGAAACCCATCTTCTAGCTATCAGCGCTCCCATCGCTCCTCCCCCTCACCTTCTCCCCCATCCTATCACAGAGCTCCAACTCACCGCAACCACCCGTCTCCTCCCTAGGAACCTACTTTGGCGATGCCGATCTTCATCTCTACTGCCCTACGCCGATGGCTCGTGGAGAAACGCCTGGATGGTTACATCTGGGTCGCAGAAGCACCTCCGCACCCGGATACCATGGACATCGCCAGGAAGCTTAACATCAACACGGTCACCAACTCTTCCATCCGGAAGAAGTTGGACCTATCCTCACTAGGCGAAAGACATTTCAAAATACCTCCTGCAGAGGCACTGCAACGGTATTTTGGTCCATATTCCTCCTTCGCCAAGGCCTATAGAACGAAGCAGATTCCGGATCCCTTGTTCCATGAAGTTGCCAAGTTCCTGCTAGAAGTTGGCTGCGTACATGTCAACGCATATGGGATGCCTAAGCAGAAGACGGGCATCATTATCGATACCTTTGAAGGGTGGGCCGTCGACTGGAGGGTCATCATAGGGCTAGCGTTAAGGGAAGGCTTGCATGCGTATCAAGCAGGCAAAAAGCTCAGGCTGATCATCCAACAATATCTTACGGTACTATTTCCACCCTGAGGCCTGCCGGCACCGCAGCCTAGCCAACCCACTGCCCCACCCCGATCCGCGAAACACAGGTTAGCGGAGTTATCGGCCCCAGAGTGGGAAGAGGAACCCCAACCCGCCCAGCCAGATCCAAGGACAACACCTCCTTCTGACAAACCGGACACACCTTGCCGTCTTTGCCTCTGACGATCTTGATCGCCGCACACAACCCGTCTGCAATCAATACTGACCAATCCACCTTGATCCCTTCATAGGTGGCGATGATCATCCCTGCCCGGTTCTGCGGCATGATAGGGGGTCTGGGGTATACGTGGCCGTATTCATGGAGCACACGAGCAATTTCGCGGAACAGCATATCTCCGCCGTCCTGTGTTCGGTAGCCCTTGCTGGCTAGAGAGTACTCACCAAAATACCTGATGAGTTGCTCCGGGGTTGGATTGTCGATCGTGAGTATGCCTCCTTCCGGAAGGCCTGTTAACGCTCGAATCGCCTCTGCCGTTATGACCTCTGTATCGATTTCCTTGATCACTTTGTCGGCTTCTTTGTGTGGCGGTACTTCCATCATCATCAGGAAGCCCTCGAGCCTGTGTTGCTTCAGCCATGTCTTGGCGGCTTTAGACAGCGTTTGCGGGTCCATTTCTGTGTCGGGGTCGGACTGCGGTGGCGAGGATGGATGGTGATGAGAGCGGGGTTGAGAAAGAGAGAGTTTAGAAGGCGGGGGTTCTCTGTGCACAGGTTCTCTTCTGATAATCTTGCAGCGTTTCGGTGCTTCTGTGCTCCTAGGTTCGCGAAAATAGAGGGTCTCTACGCGCAATGGTTTTTGTCTGTGCATTCAGGTGCCTTTTTCGAGTTTGTGCATGTCGCGTACTTAAAATAGCATTATGTCCTGTGGTGGCGCTTTAAATGCCCACTCCGTACCTTTTCGCTCCACGCTCTTTCATCCATTCATTCCTCGCTTTTGCATGATTGTTTTTTTTTTTTCCAGTTATTATTAGTGTGACGTCACATGTCCGTTGGTCCTCCCGGACCCTTACTGGCCACATTCTCTCCGGTTACCGGCTTGCCGTCTCTCCCGTCTTCGTGGTTGCCGTCGGTCCTTTTCTCAAACGGGTTCTTAGGCATCGGTTCTCTATATGCCTTTAACCGGAATCCATTCACCCATTTGCCCAACACTTCGCCGGCAAGTGTCCCCAACTAGTAGGACCCATTATACTCCCGTGTTAGCCAATATGGTCCGGTCCATCTAAACCTTAGTTTACCCGGCATCTTGCCCATTCGGGTTTGGAATACTAGCACTGGTTTGCCAATTGCGAACATTTTTTCGTTACATTTCCTGTGCCGGTCGACGAATGCTTTCTGTCGCCGTTGCTCTAATTCTAAATGTAGGATGCTGGCCAACCGTTGTTCCTCCAGCTCACACAGCGCAGTCAACCTTATTGTCTCCGACTCCTTCTCGTTTAGCCATTCTCGTAGCTGAATCCGTAAGCTAGGTACTTGAAATTCTACCGGCATGACCGCCTCGAGTCCGAACGCCAACCGGAACGGTGTTGTTCGGATGCTCGTTTTGTATGCCGTCCGGTATGCCCAAAGCGCGCTATGTAGCTTTGTGTCCCAATCCGTCCGGTTCTCGTTGACGATCTTCCGAAGGATGTTTTGGAGCGTCTTGTTTGTTGATTCCGTTAATCCGTTCGCCTGTGGATAGTAAGGTGTGCTTCGTTTGTGGACCACGGCATAGAAGGTCGTTAGGCTTTCCACCACTTGTCCGAGAAAGTGCCCCCCTTGGTCACTTATCAATTCAATGGGGCATCTGTAACGGCACCAGATGTACTCATATAGAAACTTTGCCGTTGACGCAACGGTGTTATCCCGTAAAGCTTTGGCCTCCACCCATTTCGTGCAGTAATCCGTAGCAACGATAACGTACCGATTACCCGTTCTCATTGCCGGTGGCTTGAACGGTCCTACAAAGTCCAGCCCCCACTTTTGGAATGGCTCGAGTGGTAGTACCGGCTGGTGTGGCATACGAGCCTGCTCCGTTGGCTAGCCCATTCTCTGGCATAGGTCACATTCTTTTGCGTACCGTACCGCATCTCTTAATGTCGTTGGCCACCATAGGCCACTTTGCCATATTTTTCTGGCTGTCGCATCTCCGGCATAGTGACCTCCGGCAACTCCGCAGTGGGCTTCCCTCAGTATTAGTTCCTTTTCATCGCTGCGCACCGCCCGTCTCCATATGCCGTCAGCTCCCTTGTGGTACAGTGTGTCCTGCAGTAAGCAGAAATGTCGGCTTTGTACCGCCAGGCGTTTCCGTTCGTCCCTGTTCAGCTCTTCCGGAGGTAGTCCTGTGCTCAGAAACTGGTGCATATTTGTGAGCCACTTGTCTTCCTGGGCCACTGTCTCATCTGCTGCCGTCTCCGTAGTGACTCGAAACAGCTCCGCATCCGGAAACTCATCCGGTACTCCGTCACCCGTCTCTCCGGACTCCAATCGGCTTAAGTAATCCGCTACGGCATGTTGTATACCGGGTCGGTGGAATATTTCAAACTCGAACTCCTGTAACAGTAAGGTCCACCGGGCCAATTTGCCGGTGAGTGACGTCTTGGACACTAGGTAAAGGAGTGCCGAATGATCTACATGGAAGGAAAACTTCCTTCCCAATAAATAATGCCGAAACTTTGTCACACTGTAGATCATTCCTAGAGCTTCTCGTTCCGTAGTAGAGTAGTTCCGTTCTGCTTGGGATAGCTTCCGGCTGGCATAGTACACTGGCCGGTACCACTTTGGTTCCGTAAGCTGCATCAGTACGCTCCCGATTGCGATGTCGGAGGCGTCCACGAACACGTGAAATTCTTTACTCCAATCTGGAGGTTGTACTACTGGTGCCTGCGACAATAGTACCTTGAGGGCCTTATACGCCCTATCCTCAGTATCGGTCCACTGGAATGGTGTTCGATGTACGACGACATGTAACGGTGTAGCCAGGTCGGCCAAGTATCGGAGCATCCGGCTGTGCCACCGGATTTGGCCTAAGAACCGGCTCAATGCCTTTGCCGTTGCCGGCGCCGGTGCTTCTAATATGGCTTTCACTTTGTCCGGGTCGACTGCTATACCTTCCTGGCTTACGATATGTCCAAATAAAGTTCCACTGGACACGCCAAATACACACTTTGCCGGATTTAAACTTAGCCGGTACGCTCTACACTTTTCTAGACAAAGACGGAGGTGCTGAAAATGGTCCTCCTCCCGGCTATAGACGGCGAAATCGTCAAGGAAAACCTGCATAAAAGCCGGTATATATTCACCAAAGATTTCCATGATGATTCTTTGAAACGTTGCCGGTGCTGTTTTGAGTCCGAACATCATCACCACGGCCACAAACACCCCCCATTCGGTGACGAATGCCGTTTTCTCTTGGTCGTCGGGGTGCATCCGGATCTGATTATATCCACTGAATCCGTCTAGGAAGCTATAGACCTCATGGCCGGCGACGGCATCCAACACTCCATCTGTGAACGGAAGTGGAAATGCATCCGTTACCGTAGCCGCATTGAGTTTCCGGTAGTCCACGCAAACTCGAATTTTTCCGTTCTTCTTCGGTACGACTACGATCGGGCTCAGCCATGTCGCTTTCTTTACCGGACGGATAAAGCCAACTCTTAGCAGTTTGTCGATTTCTTCCTTGACCTTGGCAGCATAATTGGGATTCATTCGGTACCGTCTTTGTGCCACTGGTTTTGCGTCTTTGCTGAAGTGCACTTGATGCTGGTATAACTGAGGGTCGAGTCCTCGCATATCTTCGTATGACCAGGCGAACACATCCCGGAACTCCGTGAGAAGTGTTATCATCGCCATTTTGTCTTCTGACTTCATCTCCTTGGCGATGTGCACCGGTTTTGCTGCATCCGTGGTGCCTAAATTCACCTCTTCCAGTTGCGATGCTTTGACGCGCTGTGAAACGGCCATTTCCCGTTCCAATGCTTCCTACGCTTGCCGTAACTCCCGAATTGCGTCTTTATCCGGTTCTGCTTCCGCCTCTTCCGGTTGCGGTAAATACGGTGCTACGGCTTCAGCAATGTCAATTTCGAAGAGGGGTATGATCTTCGGGTTTTCCTGCAGGTATTGAGCTTCTTCTTCGTCCGCTAACCCTTCGAGCATGTTGACGCATTCCGCATACAACGGTGTACATTCCTTGCCAGTGCTCGTCCTTGGCTGTGTTGGTACCCGTACCTTGGCTTTTCCTCGCCGGCAGGTAATTATATTTTTCCGCCAATTCTGTTTGATATGTGCCGTTGTCGTGAAGAATGTGCTTCACGATATAAAAATGAGCTTAAATGTTGTATTTAATAATATTTAAGAGACTTGAACCCACATCCTTATATACGATGTACAATGTACATACCACTAGGCTAGGCTATTTATTTGTAAAAGTGTATAATAAATGTGCTTCATGATATAAGAATGAAGCTATATATTGTATTAAGTAAAATTGAGGGACTTGAACCCTCAACCTTGTATATCAAGCACAAACCATACACCACTAAGCTAGGTTATTTGTTTTAAGGTTATATCCATCATTATACTTATCCCAATACATGGGAGCTCAAATGAGCATGATGGCTATCATGTATCACATGCAATGCATGTGCGCCAAATGGCGATCATGCATCAGATGTAACTCATGCATTACATGCATGACATTACCATATGCATGGAAATACTTATAAAAAGAGAGGAAAGGAAAACAAAAGGGAATCAAGGAATCAAGAGAGAGTAAAAAAATAATACAATCAATTGAAGAAGACTAGCTCATTGGGTGGAGAACCTCTCGTTTCGAAGTTGAGGTCGAGGGTTCAAATCAAGGGTCGGTATTGAAAAGATTCATCTTGCGATCAAGGATTGTAAAGTTGGTAAAATATTATATTTTTAATATACATCATGTTTATATCATATACTCTTGTTCTTTGAATCATACTTTGTCTCAATCTTCTTTCTTGAATCATACATTGTCTCTATCTTTTATCTATGCTCGTCTCTCTCTCTCTCTCTCTCACACACACACACACACACACACACATTACTTGTAACTCTTCATCTTACTATCCTTAACCATTCTATCATCACCATACAAGCCTTATTAAACTTAAGTTTCTTCAACTCCCCTTAACTTTAGTCCCCGCGACTTCGCCGCACGAACCACAACTACCCCGACACATTTGGTGAACCCGACGTGAAGGCAGCGACAAGGAGAAATGGAGGAGCAAATGAGGCTTATGTGTACGATGGTGGAACGAATGATGCGGGAACAAGGGATGATGGCAAGCATCGACAAAGCCGTCGACAATATTCTCGCACGAGTAGGAATCTTCGAAGGTATAAATTTAACAAGATTTCTGAAGATTTATAATGAAGAAATGCTTAAACGCGGTGTCGACGAAGCTGCAAAAATTAATAGCTTTAGTCGAGTCGCTGCGATTGGGCTACAAGAAAGGATCCAGGAGCTACAGAGGGAACATCAGACATGGGTGACTTTTGAAAGAGCATTGCTAAATGAATACAACCTCAACGATATGTCAAGGATGACAAGGCGAGCCTTCATGGATTGGGTAGAGTCTAATAAACATTTAAGTGTTTTGGAAGTATTAAAAGAGTTTTCGGAAAGATTTGAGCAACTAAATGTTAGAGATAGAAATATAATAGTGCCAGATAAAGTAATATTGTTTCTACAAGCTACTAATATTAAAGACAGGAAGGACTTGGGAATGCTTTTAGAAGATCAAAATAGTCCAAGTGGACTTACTGAAGATTGGGAGGAGGTGAAAAGGGCCTGCGCCCATTTCTGCAAAAGAAAGTTATGGTTTATGGAGTTGCCCGATAGAAATGATGAAGAAACGGGGAACGAGTCAGGAGAAAAGAAAGTAGAAGAATCACTCTTACACGAATTGGTGAAAGGCATGAAAGACTTGTCGATCAAAGTGACGAAGCTAGAATCGGGACAAAGCTCGACTTCATCAAGGCAGGGAGGTGGAATGGTCCGAAGGTGTATGTGGTGTGATAGTATCGACCACCAGAAGAAAGATTGTCAAGAGCATAGGGATGCTCTTAATCATAATAAAATCTACTATCAAGATGGCAAGATTCACTCAACTGAGACTCGACAACCACTTCAACTCAACTTCGGGCGAGGAGGAATGAAAAGGTTAATGGAAGATGCCGAGAGAGAAACGACTCAAGCGATACAATCCGTGGCAACCTTAGGATTGCGCGTAGAAGACTCATATGGTGGATCTGGCTTTTGGCAAGATGTGATGGATTATGCAAGAAAAGGGAAGGTTCGAGTGGATGAATTAAAAAGAGCGGGAGATGAAATACGAAACTTCACTGGATGGAATGATCCAGTAGACGCGCTATCAGCATTCGCCCAAGTGAATGCACAAGATGTGCTAGTGGAAGAGAAGCGGAAGAGAGCTGAGGAAGCTGATCCGACAAAGAGACATGAGACACGAGAACAAAAGAGAAGGGAGATGGAAAAGGGTGCTATTGAGCCGAAGGAAGCTGATAAAGTAAAAGGAAAGACAGGCCCATCTTTCAAGCTTGCCTCAGACATAGAAACAACGACGGATATAAAAAAGGTACTAGAAACAAGAATATTAAATAGTAAGGTAGAATTTACTTTAAGAGAAGTGTTGGGTATAGCAAAGAAAGAATTTCATGAAGTTATCATAGATATTATTAGAAGGAAGAGACAGGTGACGGAGGAAATTACGGGAGGGTGTGCAACAACACTCCAAGATTTGTATGGTGGCACCATCAATGCTGCAAGTGTAAAAAACCAGAATGATGTTGGCGTCCATGAAGGGGATAGGAGTCACTATACAAGGGACCATTGGGCTCGAGCAACAACGGAGGCACCTGCAAAAATTGGGGAGCAGCAAATTCCATGTATTGCTTTGATCGATCATGGATCAGAGATTAACATGATGTCATCAGAATTTTACGCTCGAGGACGATGGCCGATTGACAAGAATCATGGGTGGAAAATAAGAGCTGCCACAGAAACTACGGAGGATCTATTCGGAGCATGTCCTAGTGTGAAGGTAACAATTGGTGATGTCTCGGTGAATCAAAATTTCTTTGTGCAGGATCGATCAACCTACCCCGTCATCCTTGGCCAGCCCTACATCACCGCAGTGAGGATGGAAACAAAGGTTATTGATGATGGTTCGGCTTTCGCGAGAATCAAGAGTCAAGATGGAAGAAAGACTGTCCAATTCTTAACCGTGAGGCCCAACCATGAAAGAAACAAAGAATGCTTGAGGGAACATCCAATTCAAGAGATGGATGAAGAGTTTTCCTAGGATTTTTAGATAGGGCTTTTACAGGTAGGGGCTGTGATAGCCCGAGCATAAAAGAAAACCCCATAAATAATAATGTAAATAAAGATATTCCTTGTACAATCTCATCTAATGGTGCTACTTTTATACTAAAAGTAAATAATAATAAAATACAAAATGCTTTCGAGTACTTTAAGTGTTCTGGATTAATAGATGATGATGAAGAAATTCAGGATATGTTTGAAGAATTAAGTTTTGAAGATACAATAACTCATTTGGAAGCAATGGAAGAAGACAATGAAATCCAAGTTCCTGTCCATTCAATCAAGATGTATGAGGTCATTGAAGAAGTTGCTCGAAAGGATCATGAAGCACATGTACTAACAAAATACAAGACAGTGGAGAAGAAGGTTCGTCCTATTGCTGCTCCACTCCCAGGGGATAGTGAAAAGGCAATCAAAGAAGCAGCCACAGAGCCAATGATCAGAGACCCACGAAAGGTAGGACATGTGTTTACTCCGGAAACAATACAAGGGATGAAAATAGGAGGGGGTGACTTCCTATTACCCGCTGAAGAAAAGCAGTTCAGGGAGATGTTAAAAAGGCATGGAAAGGCGTTTGCATTCCAACCGGAGGAAATAGGGTGTGTGGATCCAAAAATTGTGGAGCCCATGGTTATATTCACTATCCCTCATATTCCATGGAACTTTAAGCCAATACCCATGCCTAGGGCTAGAATCCCTCAACTATTAGAACTTTTGAAAGAAAAGATAAGGATGGGTATCTTGGAACCATCGAACGCTCCTTACTCGAGTCGATGGTTCACTGTGTTAAAGAAAGATGGGCGACTCCGATTTATCCAAGATATGCAACCCGTGAATAAGGTAACAATCCGAAACTCGGGAGTAGGGCCAATTGTGGATGAGTTTGCTGAGATGTTTGCAGGAAGAGCTATATATTCAATGGGAGACCTTTATTCCGGATATGATCAATTTCAACTTGCTATCAAAAGTCGAGATATAACTTCTATCAAGACACCTATAGGGTTAGTACGGATGTGCACCTTGCCGCAAGGAGCGACCAACTCAGTGGCGCATATGATGAATGGAATGAACAAGGTACTTCGTGATTTTATTCCTCATATTACAATGCCTTTTCTAGATGATGTTCCAATTAAGGGATGTAAGGAGGAAGAGAAGAACGAGGAATTGGACGAAAGTGGTTGCCGTCAATTCGTTGCTGATCATATCAAGGATTGTGAGAAGGTGCTATCAAGGATGGAAGAAGTGCATTTGACCTTATCAGGGGCGAAGTCAATATTTGGGGCAAAAGAGATATTAATAGTTGGTCATATGTGTGGCCCGTATGGGAGAAAGCCATCCCCAACCAAGGTCAATGCAATTCAAAATATGCAAGAGGAATGTACATCCATCTCAGAAGTACGAAGGTTTCTGGGGGTATGTGTTTTTTACTGTAAATGGATTCCGCATTATGCCCATTTATCTGAACCTTTATATAGACTCCTAAGAAAAGGAGAGACATTTGAATGGAGTGAAGAGCATTCAGAGGCAATGAAGAAATTGAAGTACTACTTGGCACAAGCTCCACCATTAAAGCAACCAGACTACACCCGGCCCATATATCTCACAGTAGACTCTAGTCCCATTGGAATTGGATGGGTGATAAGCCAACAAGATAGGGAAGAAAGGTATCCAGTCCGATTCGGGGCAAAGGTTCTTAGTGGTCGACAAAGAAAATATGCACAGGTGAAAAGAGAGCTATGGGGGATAGTAACAGCTGTAAAGACAGACAGAGATTACTTAATTGGTGCTGAAGTAATAATAGAAACAGATTGTTTGCCTATTCTGGGTATCATAGCTAATTGTGATATTCCAGATCAAGCCATGTTAAGATGGTGTATCTATATTAGATCAATCAACCCTGAAGTTCGACATATCTCTGGGAATAGAAATGCAGTAGCAGATATGTTATCAAGAGCAAGGTATGAGGAAGAGGAGATTCCAGACTCGGACGATGAGGACAAAGAACAAACAGTCCTTACCACAAGCATTACTCGGGAAGGAGGAATGCAGTTTCTAGAAGAGGAGTATGAAGATGAATTCAAGGAAATAGGGAAATACCTACAAACCCCTAACAAGTACAAAGGTCGATCTGGAAAAGAGTTCGCACAGTTTCGCAAGAAAGCCCATAAGTTCTTCCTGTATGAAGGATATCTATGGCGACATCCGAAAACCAAGACTGGAAACCCGCAAAGAGTAATAGGTTCTGAAGGGCAAAGAAAGGAGATAATCAAAGAGCTGCATGACAAAGAATGGGCTGGTCATCGAGGAGTGTGGGCCACTTTCAGTAAGATTAAAGAACGATTTTGGTGGCCTCGATACTATGAGCAAATAAAAAAGTATGTGGAAACTTGTCCCACTTGTCAATATTATTCAAATGTAAAATTTTGTGATGAATTACACCCAACATACTCATCGGGGGTGCATTACAAGTGGATGATAGATTTGGTAACAATGCCACTTGGAGTAGGACAAAAGAGATACTTGGTTCTTGCTAGAGAAGATCTAACAAATCAAGTGGAAGGTCGTTCATTGAGAACAAAAGGGACATTAGGAGTATGTCAATTCATCTTGGAGGACATTGTTTGTAGATATGGATGTATCGGGAAGATAGTGGCAGATAGGGGAGAACTCAATTCTGCGGAAGCTCAAGATTTTTTCGACAAAATAGGAATTCGGCTTTCTTTGACAACGGCGTACAATCCAGAAGCTAATGGAAAAGTAGAAAGGGGACATGGGCCAATAGTCAAAGCTTTGGCAAAGGCATGTAGAGGACGGGTTAGTGATTGGCCAAAAACCTTACCCTATGCACTATGGGCTGATAGGACAACTCACAGCACTGTTACTAGATATATGCCTGCAGAATTAATCACAGGACAGAAGCCAATAATGCCAATTGAAGAAAAGATAACTACATGGGCTGTGTTGCCTTGGGAATCAGAAATGAGTAGGGAAGATTTACTTGCGGTTCGAATACGACAACTTCAATCAAGGATAGAAGACATAGAAAAAGCAGCTACTAGATTGAAAGAGGCAAGAATCAAGAATAAGGACAGATTTGACAAGATGAAAAGAATACGACCAAGAAAGGTGCAAGAGGGAGATTGGGTATTAGTATATGATAATAGCCTAGATAATCAATACAGTACTATTCGGAAGTTTGCAAAAAGATGGTTTGGACCTTATGAAGTTAGGAAAATAACAGATAAAGCCACATATTTCCTCAATGAATTAGATGGGACAGAAATTCGTATCCCAATTGCAGGAAAAAGGATTAAAATATTTAAAAGGAGGGAGTCATTAGAGCCTGAATTTTATGAAGAAGTAGAAGAACTAAAAGAATCGGAAGAAGTGTTGGATGAACTCTGCACAACCAATGTGCAAGTTCAGAGGGGGTGGGTGTCGTGAAGAATGTGCTTCACGATATAAAAATGAGCTTAAATGTTGTATTTAATAATATTTAAGAGACTTGAACCCACATCCTTATATACGATGTACAATGTACATACCACTAGGCTAGGCTATTTATTTGTAAAAGTGTATAATAAATGTGCTTCATGATATAAGAATGAAGCTATATATTGTATTAAGTAAAATTGAGGGACTTGAACCCTCAACCTTGTATATCAAGCACAAACCATACACCACTAAGCTAGGTTATTTGTTTTAAGGTTATATCCATCATTATACTTATCCCAATACATGGGAGCTCAAATGAGCATGATGGCTATCATGTATCACATGCAATGCATGTGCGCCAAATGGCGATCATGCATCAGATGTAACTCATGCATTACATGCATGACATTACCATATGCATGGAAATACTTATAAAAAGAGAGGAAAGGAAAACAAAAGGGAATCAAGGAATCAAGAGAGAGTAAAAAAATAATACAATCAATTGAAGAAGACTAGCTCATTGGGTGGAGAACCTCTCGTTTCGAAGTTGAGGTCGAGGGTTCAAATCAAGGGTCGGTATTGAAAAGATTCATCTTGCGATCAAGGATTGTAAAGTTGGTAAAATATTATATTTTTAATATACATCATGTTTATATCATATACTCTTGTTCTTTGAATCATACTTTGTCTCAATCTTCTTTCTAGAATCATACTTTGTCTCAATCTTCTTTCTTGAATCATACATTGTCTCTATCTTTTATCTATGCTCGTCTCTCTCTCTCTCTCTCTCTCTCACACACACACACACACACACATTACTTGTAACTCTTCATCTTACTATCCTTAACCATTCTATCATCACCATACAAGCCTTAGTAAACTTAAGTTTCTTCAACTCCCCTTAACTTTAGTCCCCGCGACTTCGCCGCACGAACCACAACTACCCCGACACCGTTTTCAACCATGGCCGCCCCAGCAATAGTGGGTATGCGCCTTGTGCCTGTAATTGTAGCACTACGGCCGAGATGTGAAATGTATGCCCGCCGACGGTGACTTCTAATTTCCGTATTAATCCTGTCGGCCGCACTGAGCTTGTATCGGCCATCCGCAACCAGAACGGACACGGCTCCCACTCGTGGATTCCTAGGTCCTCACACGTCCGGAGGCTTATTACATTTACCCCAGAGCCTCCGTCTATAACTGTGCCGGGGAGTTCTTTCCCTTTTACAATGGCAGTGATTACCGGACTACTGGTGTCTACCACTGTTGGTCCCTCCTCCGGATTCGAGAAGAGTACCGGTGCCGGTGATGGTTCTCCTGCCGTCATGGCCATCTTCAGTCCTTCCGTGAATCTAGGCACGAGTTGTAGGAGTCTTCCTAGTGGTAACGTAATCTGGCATTCTTGCAACGCCTGCCATGTCTCGTTCTCGGAGTGACTACCGCCGGCAAGCCCTGCGGTGTTCTCCTTTTGCTGCTGTAAGTCTGTGACATTCTGCTCGTTTGCTTTCTTTACCCATTCCGTTGCTTGTTTGCGGATGGTCTCCTATGTCTCCCATTCTTTGGCCATGCCCTTCGATCTTGTGGTCACCTGCTGCAGGTCTGCCACCTCAAGGACTACCATATTTACTGCCGGTCGTTTTTCATAGCTCTTTACCGGGCATTGGTTACTACAATGGCCTTCCTGTCTGCAGTAGTAGCAGTAGGATTTCCGGGCATTGCTAGATTCGGCATTGTCTGTTGTACCCGTTGCAGGTCCTACGGTACGCGCGGGGTTTTGTACCGGTTGGCTACTTGGAGCGCCTTGTTCCGGGTCCCGGGGGTAGCCACCTTTTTTAAAATGCCGTTTTTTGTTAAAGCTCTTCTTATTACGGTACTCTTGACGGGGTTGCCCGTTATATCAGCCGTATTCCTCCCGTTGCTGACGATACCCGGGGGAGTGCTCCCGGTCGTACTGTTCGTATCGTCTATTGTAATCCTGGTGCCGATCATGCCGGTCATAGTTATCTCGCCGATCACCGTACCGGACATCATTTTCCCGTCGCTCGCCGTACCGGACATTATTTTCCCGTCGCTCGCCATACCGGACCTCATTTTCCCGTCGCTCGCCATACCGGACATCTTGTGCCGGTTGGTCACGGTCCATTCGCCGCCAGCGTTCGTCTTCTTCGTCCCGGCTGCTGCGTGGCTCAATTTGTCGGACGGGCGGTGCTTGCTGAGTCAACAGATTATACTCGCACCTATCCGTCGTATGGCTCTTGGACTGACAGATTACACATTGCATCCTCATAGTGCATTCTAGAGCCGAGTGTCCGGAATTCAAGCAGGTTGTGCACTGTATTGCTTGCCGAAACCGGAGGTCTTCATCGGACGGTAACGCCCGTTGAAGTGCGCCCAGTGTGAGCCAGGAGCTTGTCTTTTCCATCTCTTTCACCCGGTCAATGACCTGGTCGATGGTACTTGTACGGAAATCGATTACCGTGCAAACTGTGCGTAGGGGTTCCCGGAGTGCGTTTAGGAATATCGTCCGTAATTCCTCCTCCGGGGGTGCACGGGTAAGCTGACTATGCATCCGTTGAAACCGGATGACAAATTGGGGAATGCTCTCCCCTGCCTCTTGCCGGATAGTATAAAATAAGCCTACCATTACGGTCTGGTCCACCTCCTTTTGAAAAAAATGCATGAATTTAGCTTTTAAATCTGCAAAGGTGTTGATGGTAGACGGGTCCTGCGTCCGGCGCCATCTTGCTGCCGGTCCCTCCAATGTGACGCCAAACTCTGCTATCTTAGAGCGTTCTTCTTCCTCCGGTGTCAGTCGCTGGGACACATGGTTGGCTTCCCATGTCTGTTCAAATGCGTGCACATGAGCTTCCGCATCCGGATCATCTCTATACTTGGAGTACTGGAACGGCATGTCGTCGTCCAGTATCGGTGCGCGGGCTGGTAGTGTTGGTGCTCGTTCCGGAATTTTCTCCGGTGTCGGTGGTTTCTCTTCCGCTGGTGACGGAGGCCTCTCCTCCTCAACTTCCGGTGTCGGAGGTCGTTCTTCTTCTGCTGGTTCCGGGGGTTCCAACGTTAGCACTTCCGGTTCCGGTTCCGGTGTCGGTAAGGTATCCGATCCTTCGTCCTCCGGTCCGCCCGGGTTTCCGTTGCTGCTACGATAGTTCGTGTGCACACTGTATTCCCCTTCGGAGTCCGATTCATATGCTGAAAAGGCCTCTGCTTCGCCTTCTCCGTTTGCCAACGCGTGGAGAAGGGATTCGGTTTTCCGGAGGCTGCTTAGGCTGCTGCCATCGTCCGGGTGCGATGTTTGCTGTAACCAGTGGGAGTCCTCCGCTACTCTTCGGATTACGTTGGAAAACAAGCGATTTGCTCTAATTTCCTGCGCCGCTCGTTGGAAGGCCTCGCGTCTCCTTTGCCTTTCGGCAAGGCGTTGAGTTCGATTTGTAACCAGGTCGTGCGTTGATCTAGACATCCATCCGTGCCGTCGTTCGCTGCAAAAACAGGAATCATGGTCGCCAAAAACTGTGTTAACTCTTCAGGCCGGACAATGGCCTAACACAGGGTGTCTACTTAAGACACTTCACCAAAGGGTGTTACGGCAACCGGATTAGACTTCAACGCTTAATCCGACTTAGTTAAGTTACTTATTAGGATCGTCTTCATAACACGCGTAAGATATAACAATTAAGAGAGAACGGCAATTGACACAGAGATATAACAACGCTTAAGCTTTCATTAATTAACCGCTAACTATTACATTGTATCCGGGCCTTTAAATAGGTTTCCGGTCTGTATTACAAAACGGTGCCATCCGCACCTGTTCGGGATCGGTCCGGATCCGGAATGGCATACCGATTCTGGTTCGTCCGTCCACACTCATAGCTTAATTACAACCACATTCCTACTACTTAATTAGCTCTCCATTTCCCACTCTGGACTCCTTTGCCGGCCGGTAACAGTAAGAGATGCGGCCAGTTCCCAACTTGGCCTCCACATGCCCGTACTAACGCTTTGACGATCAGCCCATGTCCGTGTTCCACCTTCCCGTTAGCCTCCGGATTGTACGCTGTGGTGAGCGAGAGTTTAACCCCTAGCTGGTCAAACAACTCTTCTGCCTCTTGCGCGTCCAATTCCCCGCGGTCGGCCATGATCTTACCGACGCACCCTTACCGGCATACCACATCTTCGATTAGAAACCGGCACACGGCCGTGGTTGTTTTGTTCTGCAACGCTCGACCTTCCACTTGGTTCGTCAGGTCCTCCCGAGCCAGCACCAGATATCGCATCTGCTCTACCCCCATCAGCATCATCACCAGATCCACCATCCACTTGAAGTGGACGGTCGTAGGGTAGGTCGGGTGAAGCTCGTCTCGATGTCGGACTATGGAGTGCATCTGACAGCTTTCGCAAGTCGTTACGAACCGATGCATGTCCCGGTATAGTCCCGACCACCAATACTTCCCCTTCAACTTCTCGAATGTGGCCCATGTCCCGTGGTGTCCGGTCCAAGGACTCTCGTGGTACTCCATAAGCAGCGCTTTCTGCTTGTCCTCCCTCGCCACTACGCGGAGTGGGGTGCCACTTCGCTTCTTCGGGTGCTTCCATATGCGCCCTCCCCGTAGGAAGAACCGGTACGCCATCTTCCGCACCTGGTAGGCCTCTTCTGTCGTCGACGCCGCGTCCGACGTCATCGTCCGTAGGAACCTCCCGATTCGGAGCCACTCTCCCTCGTATTCGCTCTCGTCGAACTCGTTTAATGCCGGAGTGCTCCCCTTTCTTGTTCTTACGTTGGCTGACCCGAAGAAGTCCTCGCCGACTTCTTCGTTATCCGAAACCATGCCGTCCTCGTCGCTGAACCACACCCTTGAAAGCATATCGGCCATGGCATTATCTTTCCCGGAGATGTGTCGTATCTCCGGGTTCAGGGACTTGATGTACACGATCCACCTAAGCATCACCAGGTTCGGAGTCGCGCATCCAGAGACCATACCCAGAATCGGTAGGCAGTCCGTCTCGATGATCACTTCCGTCCCGATCAGATAGTCCTTGTTGGCCTTTACTGCCGAAATGATACCCCATAGCTCGCGCTTAACTTGGGCGTATCCTCGCTGCCGCTCGCTCAATACCTTCGCCCTGAACCGGATCGGGAATCGTACGCAGTCCTTGTCCTCCTGATTGATCACCCACTCGATCCCGGTCGGGCTCGTGTCCACCGTCACGTAGATGGGGACTTCCTTGCCGTAAACCGCTTGCCGGAGAGCCGGTGCCGCAACAAGCGCCTCCTTCAGTCTCCGGACCGACTCCGTGTGCTCCGTCCTCCAGTCGAACCTACACCCTTTCTTCAATAGCTCGTAGAGCGGTTCCGCGACATGTGCGTAGTGCAGAATCCAGATGTGGTAGAACGCGCATGCACCCAAGAATCTGCAGACCTCCATAACCGACCTGCAATTGTCCTTCATCACGGAGATGGCTTCTACCTTTGCCGGGGACGGTTTCCGGCCATAGGGCCTGCACAGGTGTCCGACTACCAGGATCTCCGTCTGCCCGAACGTTGATTTCTTTCCGGAGAAGGTAAGCCGCACGCTCTCGAGCCTTTGCAGCACCTTATCGTAGTCGTTGATGTGGTTCACGATGAACCTCCAGCATCCGTCCGGCCCGACTGATTCGTCTACATCCTCCACCAGACACCCTTTTATCGGTACGTCGTCTAGGAATGGCATAGTGATGTCCGGGATGCAGTCCCTCAACAGCTTGTTCATTGTGTTCACCATGTGCGTCACCGAATTCGTTCCTCCTTGCGGTAGGGTACACATCCGCACCGAGCCGAGAGGAGCCCGCATTGTTGTGATGTCCCTGCTCTCTACGGCTAGTCGGAACTGATCGTACCCCGAGTATAAGTCACTAACGGAATAGATCGACCTTCCGGCGAAGGCCTCCGCAAACTCGTCTATGGTCGGCCCGATTCCTGCGTTACGGATGGTCACCTTGTTGATCGGTTGCAGGTCTTGTATGAAGCGCAACGTGCCGTTCTTCTTTGGCACCATGAACCACCGATTCGAGTATGGGGCACTCGACGGTTCGAGGATGCCCATTTCCACCTTTTGCTTCAGTAGCTCCATCAACATCGGGATGTGAGCTCTGGGCATTGTAATCGGTTTGAGACTCCACGACACATGTGGTACCGTGAAGATCACCATTGGCTCGATGATTGTCGGGTCTACGCACCCGATCTCCTCTGGCGAGAATGCGAAGGCCTTCCCGTGCCTTCCGAGCATCCTCCGAAACCGGTCCTCCTCCTCCGGCAGTAGAAAGCCACCCCCACCAACCTTGAGCTCCCGTAGCGTTATGTCGGTGAACCGGTGCCGTATGCCAGCTGGATTCCGTAAACTTGGGTCCGACGCGACCCCTTTTATCCGCTCTCCACTGCCCTCCGGCAAGGGTGCCGCAACTGGCCTCACCTTCCGGTTCACAACCTTATACTTCGTATCCACGCGGGCCATTCGATCCGATCCAATCCTCTCCCCAATGTCTGCGATGACTTCGTACATTCCCATTGAGCTAACCGGAACGGTCCGGTCTTCGCTAAGGCCTTCATTGACCAACTTTCGTAATTCGCCCAAGGTGTCGTCAAAAGAGACCGCCTCCACGGTGCCGCTAATTTCTTCGTCGGGGGAGAGGACTGCACACACCCTAAGTAGTCTCTCCTCTCACTTCCTCTCCTGGCTACTGATGCCGGTTAACGTATAACCTCCGTTATCGGAGAACCAAAATTTCCTACCTATAATACATGTGTGGGGTTCTTCCGGGATGTCCGGACTATCGCGGCTTCACGCCTTGATAGCCCTCTCTAAAAATCCCCTTGGTTGTCGCCGTCGAGGGTCTCGCGGTTTCGCTCGTGGCTGGGTCGCACAGTCATGAATTGGACGGAATGCCGACCGTCTTGGCTCTTGACGCGCGCATACGCCGAACCATTGTCCAGTACGTTCATCTCCATGTGTGCTGCCGTAATGTACGGTTCACTGAGAATTACCGGGTGCGGGGAAGTCTCCTGCACGAAGAAATGTTGATCTATCTCTACGTCGCTGCGTGTATCTTCCACCCGTGCTTGGCGTTGATCGGCCATTTCCCCTTTTTATAGAAGTCCATGGACATCAGGTTGATCTCCGAACCGTGGTCTACCAATGCCACCATCGGCTCCTGGACATCGCCGATCCGAACAGGGGTTTCCGTAGTGGCCCTAGCCCAATGCGGCTTCGCGTAGTGGCTTTCCGCCAACTCATCCTCTAGGGCCGTGTCTTCTAAGTGCGTCGTCTGCACTTCCACCGGCCTCCGCGGTTCCGGCTCCGCCGAGAGCCTCTTCCGCTTCAGCAAGTCCACGATGGAGTTGTGGAACTCCTTCTTGGCGATTCCTAGCACCTCCCGTAGCGACAACTTCCGACCAACACCTCGAGCAGTTCTGTGTGGATGCTCGGCGTCACCACCCGAGGGAATCCGGATAGCCGCATGTCCACCGAGATGTCCCTCATGATCATTTTGGCCTAATAGGCCTCCAAGTAGCTCGTTGCATTCTTCCCACTGAATCGACCTATGGTGCCGACGATTGACTCAATGGCCCTGTCCAGGGCACCCGTTCCCTCGCGAGCACTCACTAGCCGGTCGACGGCTATGGCCATAGCTTTAGCAAGCTCGGATCCCCTCATCCTTCACTTCTTTGCCGCCTGTTTCACATCGGGTTCACCAAATATGTCGAGTTGTTACGCTCTTCGTGTGCGGAAAGAGGTGGGACCGCGGGGCCCTTGAACCAAGGAGCATGAGAAAGAAGAGAGAGAGAGAGAGAGCAGCTTGCAGAAACATAGAGGGAGAAAGAGAGAGAGAACAAAGTCTTAATTACAAAATCAATAGCGATTACAACCGGCAAGCCGGCAATGGACCCAACTCAGGCGAATACACACACACACACACGATGCTCACGCACGCACACAGCCCCGACTGCACTATGGAGCCTTTGCCGGAAGCACACGGGCTGTCCACGAAGCAGAGGCAACTCAGTCCAAAATCCTGCAGAGAATGACGAACGATGGAGGAGTGAGCTCAGTCCCAGTCCGATAGCACTTCGTCCTCGCTCCCCAAAAACGCGATCCTTCATCCGCCTTCATCCTTCCCTTTTATAGGCCGTCGAGGCAGGCCGTTGCACCCTCGGTTTCATCAATTTATTCTCTATCTGATACTATTTGATTTCCTAGACATTCAATGCGTCACATCTAGTCTATTTACCCCCATCGTCCTACTCCTCGTTATGTACAAGGTATTAATTGGTGTGGAAAGTGTAGGGCCGGTTCATGTGCCCTGCTTCGCCGATTCCGCTTCTGGCTGGTTTTCTTCACGACACCGTTTTCGATCATGAAGGATTCGACTTTCCGGTACCATTGCCGTGGAGCTTGCTTCAACCCGTGCAGGCTCTTCCTCAATCGGCATACCAAGTTTTCTTTACCTTTTATTACAAATCCTTCCGGTTGCTACATATATATCTCCTCTTCGAGATCTCCGTACAGAAATGCCGTCTTGGCATCCAATTGTTCGACTTTGAGATCCATGCTGGCCGCAATGCTCAACATGGTTCGGATGGATGTCATCTTCACTACCAGGACAAATATTTCGTTGAAATCCACACCCTTCTTCTGTTGAAACCCTTTTACGACAATTTGTGCTTTGTATCTGGGTGGATTTCGGCCATCTCCTGGTTTCAACTTGTATACCCACTTATTTCAGAATGCATTCTTCCCCTTCGGAAACTTGCTTAGTTCGTATGTGTGGTTCTCATGCAAGGAATCCATCTCCTCTTGCATGGCACGTAACCACTCTCGGTTGTGGGTATCTTTCTTAGCTTCTTTGTAGCTTTCCGGCTCCCCCTCATCGGTTAACAGCACGTGTTCTTCATCCAAAAATCTTGAGGGGGATCTTCGCTCTCTAAGGGGGTATCTTCGGCCTACGTTCGGTACAATTAGTCCGTCCTCAACCTCTTTGTCCGAGTTGATTTTGGTTCCTCGTTTGGCCGACTCCCCTTGATCATCAGTCGTTTCTTGATTTTGCCGAGTATTAGATCGATCGATTGGTACGTGTTCGATTTCGATCGAACCATCTTCTACATGATCCAGAGCATCGACTCGGCTCGATTCAGTGGTTGGAGACTTTTTCTTGTTCTCCCAATCAATCATTGTCTTCTTTTCCATGAAGACAATGTCTTGGCTTCTAATCACCTTCTTCTCAGCTATGTACCATAGCCGATAGCCGAACTCATCATCGCCGTAACCGAGAAATATGCACGGGTGCGATTTCGGGTCTAATTTCCCTGTCTGGTTCTTTGCCACATCCACAAAAGCAAGACAACCGAACACCCTCAAATGTCAGTACGACATGTCTTTGCTGGTCCACACCCGTTGTGGAATATCACCGTCCAAGAGTAGTGAGGGTGATCGATTTATCACATATGCTGCTGTCATTAGCGCCTCAACCCATAACGTTTTCGGTAATTTCGCATGTGCAAGCATGCTTCAGACTCTCTCCATTATGGTCCGATTCATTCTCTCGGCCAACCCATTCAACTCTGGCGTTTTTGGCACGGTATACTCAAGCCGGATTCCTTCTTTTCGGCAAATATTCTTTGAACGGTCCGCGGTACTCTCCGCCATTGTCCGCTCGGACTGCCTTCAACTTACGACCGGTTTCTCTCTCGGCCCTCGCTTGGAACTCTTTGAAGACGGATAACACTTGATCCTTCGTCTTCAACACAGAAGCCCACAATTTCTGGCTATAGTCTTCTATAAAGTTCACGATATTGTGAACCACTATGCAACTTCGAGTCCACGTAGCATACATCCGTATGCACGAGTTCCAACGGTATCTTCTTCCTCATTGGGGGCCAAGCAATCTGTGCATTTCTCAAGTTGCACATTCTTCACTTCCGGAATGAGGTTGTCCTTGGCAAGCTTTCGCATCCCCATTTGGCTCCTATGCCACAGTTCACCGACTGTTTCAGATGCCACATTCAACTTCCCCACGGCATAATCGTGCATTCATTACGTACAATGTGTTGGTTTTCCGTGCTCGAGCCACGATTAGGCTCCCCTTGTAGAACTTCATGATACCATTCCGGATGCTACCCATGTAGCCTTCATCATCCAGTTGACCGGCTGATATCAGGTTCAAACGAACCTCCGGAACGTGTCGAACATCTCTCTGCACGAGTCTGCAACCAGTTGAGGTCACCAAACACATGTCTCCAATGCCGACAATTTGGCATGCTTCTTCATTTCCCATCTTTACGGATCTGAGATCATCGGCCCTGTATGATGAGAAGCATTTCCGGTCAGGGGTTAGGTGAAGTGACACACCCGAATCGACCACCCATGTCGATTCATCGCTAAAAAGGTTGTTATCCTTTAGGCTGGACAAGCCCTAACACAGGGTGTCCCTATGGAACACTTCACCAAAGGGTGGTACGGTGAGATATGGATGGACCGTGGTATCAAATGGGTCTTAATCGGTTATTAATCGGCATTGTTAATGATCGTATTAAAAAATGGGAAGGAAAGAGTGGTTGCAATGCAGCGGAAGATGAACGTATGTGTGTGTGTGTGTAATAGCAGAGAGAGAGAGAGAGAGAGAGAGAGAGAGAGAGAGAGAGAGAGAGAGAGAGAGAGAGAGAGAGAGAGATAGAAAAAAGTGTATATGATATTAACAAAACGAAATACATCCAATAGTGACTAAGTTACAATGAGTTGGTTTATATACCAACTAAGCTAGGGCAAGCACCCTTTCTACTATTTACAAAACTAGCCTGGAATGTCCATGAGCTTGTGTGAAACCTATCTATGGGAAGTTGAGTTCAATTCTCAACACGCCCCTTCGAACACAACTTCCATCTGTCGGAAAGTCGTTCGGTTCATACTTCGACTTGTCTAGTCGGTTGTGTTGCGTATTGCATAGCCTATCTGTGTTGCGTCTGCGTACTCCCCCTCAAGCTCAGCAATGTGGACGACGTGAGACCAAGATCTGATGCAAATTGCCCAAGCTTGTCGACGCCTAAGGCCTTCGTAAAGATATCAACGACTTGTAGGTGTGCGCTGATGTGTTGGAGGTCAATTTCTCCGGCCTGGACGCGCTCATGGATGAAGTGGTAGTGCACTTCGATGTGTTTAGTCCGCGCGTGAAATACGGGGCTACACGCCAGGTAGATACTACTCATGTTGTCGTAGTACAGGCATATTAGATCTTTGATGGGTACGCCCAGATCTTTTAGTATACGCTTACGCCATACAGCTTCGCATGCGGCAACTGCCGCGCCCCTGTATTCGGCTTCTGTGCTTGACAATGCGACTGTCTGTTGTTTCTTGCTGCTCCAGGAGATCACTTCGCTGCCGAGGGAGAAAACAAATCCGGCTGTGGATCGTCTATCTGCTTTGTATCCTGCCCAGTCCGCGTCTGTGTACCCTTCAAGTCGAATGGTCGTATTCGACTCATACAAGATGCCATAATCCACTGTTGTGCTGACATATCGTAGTATCCTCTTAGTGCAATCGAGGTGAAGGTTTCTTGGATTCTGCATGAATTGGCTAAGTAGGCCGACTGAATAACTGAGGTCGGGTCGCGTAATGGTTAGGTAGATTAGACTGCCGATCAGTTGACGATACTGAGTCAACTCGCTCGCGGTCGTGCCAGAACTAGCATCGATCTTGAGATTACGTTCAAGAGGGGTAGTCATAGGTTTGCACTCTATCATTCCGAACTTGTAGAGTAAGTTGAGAATGTAGTGCCGTTGTGAGATCAGGATCCCGACTGGTGTCTGAATTACTTCAATACCTAGAAAGTAATGAAGTTCATGCAGGTCCTTTAGTTCGAATCTTGTGAAAGAATAGTGTGCGGAAGCAATAGAAAACCGAAAACATAGAAACGCATGTATAATGGAGAGCTTGAATATACACAGTACGCGGGAGAGAGAGCGAGAGAGAGAGAGAGAAATAGCAGAACATAAGACTCTATTCAAAATAACTCTAAAACTCTGTAATACTCTGTACATCGTATGTGTTCAGTGAACACTTTTATACAAGTCCATATGGACTGACAGAAATACGGTGTACTTCAATGCTCACACGAGCATCTGACACTAACTACAAGACCTTAACTACCTAGTAGTCTAGCTGCTACTTGGATTCCGGTTACTGCTTGATCCGGCTAACTGACTCCCCAGCTCACCGGCTCACTTGCTCACCATCTAACCGATTCGGCTCATCCTTCCGGATGGCGATCCGGCTCAACCTTCTTCAGCCGATCCGAATCCGGTTGAGCTTGCCGCTCAACACTCCCCCTCAAGCTCAACTTGAGGTTGGATCATAGTGTTAGTGTCGATGGTAGCCAGTTCTTCTACCTGGCTCCTTCTGGCGTCACTTCGCCTCGTTCGCGCTCCTCGTCCGGTCCGGTCTGGTTTGCCGCGACCCTTCTGTTGATGCGCACCTTGACCTCCTCGGTCGGCTTGTTTGCTCAACAAGCCCAATTCTGCTCCATCGCTACTGTGACTTTGGCACTTGCCGATTCGCTGATTCCTTCGTGTTGTCGTCGATTTTCGCTGCCTTCTCGTCCTCTTGGCCTTGAATGGATCCGATTCTTCCGAATCCATCTGTTGAACCGAATCGGCTGCCTCCGAATCGTTCCAGCTCTTGTCTGAATCAGTCGCTCCCAATTCGTCTTCCGGGTCCAGGCCCTTCACCACATCAGACCATGTCAGGGACTTGGCCTTCTTCTTCCGGTCGGCTATGTCCTTGTTGACTCTGCCGCCGTTGCCGCTTGTTCCGACTTGTTCGGATGTGTCAACTTTGTTTGTCGACTCGACTCCTTTCTTCTTCTTGTTTCTCGCATTGTCGGTTTTTCCCTCACCGGCACAATCGACAATTTCTTTGCCTTTGTCCGTTCCGGTGTCATTGCCCGTTCTCCCCCTCAAGTGTGGCACGTCAAGATGCTGAACACCAAGCATTTCGGTGAAGTGTTGCAACTTGTCCGATCCGAGCGTTTTGGTGAAGATATCGGCAACTTGCCGATCCGTATGAACATACCGAAGTTCGACTTCACCGCTCAGGACACGCTCACGCACGAAGTGGTAGTGCATTTGTGCGAGCATGGAATACAGGGTGCTTGGCGAGCTGCATGTTGCTTATGTTGTCGCAGTAGATTAGGATCGGGGTCGGCACCTCGATCCACAGGTCTTGCAGTAGTCGCCGAAGCCAAATGTCTTCACAGGTGGCAACGGTAGCGCCCCGATATTCAACCTCAATTCCCGAAAGGGCCATTGTTGGTTGCTTTTTGTTGCTCCACGCTATAGCCATGCTACCAAGGGAAAACATATAGCCGGAGTTGGATCGGCGATCCGATGCATCGCCGGCCCAGTCAGCATCGGTTTAGCCGACTAGCTCTTAACACCAAGTCATTTGAAACAAGTAATATGTCGTATTCTCTTTTGCCATAGTTGGTGAGATGTAGAAAAGTACCCTAATTTAGCATGATTTTGAAAATGTACAATGCATGCGTACCTATTTTGCGAATGGATGGTGAAATATAGAACCAAATAAAATCCAAGCATTTGGTGAATTGTATACGTCTTGTTTTCGTGTCAATTTGTATATCCTGGAGTACAATTGAATACTAGGTTGAATATTAAACATCTTTATTGACAGGGGCTACACGCTCCCGATAAACAACGCTCGGCCACAACCGAGCTTAGAATCATGAAACACAGAAAACGGATAATGAACGCATGACACAATGACGAGAAGAGTACACAGGATGTTAATGTGGAAAACCCAAACTAGGGAAAAAACCATGGCAGCCCACAGATTGCAAACTATCACTATATCAGAATGTACAAATGGTAAAGCACCGAAGCAACGACCTCGAGCTTTCTATCTTCGCCACAGGTGGCGGTTACAACAGAGGCAACGACCTCTTCCTCACTCTCACTCTCTCTGTACACAGTTACGCGCTCTAATCTTGCGCCAACAAGAATGACAACGATACTTACTAAGTTTTCCCTAAGTCATATTTATACTAATATGACTTTTCGGCTATTTACAAATATAGTCCCGATGGACTCTAAGAAACATATTTACGAATATGTCCCTTCATCCGGTGAGCACTCCTCACCGGGCCTGCATCATCCGGCGCTTGCCAGGCACACGTCATCCGGTTCTTACTGGGTCTTCCGTTGCCGGGTACTCGTCATCCGGTTCTCACCGGGTCTTCCGTAGCCGGTTACTCGACAGGCCTCGGCCGAGTTTGCTCATCATTGCTGTTCTTCTCACTTCCCATCCGGAGGGACCTGTTTCCTAACATTTGTTTGGTATCCATATTCAAATTGTAGAGTAAAACTACATAAACCCTAAATGTTAATATTTGGTTTAGGGTTGAGGAGAAAAGTAGTCCCCCACTTGTTGGATGGGTATATCGATAGTTTCGTTGTATAATGTCATATAATCCATCACAATGTAATTGGTAAGAGTAACAATTATGTACCACGTTCATTTATACTATTTGAAACTAACAGACTTGGAACGTAGCTAACTGAAAACCTTTTATTATCAAGAACATTCACAAGTTCATGTATATAATCATGCTAGGAGAAATGAGAAAGTATAATATCATGTTAATACCCCAAACTGGAGAAGAGCATGGTGACCAATCATATGTATATACAAATTACAGTTCAAAAAATGATTAAAAAGTGAAATTATGAACGGGTGAATAAAATTAAATGGTAAACGGTTACTTTTGTTCTCATATACAAAAACAATATCAAGTCAAGGTATACATTATGCCTCAAAAATCCTCAAAGTATACATTATGCCATCTAAATCAATCTATAAGAAAATCTGGCACACTAGGCTCTTCAGGCGTTGATTGTTCTAGACTATTCTCGTTTGTGTCATCTCCACGCTCTCCTGAATCTGATGTATGTTCAAGGGTTTAGGGTTTAGGGTTTACATCTTCTAGGTCCACAAGCTCCCCTGCTCCTTCATCAATAGGTTCCATTGGTTCTCGTGAAGTCATTTGGAACATCTCAGTCTCATTGATGTGCTTAGCTCTGACTTCTTGATCCTGATCTAGACAGTCCCAGATTCCTGTGATCCTCATTTTGATGAAGTTAACTTGTGTAGGGTCCTTCTCCAACACAATATAGTTTCAAAACATCTTCAATGCACAAGCTGTTGTAGTACCTAATGGCCACATGAACACGAACAAGTATATATAAGAATTAAAGTCTTAAACTTGATGGACAGAAATCAAACTAAATATATTTTATATACCTGTGCTAGAGAACAAGTCTAGGACCCAATCATCTGGATTCGAGAAGAGCTCTAGGAGGCGGTTGATCAATCTTTGAGGTTTTTGATAAGGATTCACCATACTCTTATCACCTGAAACATGCCTTAATTTTTTTGTGACAGCTGGGCACATGATATAATTTACCACGTTACGCTCGTTGACATGTGCTCTAGCAATCTTCTTTGTTATTGAATCATAGTAACCCACACAAAAATGTTCGACCACACTAACCATTCGATCGCTAGGGCTACGTGTAATATTTGTTTTAATCCTATAGAGAAATAAAATCATGTTTTAGAGGTATGAATGTCAACATATAATAACAAGTATCATAATGATTAAAAACAAACTGTGACACACCAATGCATGTGTTCAGTGGCATGACAACGTGACTTCAGAGCTGTTGTGACTGATAGTGATTGCCCCATGCTATGGAATATGATTATCCTCCACAAGGGGGCCAATGCCAGTTCGACGAAATCCTTTACCATCTTCTCGATTTGGGGGTACTTGAAAGGCACATCATCATATGTTGATCCCGCAATTCGGAATCCATATGGTATGTCGGCTATCAGCAAAGTGTAGTGCCTTCTCGGTAACAGATCGAGCATTTGTGATACTTCCCCATTAAATACACTATAATGTAATTGTTTATAAGGATCAGACCTATGCAAAAAACTCTTCACAGTCTCTGAATCCTCAGGCAGTTCCATCTCTTTCCCTTTGGTCATTCTCTTCTCATACTTTGCACGTTCTAAGTGTGTGATAAAGGCAACTAGAATACCATCATTATTGTCGTTGGTCTTTTTTGATTTCGATGGTTTCTGCAAGTGTCAATGTTGTTAGGAGAGAACATTAGCTTTCAATGTATTAACATTCAAATGACACATACCCATTCTCTAAAAACAATAAAATATTCCTCTAATGCCTTGTAGGAAGAAGTTATCAGGTAGACTTGCTCCACTTCTTCCCATGTCAGTAAACTCAAATTTTGCATCATCAACTCCTGAATCTTCATGTATACCTTGTGACTATACAATAAATATGAAATTAGAAATAAAAAATCAATAATAATAGAAGAATATCCTAAAACATTGTATATTATAAACCCTTACTTTTGCAATTCAATAACCATCTCGTCCAAACTAAATTCCTTGGCAACAACTCGAGATAGCACCGATATTAATAGCCTATCATCTTTAATACCCTGTAATGACCTCCAAGGTAAAAGTTTCATGTCTTCTGCTAACTCCTCGATTACCAAGTCGCTTTTGCCCTTTAACTTTGATTTGATCTCAACTTGTGGATCAATCCTTCCCTTCTTTGACCTCTTTCCGCTCCCACATGCTAAATATTTTTTCCTGGAGATCCCACACCTCTCCGGTCCGAAAGGCTAGTTGAAACCAGGAATCATATTTTCGTAGCCCTTCTGATTCTGTGCTCTCATCCACTGCAATCCCCACTTCCAGTAAACACTGGCGACGCAAACTAGGCCACAACCTTGGGCCAAAATGATTTAATGCATCTAGGTACTCATGATGAAAAAATCTGATCCTTTCAATGCATGACATCTTTTGCCTATAATCATTATCATTGTTATAGTCCCATGCTAGTAGCTTCGCCTCCTCGTGAGTGAGTCCTGCATATACTTTACATTCGGCATACTTAAAGAGGGGGGTGAGAGGGTATTCTTTCACAAGCTGTCTACGAGCTTCGGCCGAATGTGATCCTCCAATTACATAATATGTATAATCATCAGCAGAGCTATACTTGAAGTCTGCTACTGTTGGACATTGATCTTGATTGACCATTACTAAAAATGGCACGATAGTAGCATGAGGATTAATTTTCATTTTGCTCTTCAAGTTTTGCACATGGACAACCTGCGACTCTCTAATTTCTAGGGGACGTCTTCCAGTCAAGGGATCAATTGGAGGCCTCTAGATTGAAGTAATTGGCAAATGAAACAACTTCCCCTTACGCACAAGTTGTCTTAACAATATTTTCTCTTATTTGATTTTGTTCAGACGTCAATGCGTTGGAAGATAGTTGACCTCCTGGAGCCACGACGTCGACTTGGTGCTCTTCTTCTTCCTCCACGAATTCTAAAACCTCTTCATCGTCTTCGTCGGGTCGTGGTCGTTTGTTGTATTTCTTATGAACAAGATTTGTCTTTCTAGACTCTTTTGGTGGAGTTTGTGCTTCACCGCCCATCATTTCTCTTGTCACATACGGCTGTAGTGCAACTAATAAGTTGTTCATCGTTTGAATGTCTTTACGTAATGACTTGGGGTTGCAACATTTTGCTACTAGGTTTCCCTCGTCAAGACGCAATCGTCTAGAGCCAATAGAGCTCGAGACATCGATTATAACACTCGAAAAATCACTATCTTTATATTCTAGCTTGGTTACATCTCCATAGTTAAATGTTTTTCCAAGCTCCAATTTGCCTTTACCGTCTGACTTAGCTGTTATTAAGAGCAGCACACCATCTTCCTCGACATAAGAGAGACACCAGTCTAACTCTGGGTAATTCTTATATATTTAAGTTCAGATGTTTTCTCTTCCTGGGCCCCACCCTTGCTATTTTTGGTCGTTGCAACAGAAGACTTAGATGCTCCATCCCCCGTTGAGTCAAATAGAGTTCTTCTAGAGACATCTTTGACAAAAGAATCAGAATCTCGCTTTGTTGGAGTTTAAATCTTTAGTTTAAACGAAGGAACTTTTTGACGAGAGTCACTGAAATTAAGACAACATCCTATTTAGGTTAATTACGAACAAGACCATATTATTTGAACAAAAACAATGGAGAAAGCAGTAAAATAAAGAACAATTAAACGCTATCGTAGTGTAATTCGCACACTATGTGAAAATTGCATTTTTGTCCCTCCGGATGGAACCGGCAAGGAGGAACTGGTGAGAACCGGATGAAGGATGGAATTGACAAGGAGGAACCGGTAAGGAGACCCGGTAAGAACCGGATAAAGAAGGCCGGTGAGAGTCTCTCATCGGATGAAGAGACAAATTTGTAAATAGAAGAAAACATTGTTACATGCATAGGACAGGATTCGAACCCTGTACCTCCATGTTAACGATTTTTAAGCCTTATTACTATACTAGCATATTATGAATTTTAAAGTTATACTAAACTTTATCACATGTAAATATTCTAGATATGCATGGTACAAAAAGTTATTCATGCATACACACTCGAGTTAAAAGAAAAGATGGGATAGAAAGGTAATCATGCACATGCAGTGTGCATGAAAACTAAAGTTAGGAAAAGCATGATGCTTGCATGTGATAAACTTAGACTCTTCCAACACTATATAAGGAAGAGAGAAAGATGTATAGGGGTTGTTGATTATTTTGCAAGAATTGACCAATATAATATATTCGTGGGATTCACGAATTTTTCATCTAAATTGTGTCTTACTATCTAAATATTGATTAAATACACTAAACTCGTGGGATTCACGAGATTCATAACTTACCTCTCTTCTACCTATTCATTACTAGCCTTATCTCATATTCTTCTTTCTGCTAGTCCATAACCTCAGTGGTTCCCACCCGACTCATGCAACGATCCGGAGCCGAAAGGCACAACACAAGTGGTTGACCCAACGTGAAGACAGGTGGCAAGGAGATGGAGACTAACAATATGATGGTGATGTTCGAGAGGATGCTACAAGAACAACGCTCGATGTCAGAGATTGCAGTGGCAGTTGAGGGGCTCGTGCAACGGAATAGGAAATTCAGTGGGAAAGATGTGTTGCGATATTTGCGGGATTACAAGGCGAAAATGCTACGGTGTGGAATATCGGAAGGATTGCAGGTGACATCGTTTAATCGGGTGGCTACAGACGGGCTTCAGGGGAGTATCCACGGGTTACGACAACAAAATCCGACATGGGAAGCATTTGAAGAAGCCCTAAAGACCACGTTCGCCATCGAGGACTCTTCCAAGGCAACGAGGAGAGGATTCGAAGATTGGGTGGAAACGCCGGATAAGGGGATGAAGGTGCTTGATGTGTTTTCGGCATTCGAAAGTTGGTTCGGGAGGCTGTTCGCGAGAGATCAAGCTATCCTTGCACCGGACAAAGTGATCATGTTCCTATGAACCGTGGACGTCCGGGACCGGAAAGATCTTGGAGTGCTTCTGGAGGACACGACCACCGAGAGTGGTCTCACCGATACATGGGACAACGTGCGAGATATCGTCGCACGATATACAAAGAGGGGGCAATGGCTGACTAATGAAGAAAAGAGGGTTTCGGAACCGATTCTGATGCCGAGATCCAGTTTGGAAGACCATCAACCACTGGCTTGGGAGACTATGACCGAGAAGGGAATCGATGCAACCACGGTGGAGCAATTGCTGAAGGAGATGAAGAATCTGAAAATCGCGATGGTGAAAAAGACGGAAGACTGTCCCACAAGTCCCAAGTTCATGGACCGTCGATGCATATGGTGTGATAGCACTGAACATGATTAGAGAGATTGCAATGAGCACTGAACATCGAAGGAGGCGTTACGACGGGATCTTATCTATTACGAGGGAAATTAGATTCATTCGATGGATTCTCGAAAGCCACTCCGACCGAACTTCCGAAAAGGCGGCATGAAGAAGGTCCTAAAGGAGGAGATCGCGGTGAAAAACAATTATGTGACAACTGTAGGAATACGTGTGGGGGAGTCATCTGCAACAAAGGCGTCTTTTTGGCCAGAAGTGCTAGAAATTTCGAGGAAAGCCGACCATGATGAAATCCGAAGCGCCGCGGAATGTATTCAGGAAGCTACGGGATGGGAGTGCCCTGTAGATAAGAATAGCGTACATGCGTTATGTCAATTGCATGAAGTGTATGTAGACGAGAAACGACATCGCACGGATGATGCGGCCGAACCATCGAAGACACCAGAAAGCTGGTGTCATGATATGGCAAGACTCGAACCCATGACCTTATGCTACATGGGTTGAGCTCTTGACCATTAGACCATGCATTGTAATACGTAGAATATTATTTTCATTTATATTTTGTTATAGAAAATCGATGTATATTCCAGATTTCTCTGGAACATTCTAGAAACTTCAGGAGTATTCCTCAAAACACTATCAAAGGAGGCACAAGGCATTATTTCGAACCAAATTGGTTCAACGCCAGTCTTAAGCCTCCTAGCTACTATTGTACATTCTCTTCACATAATATATATCTTTTCTTATCATCTCTCTCTCTCTCTCCCTCTCACTCACTCTTTCCTTCTCTCGAGAGTTCTTCACCTCTCTTAGTACTAATACTTCTTTAGTACTAATTCCTTCTCTGTCTTAGTACTGTTCCTGACAGTTTGAACCGATTTTGCTTGTTCTTCCTTTCGTATCTTCCTTTCCTCCTTTTCCTTTTATCTTCTTACTAATCCTCTTATCCTCCCTAGTAAAATGGAAACTGTTAGCGCTCAGGAATACGAATCTGTTTTCTCGGAGTTCCAGTGCTTAAAAGAGAAATTTGTAGCACTAGAACAAGAAAATCATCGTTTGTTGGGGGATCTTCAACAAATAGCGCTGGAAAAACAACAATAACATGGGGAGTTGACGTTACATGTACAACAACTCGAAGCAACTATCATATCATTACAACAACAAGGATCAAGCACTCAAGGGATTCACAAAGAATCCAAGATCGGTCTTCCTGCAAAATTTGATGGAACCCGATCACAGTTTAGAGGGTTTTTGAATCAGGTACGTTTAGTGATACAAATGCATCCTTCTCGATATCCCACCGATGCATCACGAGTGGGACTAGTAGGCACTCTCCTTAGTGGCTTAGCGTTAGCATGGTTTGCTCCATTGTTGGAAAAGGAATCTCCATTACTAAACAGTTTTGAAGAATTTATAAGTGAGTTTAAGGCCTGTTTTGGAGATACTGACAGCATAAGCATTGCAATCAACAAAATCCGGCGATTACGCCAAGGTGACTGTCTAGCCTCCGCATACGTTGCAGATTTCCGCCTACTCGCTGCCGATATCCCTTGGGATGATCACGCATTGATGGAGCAATTTCGATATGGTTTATGTAACGATGTCAAGGATTTACTCTTGACCTTCCTCGAAGAGCCAAAGTCATTAACAGAAGCAATCAGTCGCGCGGTGAGATACGACAACCGCCTCTTCGAACGACATTCAAAACGACAATTCCAGTTTCCGAGGGCAAGATCAGAGCCTACCTACGCCTCAGTGGTAGCGAAACCTTTTTCAAGGGAGTCATATAATGCGCCTCCAGTAAGTAGTCCATCTTCGATGGAAATTGACACCACACGTCGTCGTGGACCGCTATCGGAAGAAGAAAAGCAACGACGCCGAGCAAACCGACTATGTCTTTATTGCGGTGGACCAGGGCATATCGCGGTAAACTGTCCCCACAGGCCAAGAAGGGAGGTAAACCAAATAGTTGCTAGTTTTGATTGTACTAAACCCGAGTCTATTTCAGTAAGGATATCTAATAGTCCTAATAGTACTAATAGCCCAAATCTAGCAAACAAATTTGATGTCCTTACTTAGTTAGAAGAAGAGTTAAACGACTAAGTCTAGCCAAAATAGGAGCCGTTTGGTTGGACAACCCTAGATCTGTGCAGCCTATTAGTGGTTCCATTCCCTCTAAGCAAGTTAGCAATGTGTTCGTAGTCCAAGTAACAATTAGTACTAAGAGTACCCCTCCAGTACATGTCTTAGCACTTCTAGATTTCAGAGCTAATTCTTGCTTCATGGATAGGAACTTTGCCCAAGCTCATCAGATATCACTCAAAAAACTCTCGTGTCTAGCCTCTGCAGTAGTCATTGATGGTCATCCCATTGCTTCTGGAAATATCATAGAAGAGTCAGAGCCCGTTAATATTGTCCTAGATAATCTAGTTGTGTAGTATCATTTAATATAATTAGCATCCTAGAACACCCCATTGTTTTAGGATTACCATGGTTTGAATTACATAACCCAGACATAGATTGGAGAACAAGAGAAATCCGGTATCGAGAAGCCCGAGGGTCTACTCATGAGATTGCAACCATTTCGCTACATCAATTGTGGGAAGAAGGACACAAGGAAGAAATGTTTCTCTTCGCAATATCAGTAAAGCCCTCAGACACCATCAAAGAGGAGTCCACCGTTCAACTTCCAAAGAAGTATCATCATTATGCCGATGTGTTCGATAAAGTACAAGCCAATACGCTTCCTCACCATCGACTATATGATTGCCCCATTGATTTACAACCGGGGAAAGAGCCACCATGGGGACCAATCTACAATTTGTCACCAACCGAGCTAGAAGTCCTGCGAGCCTATATAGAGGAGAATTTGGAAAATGGTTTCATTCGGCATTCGAAATCTTCGTCAAGAAAAAGGATTGATCACTTCGTCTCATTGTAGATTATCGTGGCTTGAATAAGGTGACAATCAGAAATAGGTATGCACTTCCCCTTATCTCAAGTCTTTTAGAACGGATCAATGGTGCCAGGTTTTTCACGAAGATCGACTTACGGGGAGCCTATAACCTCGTACGGATCCGACCAAGAGATGAATGGAAGACCTCGTTTAGCACCAGATATGGGCACTTCGAGTATACAGTCATGCCGTTCGGTCTCACTAATGCGTCGGCAGTCTTCCAACACATGACAAATGATATATTCCAGGATCTCTTGGATGTTTGTTTGATCATCTATTTGGATGATCTACTAGTTTATTCGAAGACCCAAGAAGAGCATGATTCTCATGTACTATTAGTACTAAAACGACTTTGAGAACATGGTCTTTATGCAAAGCTAGAAAATGTAGTTTTGGGTGCAACCAGGTGAAATTTCTAGGCTATGTCATTTCCTCGGAAGGCATCTCCATGGACCCAGCTAAGGTCAACACTGTGGTAGAGTGGCAAACTCTGCGTTCGGTGTGAGATGTGCAATGCTTTTTAGGCTTTGTCAGATTTTACTAGAAGTTCATACAGGATTACTCAAAGCTCGTTCTGCCTCTCACACAGCTTACCAGGAAGGGACAATCGTTCGTTTGGTGTAAAGAAGCGGACATGACTTTCGAGAGTCTTAAAAAGGCATTTACATCGGCTCCAATTCTAGCTCATGTCGATCCGGAAAAACCATTCATTATCGAAGCAGACGCATCGGATTTCGCATTGGGGAGCATTCTGTCACAACGGGGTAATGATGAGAAGCTACATCCTGTGGCTTTTCACTCATGCAAGTTGGACGCCGCCGAACTCAACTACGAAATTCATGATAAGGAGCTATTGGCAATAGTGGACTCTTTTACGCAATGGAGGCATTTTCTAGAGGGATCCTCTCATCAAGTCACCGTATTCAGTGACCACAAAAACCTTGCCTACTTTTAGGACGCTCGTGTGTTAAATCGACGTCAAGCTCGGTGGGCGCACTTCCTCACGCGTTTCGACTTCAAAATTACATATCGTCCGGGGCAGCACAAAGGGAAGGCAGTTGCATTATCACGGTGTTCGTACCTAGCACCGCGTCCTGGCGAGCCAGCTTTTGATAACCAAAAGCAAGTAATCTTGGGACCGACTCGACTGCAAGCAACACAGGTCTTTGGCATGCCCATGGATTCCCACGTTATCGATACTATATGTGAGGACTTGAAGACCAATGCTTTCACCCAAGCCATTCTAGCACAAATTGATCCCTCTCGAGCATCTTGTTCAAAGTCGCAACCACCAGGTACGGACTATCGGAAATTCAAATACCATGATGGATTGCTATTCTTTAAGAAACTCTTGTATGTTCCTAATGGTTCTTGCCGCCTTCGAGTAGTCCAAAACTGTCATGACACATATACAACTGGGCATTTTGGTAGTACTAAAACATTAGATTTAGTACAACTATCATTTTGGTGGTCCCGTATGCGACAATTTGTCGAAGATTTTGTTCGGACTTGTGATACATGTTGCAGAGCGAAAATGTCAAGGCATCATCCATATGGTTTATTAGAACCATTACCAATTCCAAGCAAGCCGTGGCAATCCATTGCTATAGACTTCATCATAGATCTTCCAGTCTCTAAAGGGTTCAATGTGATTCTAACAGTCATAGATTGATATACGAAGATGGCTCATCTCTTGCCATGTACTAAGGAAATATCCAGTGAAGAAACCGATGAAATTGTCATGCGTGAAATATGTCGGCATCATGGTCTTCCCGATAGTATCATCAGCGACCGTGGACCCCAGTTCGTATCGAAATTCTAGAAACACCTTTTTAAAATGCTCAAGGTCACGTGTAACCTCTCCTCCGGCTACCACCCACAAACGGATGACCAAGCAGAACAAACAAATCAAACACTAGAGCAGTATCTTCGGTGCTTTCTAAGCTATCATCAGGATGACTAGGTAGATATTCTCCACTTCGTCGAATTTTCCTACAATAACTCTGTCCACGCATCGACTAAAGTTACGCCATTTTATGCTTATACGGGTTCTCACCCCTGGTGGTGTGTATTTGAAACCCCAGAGTTGTCCACAAATCCTTGCGTAGAGGATCGTTTAGAGCGGTTACACAAGATACAAGGGTGAAAGCATGCGAGTGGAAACAATTAGCTATGTCCTTGACATAGCTAATTAGCTATGCAAAAAGCTACCATTGATAAATAGTCATTTTAGTAGAAAGCCATCATTAATAAATTAAGTATGCAAAAAACTACCATTGAAAATACTAGACTGTTTTAATTACATATGTAAATGAGTGCCATAAATGTGCAACATAAATTGATGTGTGCACCATAAATGTGTACCATAAATTATATATCGAATTCCTAGGTCCATTATGCATGATCCTTTGCCACATCACGTAGGCCATCTCTAGTTGAGTATTGTGGGTTAGTTGCTACCACTGTTGCTAAACCCTATCGAGTCCACCTGCCGCCACTCTACACTAAGGGGCCACTACTGTGCGTTCCAAGCATCATCAAAGAGCAGCTCAATCTGACGGGGTTCTCTTCTCTATGACACTCTACACTCAGGGGCCACTACTGTGCATTCCAAGCATCATCAAAGAGTTGTTCAATCTGACGGGGTTCTCTTCTCTGTGCCACTCTACACTCAGGGGCCGCTACTGTGCGTTCCAAGCATCATCAAAGAGCTGTTCAATCTGACGGGGTTCTCTTCTCTGTGCCACTCTACACTTAAGGGCCGTTATTGTGTGTCCCAAGCATCATCAAAGAGCTGTTCAATCTGATGGGGTTCTCTTCTCTGTGCCACTCTACAGTCAAGGGCCGCTACTGTGCATTCCAAGCATCATTGGTAACTGTTCAATCTGACGGGGTTCTCTTCTCTGTGCCACTCTACTCTCAGGTGCCTTCTATGTGCGTTCCAAGCATCATCAGTAACTGTTCAATCTGACGGGGTTCTCTCCTCCATTGCCATCATTCTATACTCAGTTGCCGCTACTGTCCAGTCCCGGATTGCTTCCACATTTCGATTTGACGGAGTTCACTCATCCAACGGCAACATTCTACACTCAGTTGTCACCATTGATCGGTCTTGGATCGCCTCCTCAACTGTTCGATCCAACAGAGTGAACTCCTCTACTATTCGGTTTTGGATTGCAATAACTTTTCTGTCTATTGATTATCTTGTGTATTGTTGTGTCTAATCTTGTGTATTGTGGAATATTTTTGTGTATTGTTGTTGCCCATAGCCATCTTAAATACTTGTTTTTTTTTCTGGAAATTTAGGGGAAGAAGGGTGTTTAGAATTACCCCTCAATGATCATAAGGATAGGGATGATGATATCAGGACACAACAATCCATACGAAACTATTGGGCAAAAGAAAAAAGGAAACATCGTCAATTGTTGAAGGATACGAAAGCCACACTCAGTAAAGGTAAGGATAGTTTAGCTGAGAATGTAAGTAATGCGACAACCATCATAGAGAGAAAGGTTGTAGACTATTTCAATGTTCAAACCAAGCACATCAGCAATGAATATGTAATGATCCATCGATAAAGGACTTAGTTGATTGTGATGGTCTTAATGCAAACATATCATCTATTTTAGTAAATAATCTTCGTAATAGTTTCGTATCCATGAGCAGGTCAGAAGATGATCTTGTCTTAAAAAGGTCTAGTCTAATGATGTTACTTAATAGTGATGTTGTCGATATAAACATCAGTGAGCTATCTAAGGTAATTGGTGTTAGTAGAAAAACAGTGTACAATACAATGAACCGTATAATTTCCTCGGGTGAAGGAACTAGTCTACTAAAGCTAACTACAAGATGTAAGCCAATGACACCCATAACATTTGAAATCAAGGATGTAATCACAATGTTTTGGACTAATGAGAGTAGGGTTTCACCCAATAAAAAGGATTTATGCAGGAAACGTGTTGGAAGAAATCAATACGAGGAGCATCCCATTCATCTTCTTGATGTACCTCAGGTATTTACATTTATCTCAACATTTGTTTTGACTCTACACGGAAAGTTAATTAGCTCAGTTAGCAGAAAAGCTAATTAGCTTATTAGTTACATTTACCTCAGTTAGCTACTAGGATAGCTACTACATAGGTAACTGGCTACTCTCAATAGCTACTATCATGATAGCTAATTAGCTATTCTCAATAGCTAATTTAGGTACTACCAGATAATTAGCTGTACTCGTAGCTAGTTAGCTATCATGGTAGCTAGTTAGCTATTTCGTTATTACCAGCTAATTAGCTACTAGGAAAGCTAATTAGCTACCATGATAGCTAATTAGCTTACTAGGACAGCTAATTAGCCACCGTGATAGCTAATTAGCTACCATGATAGCTAATTAGTTACTAGGAAAGCTAATTAGCCACCATGATAGCTAATTAGCTACTAGACCAACTAATTAGCTACCATGATAGCTAATTAGCTACTAGAATAGCTAATTAGCTACCATGATAGCTAATTAGCTACCATGATAGCTAATTAGCTACTAGGACAGCTAATTAGCTACCATGATAGCTAATTAGCTACTAGGACAGCTAATTAGCTACCATGATAACTAATTAGCTACTAGGATAACTAATTAGCTACCATGATAGCTAATTAGCTACTAGAATAGCTAATAACCTACTAGAATAGCTAATTAGCTACTAGAATAGCTACTAGGATAGTTAGCTAGTTACGAGAATAACTAATTCCCCTTTATTACGCAGGTCGATTTATTTATTAGGTTCAAACGAATGCATCCAACTATCAAAGTTCAACTACGAACATTCGAGTCTCTTAAGCCACACTTTGTGAGACGCTTAAAGGATCGATACACATGTTGTTGCATTTACCAGGTACAAATGGGTTTTCTGAAGGACTCTGTTAATCTACTACGTCACTATAGCGCATCCCTAACTAATACAGTTTGCACATGTGGGTGCCCAATCTGTCGATCAAGCTTGCAAGAGGAGTGTAAATCATCTGAGCACATTATCTCTTCCATGAGTTATTTATTAGATTCAATATTGTGTCCGAGAGAAACTGGCGCTATCTTCCATATTCATAACTGTGTCATGGGTTTATGTCAAGATTGTGGCCCTACTAGATTTAGGTGGTGTCCAAATGAATTGAGTAGTGAAATATTGATCTCTGTGAAGTTCTTTGAGTCAGTGAACACCAATTTCGAAGGAAAGGTGTGTAAAAGAAAGGATCTAGTTCGGAAGATGCTTAAACGAAGGGATTTGGTGTCTCTATTTGTAGTATCTCTAGGAAAGTTCATTAAACACAACTTCATTTATTCATGGCAGGCCCATCAGTTTAAGACTTGAATATCTGATTTCCCAAATGATGTAGTAGTCTCAGTAGTAGATTTCGCAGAGAATTATACTTTCAAGCAGCAGAATGAAATTCAATCTATGCATTCGAGTTTCAGGTGATGTTAAAAAAGTAATTCATTTCTTTATTTCCGATGATAAGAAGCATGATACCTTGTTCGTCCAACACTGTTTTAAGTTACATTGGCAGTGGTTATTAGCTCAACGTTTGGAGCTTACTCAACATTGGGTCTGGTCTGATGGAGCTGCGTCACAATTCAAGGCTCGACGTCCATTTTATTTTGTGGGGAGGTATCCTGCTATAACAGGTTTGGAGATGAGATGGAATTTTTTTGGGTCTGGCCATGGTAAAGGTGAACATGATGGTGCAGGGGCTGTTATAAAGCGGGCACTTACCCATGAACAACTAAAGACAGATGGTGTGCACATGAATCGTGCATCACATGTAGTTGAATTTTTAAGAACAAATATGTCATCGAGTGCAACGGGTGTTTATTCCTCGCAAGTCCGAGATATCAAACGTGAATTTTGGGAAGTGAAGATAGATGAAGTAAATAGGGAGAAGACCTGGGAGTGCCAAGGAATTCCCGAATTGCGATCTCTGCATGCTGTTCGCGGTTATTCCAGATTGGATGGTCATTGTATTGCGGTTAGAGAATTGACTTGTTTTTGCTTCCATTGTGTGCAGGGAAATTGGAGATATTGTCTAAACAAAGCATACATTCAGAATTGAGAGTATCACACTCTGAATGATAAGGAAGCAGTTGATGGAGAAACAAGGCAGAATGCTGACTTCACATATGAGGGACTTGGAGATACTTTGAGTGATGTCCTGAACGTTGGGGATAACTTCGCTGTAAATGCTGAAGAAGGCAATTCAGAGGGTGCTTATTTCTATATATTAAAGTGCACGGTTAGTAAACAGTGTGCAAGGCAGAATATTGTAGATGCATGGGGAAATTTTGTATCTGCTGGGACATTCTACATCGAAGGCATTTTTTATGCAAAACTAGATGACTACGAATATGTGTACAGGCTATTAGAAGACAAACCAACGGCGTACATGTACTCTCATTTGGTTAGGTGCATCAACGTCCCAATGTCAGAATACAATAGTTGCTCAGGTTTATACACTGTTGGTGCTAATGTGTATGAATGTATTTACAATAGTGTGCCATGGAATTTGTAGCTACAAGTAGCACTTACCATGTTCTCTTGTAAAACAAACATGTATTTCGCGAAAACAGTTAAATAAATTCGTTTGAGAATCAATTTCTTGTATACAGTCTACTTTCTGTGCTTCTTTCTCAATAAAATCATGTCTTTTTTGTTAAGTTTTAAGTTATAAGTTATAGCGAAATAGTCATCAGTAGCTAATTAGCTGTACAAATGCAGCTAATTAGCTGTCAATAGCTAAATAGTCATCAATAGCATGAAATCAACAATCTGCAACATATTCCTCAAATTACACAGTAGATAAGTACAGTGAGAACAAGTAATTAAATTCTTCATTGAATAATGTCATCTCTTTACATATTTATAAATTACCATTGGAAATGTCTACAAATCTCCTATGAACAGCTAAGCTCTTGCTAATCAATGGAACGAGTCTACATATATTATCCGCATATCGAGCTCAGTATGGAGTCCACAACCATGCACCTAGTTGACAGCTCACTATTTGCACCAAGTATTGTTCAGGCATTTCCTCGGGTAGAATGAGACAGCATCTCCGAATATTGAAGTAGTGCCGGAAATGTTCTGTATCCAAAATCAATGTATTGTCGGCATTATATTCAGGCCAAGTAGCCCAAAATTCAGAAAGTCTCTTGAATCTTGCAGCTTCCATTTGCTCACAATTTTCTCGTGCCCATTGACCTTTAAAACGACTTCGCCATTTTGGGAAGAATCTTGCCAAACACTTCCACACATCTGATTTTGGTTTTTCACTCCAAATAAACAAATCAAAGTATTGCACAACCCACTCTAGAAACTGATTCACGTCCCTCCTTGGCTGCATATATCTCACACTCATCAAGACTTTATCAAGCTCCAAGATCAAGGCTCTTCTTTCGACTTCTAGTGGTTTAGGTTTCCATTCCTAAAACTGAGCCGCTGTTACACCATTTTCTGGTAGGATACGATCAATCTCAATCAGCTCAGGTTCGGCCGACACAAGTGGCGTCCTTTTCCTCTTCAAACCCCTAGTCGACTATGTTGGGCCTGGCTTCACATTCTGGTGCTCTTGTTTTGTCAACTTATTTATCAATCCTTGGATTACCTCGGTGCATGTAGCTACTGATCTGCTCGATATCAGTCCACTGGTATCACATGCTGCATCTACCTGCAACACCAAGTCATCCGTGCTACATGCTGCATCTACCTGCAACACCAAGTCATCTGTGCAACATGCTTGATCAACTTGTGTGACCAGATCACTTGTGTCAGTTGCTATATCTACTTTCAAGATGGGGCCTTTTAAACATGCCGCAACATCAACAGTATCCACACTGCCATTGGCCTTACGAGCAATAGAATCAAACCCTTTAGACTCTGCAACATCAGAAAACACCAACATATTCACACTCACAAAGTAACTAACAGTCTCACAAAACAACATCCTGAACATCAAAGAGTTTCAGTCATAGAACAACACTCTTCAAATTATCTTGGAAAAACATCATAGAGTTCCATTACATAATGTGGATCAAGCAACAACCAATTTGAGGTTTTACTTGTCCAATAGGATAGTAAAACTTCATAAAACCTTAGCAAAATCCCTAAGCTAACAATCATATCCAACTAAACAGTATTTCGCTCCACTACGTCTGGGCCCCTTGACCGAGTAACTGGTCTTGTTCCCGATCGTGGCCCCTTCTTCAGCCTTTTTCTGGTCGGTTCCCCATTTAGCCTTGCTTCTTTCACCACATGCGCAAGTGTGTCCTCCTCCGACAACCTTCCCATCGCCTCAGCAGCTAATTGCACATCAACCGTTTCTTGAACTAGCTTTTCAAGTACAGAGGGATCTGTTTGGACATTTTCAGTAGTTGGGCTCGGTGGGGTGGAATCAAGGTCTTGAGATTCGAAGAAATGTTGCATCAAGTGTTCATAAACATTGTTGTTGTGAACCTCAGTTTTACATGTTGTTTCCACTATTTCATGGCATTTCACATCGTTGCCTAATTCAGTACATTGTTCCAAAAGAATAGGGTGGAGCTGATCTGAAGGAGATGTGATAGCAGGACTCTTACTTTCAGCCACGTTGGCAGCAATATCCTCATCTGTTGCAGCGTCATCAGCACCAGACACATCATGTGCCGTCCTTAATCCACAAGATTCCACAATAACATGGCAGCTATTTAGGATAGCTAATTAGCTACTTTACTAAACTATGGTCGAAGCTAGGATAGCTAATTAGCTAGTACGATAGCTAATTAGGATAGCTAATTAGCTACTTTACTCAACTATGGTAGTAGCTAATTAATTAGCTACTTTACTCAACTATGGTAGTAGCTAGGATAGCTAATTAATTAGCTACTTTACTCAACTATGGTAGTAGCTAGGATAGCTAATTAATTAGCTACTTTACTCAACTATGGTAGTAGCTAGGATAGCTAATTAATTAGCTACTTTACTCAACTATGGTAGTAGCTAGGATAGCTAATTAATTAGCTACTTTACTCAACTATGGTAGTAGCTAGGATAGCTAATTAGCTACTTTACTCAACTATGGTAGTAGCTAGGATAGCTAATTAGCTACTTTACTAACTATGGTAGTAGCTAGGATAGCTAATTAGCTACTAGGATAGCTTATTAGCTACTTTACACAACTATGGCAATAGCTAATTAGCTAGTAGGATAGCTAATTAGTTGCCAGTAGGTAATTAGCTAGTGGGATAGCTAATTAGCTTTTTTACACAACTATGGTACTAGCTAATTAGCTACTACCATAGCTAATTAGCTACTTTACACAACTATGGCAGTAGGTAATTAGCTAGTAGGATAGCTAATTAGCTACTAGGATAGCTTATTAGCTACTTTACACAACTATGGCAGTAGGTAATTAACTAGTAGGATAGCTAATTAGCTACTAGGATAGCTAATTAGTTGCCAGTAGCTAATTAGCAGTAGGATAGCTAATTAGCTTTTTTACACAACTATGGTACTAGCTAATTAGCTAGTACCATAGCTAATTAGCTACTAAGATAGCTAATTAGCTAGTAGCTCATTAGCTGCCAGTAGCTAATTAGCTAGTAGGATAGCTAATTAGCTACTTTATACAACTATGGTGCTAGCTAATTAGCTATGAGTGGCTAATTAGCTAGTAGCTAACTAGTTGGCATTAGCTAATTAGCTGCCAGTAGGATAGCTAATTAGCTAGTAGCTAATTAGCTGCCAGTAGGATAGCTAATTAGCTAGTAGCTAACTAGCTGCCACTTAGCTAATTAACTACTGTAGTAAACTATGGCAGTAGCTAATTAACTAAGAGGATAGCTATTAGCTGCTTTAATCAACTATGGTAGTAGCTAATTAGCTACAACGATAGCAGCAAAATAGTTTCCATACTTTTTACGGCTTAGCTAATTAGAAAAGACTAAGCTTATTAGCTACATTATGGTATACCTGTTAGTTTTCTCCACTCATTTGGTAGAGCTGTACTGCAATCTCCCAAACAGAATGCAGCAATTCGACAGGCATGTTGAAAACAAAGCAGATGGTATGTGTGGTTGCATGGTTGTAGGTGAACCAACAAAGACGCAGTTTTGTCCTCCACACCTAACCCGCAAGCGATGCAACGTGCTTGAACTGTCAATAAATCATTTTCTGGTTCTGCTTCATTTGGTAAGGGAGCAAGAATGTTCAGGTCCAAATCCTGTCTGGTCCTTACGATTCTCTCCACAAAATGTAGCTGCTTCTTAAGGCAGCTAACTACCTGTTCTTGATGAATGTATTGTTCCTTCAACGCAACAGAGAAATTTACCGATTAATTATTCCTCTTGTTGAAAGATACACCAACTTTGCTCAGGAATCGTTAACTTACTTGAAGCTTATCCAAATTGTAATCTGCAACAGTATTTACACCTAGAAGGTCCAAGTTCATTAAAAGAACCTGGATCTCTATTTGCAGTTGTATTTTACGTTGGGGATCTAGTGGCCCCTCTAATTCAAGCTCATGTTGCACAACCTATTCCAAATAATGCTTGATTAGCACATTTTACCCTTAAAGTTATTTATAACACAATCACATACCAGCAATTTAAACAATAGTTACCTGAATCTTATTTCTAATTGTTGTAATAGTGGAAGTAACTTTTCTCTCCACTGCAAAAGCCATTGTGGCTTTCTCTAAATCAGTCTTAAAAAATGCCAATGTCTCACAGGCTTCATGGACATTTTTTAGCATATAGCTAACCAATGTCTCACTTGTATCATCAACATTGGCTTTCCTTGGGTGTCGGTGTGGTGTATGCCCCCGGTCTTGCTGGGAGTCGGCAGTTGCATCAACAACTGCCATGCTCCAAAATCTGTCTACTTTTTGTGCCAAGGTCCCCATCTTTCGGCATCTTTTTACCGATGCCTCACCATAGACTGCCCAAGCTACCCTATACATTTCAGGGTCTCTGGATTCCTTCGTTGTTTTGCAGTACTCATATGCAAATGCTCTAGCAAATGAAACTGACAACTCATTGTTAACTGGGATCTCCTGATGAACTTTCTGGTGCAGCCTCATGCAGTCATGGTACAAGTCGGCTCGTACATGCTTCAGCTTGACCTTGCCTTTGACTCTAGGCATTGTATATACTGTCATCCAGTCTACATCACTGATCAATTTATCACTTAGGACAGCAGGGTCAACACCCTCGAGTGACAGACCATAAGTGTTGCGAAGTTTAGCACTCTCGTATACGGAGGAACGAGCCATCTGAAATATCATTTCAGAAATCAGAAATAGTGCAAAATCAGAATATGTGAGAATCAAAAACCCCAATCAACAACAAAAATGGTGCAAAATCTTTAACTTAGCAAATCAGAAACCCTAATCATAATTTGTATTCAAAAATTTGAAATCAGAAACCCTAATCAAAATCTGTAATCAAAAGTTTGTAACCAGAAACCCTATTCAGAAATTCTAATCAGAAATTTATAATAAAAAACCCTAATCAAAAATTTCAATCAGAAACCCTAATCAAAAATTTCAATCACAAACTCTAATCAGAAATCCTAAACAGAAATTTATAAACAAAAACCCTATTCAGAAATTCTAATCAGAAATTCTAATCTATAATCAAAATTTGTAACCAGAAACCCTATTCAGAAATTCTAATAAGAAATTTATAATCAAAAACCCTAATCAGAAATTTCAATCAGAAACTCTAATAAAAAATTTCAATCACAAACCCTAATTAGAAATTCTAATCAGAAATTTATAAACAAAAACCCTAATCAGAAATTTCAATCAGAAACCCTAATCATCACTAAAGACAGGATTAAACACAAAAAAAGTAATATAAACACACCTATTGCTACTCCCCGATTTGCTCCAAGGACTTCGCCCTATTCGATTTTGGGAAATATGAATCGGCACCAAAGTTCAAACAGTAGTCAAAAAGAAAAAACAAATGTTTGCGGTTTCTGTAACTTAAACATACCTGGATGATGATCGAGCAGGGTCTATGTTGTAGCTCTCAATCCGCAATGTCGATTTTCTGCTGTTGCGGGAGCTACATCTGCGTTCGTGCTCTAAGTACTCCATCTGCGTTCAAAATCAGACTTAGGCTAAACAAGAAATTAATGACATTGAAGTCGACCTTAGATGATGGTGCTATTCCCCAAGTTCCACTACGTCTGAAACAAAAGTTCAAATATTTGAGTTTTTTCATAAATTAGTTTTTCAAATATTTGATTTTCCCACAAAAAAGACTAGCTAAACAAATAGCTAATTAGCTATGGCCATTTTAGTAGCTAATTAGCTATAATAGTGTTTCCACTCGCATGCTTTTACCCACAAGCCGATTTATGTACTCATCTCCAACAAGCTCAACAAACACACAAGGTTTACGCGGATCTTCATCGACTTCCATCCAGTTTTAACATTGGAGATCGGGTATGACTACTACGACGACACATCAACACTACTCGCCCATCCGAGAAGTTGGATTATCGGCGATTAGGTCCTTTCCGTATTATAGGAACTTGATTAATGATGTCCCTTTTCGTCTCGATCTGCCTCCGCAACTTCGGATACATCCGGTGTTTCATAGTTCTCTCCTTGAACCCTATCAAGAGAATACCATCCTAGGACGTATTACACAGCCTCCACCCCCGATCGAGCTTGAAGATGGACCTGAGTACGAGGTTGCCGCCATCCTTGATTCCAAGATTGTTCGCAACAAGCTCTACTATCTAGTCGATTGGCTAGGATATAGTCCCAACGAGCGTACTTGGGAACCGATAGAGAATGTGACCAATGCTCGTGCTCTTCTTGAAGACTTCCATTGTCAATATCCAGACAAACCGGGTCCTCAATCCAAAATGACTCGTGACTCTCGTCGTTTTAAAGGGGGGATAGTGTCATGATACGGCAAGACTCGAACCCATGACCTTATGCTACATGGGTCGAGCTCTTGACCATTAGACCATGCATTGTAATACATAAAATATTATTTTCATTTATGTTTTATTATAGAAAATTGATGTATATTCCAGATTTCTCTCGAACATTCTAGAAACTTCAAGAGTATTCCTCAAAACACTATAAAAGGAGGCATAAGGCATTATTTTGAACCAAATCAGTTCAACGCCAGTCTTAAGCCTCCTAACTACTATTGTACATTCTCTTCACATAATATATATCTTTTCTTATCATCTCTCTCTCTCTCCCTCTCACTCACTCTTTCCTTCTCTCGAGAGTTCTTCACCTCTCTTAGTACTAATACTTCTTTAGTAATAATTCCTTCTCTGCCTTAGTACTGTTCCTGACAGCTGGAACTCCGGAGGGAAGGGAAAAGAGAGACGATTTCGGCATTCAAGCTCGCCTCGGACATCGAACAACAAACGGACTTGAAAAAGGTGTTTGGGAAGAGAATTCTCGATATCCGGGTAGAATTTTCGCTTCGGGAATTACTAGGAATAGCGAAGAAGGATTTCCATGATCTTCTTGTGGATCTCGTGAAGAGAAAAAGACAAAGTACGGAGGAGAACGTTCCAAGGGTAAATGCGAACACGGTTTTAATGAATGACACCGAAGTGGAGGACGAAATTCTGAACTCCCACTACACAAGGCCACATTGGGCACGTACAACTACAGAGACTCCGGTTCGAATTGGCAACATCAAAGAGCCTGTGCTAGCATTGATTGATCACGGATCGGAGATCAATTTGATGTCCAAGGAGTTCTACCGGAAGCGGAAGTGGCCTATAAACATTAACCATGGATGGAAGATCCGGACAGCCACTAAAGCAATGGAAGATCTATTTGCGGCTTGTCCGGATGTGACGGTGAAGATCGGGGATGTCGAGATCGACCAAAATTTCTTCGTACAAGACGAGGTCTCACATTCCGTGATCCTTGGGCAACCCTTTATCACAGCTTCACGGATGGAGACAAAGGTGCTCGATAGCGGTGCGGCTTTCGCACGAATTCGGAGCCAAAGCGAAGGGAAATCCATCCAATTCCTAACTGTGCCGGCAAATCATGAAAGGAACAAGAGAGAGCTCTTGTCCTAAACAAGGATGGATTTTTAGAGCGGACTGTTGCGGAGTGGGGAAGTGATAGTTCGAGAAGCCTTGATACCCCACATAGGAAGAAAACTCTCAGAGCAAAACAAGTACGAATCGGTCCGAATGGGGCATCTACGTACACGGCCGTAACCGGAGGAAAGAAGAAAGAATATCGAAAAGTAGAGGATAAGTTACAGTTGACATCAATAATAAAAGAAGACGAAGAAATCGTGGGGGTAGTCGAAGAAGTGTTCTATGGGAGCACGCTACAACAGCTTGAAGAGCTTGTGGAGGATAAAAGCCAAGGAGACCGGGTAGTCCCGGTCGAATCGGTTGAGATGTACGAGATCATTGCGAAAATGGGGCTGGATGCACTCCGCAAAGAAGAAGAAATGGTAAGTACGAAATACAAGACCGTGGAGAAGAAAGTGAAACTGGTCGCGGGACCGTTACCCGCTGATAGCAAGCAAAAAAGGAAAGAAGTCTCGGGAGATCCGACACTTCGGAAGTTCCTGTATATTGGACATGCCTTCACGGATGAGACCCCGAAGAAACTTCGGATCGGTGGAGGTGGTTTCCTTTTACAAAATGAAGAAGAACGATTCCGTGGGATGTTGGAACAACATGGCAAAGCATTTGCATTCACATCGAAGGAGATACGGTGCGTTGATCCGAAGATAGTGGAGCCGATGGTGATCTTCACGATTGACCATGTGTCGTGGAACCTGAAGCCGATTCTGATGTCACGGACGCTTATTCCAAAAATCATCGACTTGCTCAAGGAGAAGGTGGCGATGGGGATTCTAGAGCCATCAAACGCTCCGTACTCAAACCGATGGTTTACGCTTCCGAAGAAGAATGGGCCACTCCGATTTATCCAAGACTTGTAACCGGTGAACAAGGTCATGATCCGGAACTCCGGAGTTGGTCCGATAGTGGACAAATTTGCGGAAGCATTTGCCGGACGCACGATATACTCCATCGAAGACCTATACTCCGGATATGACCAATTCCAACTAGCCATGGAGTGCCGAGACATCACCACCACGCGGACACCGATAGGATTAGTCCGGATGTGTACACTACCACAAGGCGCGACGAACTCAGTCTCACATATGATGAATGCAATGAACATGGTGCTTCAAGACTGCATTCCGGAGATAACGATGTCGTTCCTAGATGACATTCCGATGAAAGGATGCGCGGTGGAAGAAAAAGATGAGACTAAGGATGATCGGGGATGCCGACAGTTCGTAGTTGACCATATTCGCGATTGCGAGAATGTGCTACGAAAGTTAGAAGATGTGCACCTAGCACTTTCCGGAGAGGAATCAACATTTGGGCAAGAAGAGATATTGGTAGTCGGACATCTATGTGGGCCCTACGGCCGAAGACCATCCCCAACCAAGGTCAATGCGCTACATGCTATGAAAAAGATATGCGAGTCGCAATCCGAAGACCGCAGATTTCTTTGGGCATGTGCATTTTACCATATATGGATTCCGCACTATGCACACATAGTGGACCCACTCTATCACTTGTTGCGGAAGGGGAAGAAGTTTGAATGGAAACCAGAGCATACCAAAGCCGTGAAGAAGCTCAAGAAATGACTACGGAGGGCAAAAGCACTAAAGAAGCCGAACTATGACCGACCGGTTATAGTAATGGTTGATACAAGCCCAACCAGGATCGGATGGGTCATCAATCAAGCCGACTCGGATGGTTTGCAATATCCGATCCGATTCGGAGCAAAGGTTCTCAATGGAAGGCAACGCGGATATGCACAAGTCAAACGAGAATTATGGGGAGTCGTGTCAGCAATCAAATCGGATCGAGATTATTGGATCGGAGCTGAAGTAGTGATCGAAATAGATTGTCTTCCGATACTCGGGATGATGCGGTGTTGCACGATACCAGATGTGGCTATGCTAAGATGGATTGCATATGTTAAGTCACTTAATCCGGAGGTACGACAAATCTCTGGAAAAGACAATGCGGTGGCGGATATGCTATCAAGGGCGCGGTTTGGAGACGACATAACCGAATCCGATAATGAAGAAGTTTCTGAAGACTACTTTGCTTTGGAGCGCATATGCCGGGTGAACGTAATCCGAGAATTCCGGGAAGAAGAATACAAGGGAGAAAGCCTGATGATCGGGAAGGTGCTACAAGAGATTGAGGAATCATCGGACGATAAAGAGAAAAGAGCCAAGATCTGAAGGAAGAAGAGGCAAGTCCAAAAGTTCTTCTTGAAAAATGGATTAATATGGAGGGAGCCGAAAAGACCGGATGGCATACCACTTCTGGTAGTCGGGACGAAAGAGCAACGAAACCGGATAATGTCTGAGTTTCACGAATCCGATTGGGCTGGACATCGAGGAACATGGGCACCTTTTGTGAAAATCAAACAAAAATATTGGTGAAAGAATATGTACAAAGATATAGCGGAGTTCACGGAAAGCTGTGAGAAGTGTCAAATCTACTCTAGAGTTCGACACCGAGATGAGTTACATCCAACATTCTCATCGACAATCAACTTCAAATGGATGGTTGACATTGTCGCCATGCCAACTGGGATCGGACAAAAGAAGTACTTGGTGTTAGCTCGGGAAGATTTCACAAACCAAGTAGAAGGTCGAGCGCTACGAAGGAAAACGTGTTCTGCGGTATGCAAATTTCTTTTGGAGGAGGTGTTTTGTAGGTACGGGTGCATAGGACAAGTGATTGCGGATCGGGGAGAACTCAACTCTGATAAAGCTAGGGAATTCTTCACCAAACATGGAGTTCGGTTAACACTAACAACGGCATACAATCCGGAGGCCAATGGGAAAATCGAACGAGGACATAGTCCAATTGTCAAAGCGCTTGCCAAAACATGCGACGGAAGGGTGACGGATTGGCCGCAGATGCTCCCGTATACACTATGGGCGGATCGGACAATGCATAGCTCTGTAACCGGTTATATGTCGACAGAACTTATGACCGGACAAGCATCGATAATGCCGACAGAAACCGCAATCGTGACATGGAAAATGCTACCGTGGAAGGAAGAGATGAGCCGGGAAGAACTACAAGCGGTCCGGATACGACAACTAGAGGGAAGACCGGAAGACATAGTGGAAGCAACATGCCGACAACAAGAAGCGCGATTCAGGAACAAAAGCCGATTCAATACAAAACATCGACTATGACCGCGGAAGTTTGAAGAAGGAGATTGGGTGATTGTCTATGACAATAGTCTGGATCATCAACATACAATGATACGGAAGTTTGCGAAAAGGTGGTTCAGGCCATACAAGGTTCGGAAAGTTTTCGACAACGAAACTTACTGACTATGCGAGTTGGATGCGATGATACTACGAGTGCCTATAGCGGGGAAATGGGTAAAGATCTTCAAGAAGCAGACTGATGACGAACCCTATGTAACCCTAGACAAGACCGACAACGAGGAGCAACTAGACAAAGATTGTGGTGATGCGGAAAGTGAAGAAAGTGGTCTACAATTGATGGTTGATATAAGGGAGGAATTGGGTAGTGCTACGGATGAAGACGAGCAACAAGTATTGGGGCGAGTGTCATAGTGTAATTCGCACACTATGTGAAAATTGCATTTTTGTCCCTTCGGATGGAACCGGCAAGGAAGAACCGGTAAGGAGGAACTAGTGAGAACCGGATGAAGGATGGAATCGGCAAGGAGGAACCGGTAAGGAGACCCGGTAAGAACCGGATAAAGAAGGCCGGTGAGAGTCTCTCATCGGATGAAGAGACAAATTTGTAAATAGAAGAAAACATTGTTACATGCATAGGGCAGGATTCGAACCCTGTACCTCCATGTTAGCGATTTTTAAGCCTTATTACTATACTAGCATATTATGAATTTTAAAGTTATACTAAACTTTATCCTATGTAAATATTCTAGATATGCATGGTACAAAAAGTTATTCATGCATACACACTCGAGTTAAAAGAAAAGATGGGATAGAAAGGTAATCATGCACATGCAGTGTGCATGAAAACTAAAGTTAGGAAAAGTATGATGCTTGCATGTGATAAACATAGACTCTTCCAACACTATATAAGGAAGAGAGAAAGATGTATAGGGGTTGTTGATTATTTTGCAAGGATTGACCAATATAATATATTCGTGGGATTTACAAATTTTTCATCTAAATTGTCTCTTACTATCTAAATATTGATTAAATACACTAAACTCATGGGATTCACGAGATTCATAACTTACCTCTCTTCTACCTATTCATTACTAGACTTATCTCATATTCTTCTTTCTCCTAGTCCATAACCTCAGTGGTTCCCACCCGACTCACACAACGATCTGGAGCCGAAAGGCACGACAATGCAAAACACTAAAAATAGTATCAAAATGATGAGAAAACTGTGATGAGGGACATCAATTTTCTATCTGCAAAAGCCTATTTTCTGAACCAAAATCCGATGCAGTGCATCAGATTTTGGTGGAAGATAGCCCTCTTTCCAAACAAAATCCGATGCAGTGCATCGGATTTTGGTTGAATGTCCTCCTTTCAACCACAAACCGATGCAATGCATCGGATTTTGGTTGAATGTCCCCCCTTTCAACCAAAATCCGATGCAGTGCATCGGATTTTGGTGGAAGATAGCCCTCCTTTCAACCACAATCCGATGCAGTGCATCGGATTTTGGTGGAAGATAGCCCTCCTTTCAACCACAATCCGATGCACTGCATCGGATTGTGGTTGAAAGGAGGACATTCAACATGCCTTGATTCAACCACAATCCCATGCACTACTAAGGATTGTGATGTATGACTTCTCCTTAACCATCTAGTGAAGTTTAAGTGCATTTTAATTCGATAGTGTGTTTCCTTAACAGAATATTTGGGGATTATTGCTTATTGTGAAAAGGAATCTTTAAGGCATCTTTTAGAATCTTAAAAAATGAAAAGAATATTGCTAACCTGGCGATCTTCTTTCCCTTGTTCATGACTTCGGTTATACCATGCCGGTATAACAGTCCCCTTCCTTCGTGCCACTCACATATCGCAAAATTCGATGCGCACACAGAAGATGCTCCACGGTCGGCTTCTACATATATTGGTTGATTACGCTGACTGGATAACCGATGCCAGGTCGGGTGATTGTTAAATATATAAGGCTTCCGACAATTTGTCAGAACCGCTTCTCATCGCAAGTCGGTTCGGAGTCAGGACGAAGCTTCTAGTTCCGGTCCGAGGGTGTGGAGATCGGTCGGCAATCCGTCATGCCAAACTTGTACAACATATTCAACACATAGTGTCTTTGTGAGAGCAATATGCCGTCGGGGGTTCGGATCACCTCAATCCCAAGGAAATAGTGAAGGTCCCCCAGCTCCTTCATCTCAAATGCGCCCGATAGTTGGGACTTGACTCGGTTGATTTCATCGAGTCCGGGTCCGGTGATGACTAGATCATCAACGTACAACAAGATGCAAACCGGACCGTCCAGACCTTGCCAGATGAACAACGAAGAGTCGGACTTGGAGGCCGCAAACCCCATCTTACACAATCGGTGCGTGATCTTCACATTCCAAGCTCGGGGGGCTTGCTTCAGGCCATAAAGTGACTTCTTCCGCTGGCATACCACCGACTTGTTCATCTCCGTTTGGAAACCGGGAGGTTGGGTCATAAAGACCTTTTCTTCAAGATCTCCTTAAAGAAATATGTTCTTCACGTCCATCTAGTGAAGATACCACTCCCTTGCTGCAACAACCGCTAGCACCACACGAACCGTCATCATCTTCGCTACTGGAGTGAAGGTCTCGTCGTAGTCGATTCTGTGGGTCTGCGCGTATCCCTTCGCCACTAACCGGGCCTTGTACCAATTACCCGAACCTTCGGCATTGTACTTTACCTTGTATACCCACTTACATCCGATCGGTTTACAGTGTCGGGGAGGGTCAACTCGGTCCCATGTGTCGTTGGCATCAAGTGCCCACATTTCTTCCTCCATAGCGGCACGCCAATTTGCGTCCTTTGCCGCTTCTGCGTAGTTATCCGGCTCACGCACTTTTGCCACCTTGGTCATGTATGCATAGTGATGCGCCCTGTACTCATTCTACCCATACCACTTTACAGGGTTCTTCTGACGGGAAGATCGGCATAACTTATCGTTACCCGATTTGAGGCCCTTCTTGGCCGGTGCGGTCTTTGTTGCCGAAGATCCGCCCTCATCCTTTCCAGAGTCAGATTCGCCCCGATCCAACTCAACATTTCCAATTTCGTATTCCGGCATCTTCTTCTTCCCCTTCTCTTTGCGTGTGAACCGCCTCCTCGGTTCCTTGCGCGGGGAGAGCATGACAGAGTCTCCATTACTCACCGGTTCGTCATCCAACTGGTCATCCCGACTCAGCCGCTCATTCGGTCCACTTAACCGAAATGAGATCGGACTCTCTTCTAGAGTGTCGAGGTCTTCATCTTCTATCTAGACCAGTTCAGGCTCATTAACCTCATCCTCCGGTATCGGGTCGAGGTCGGAAGTCGGAACCGGTAAGGCATACCATGATGCCGTCTCATCAAACTCAACATCCCGGCTAACTTGAACATGCTTCGTCCGGGAGTTATAACACTTATAACCCTTTTGCTCATGCGAGTAACCGACGAGGATGCATTTCTCTGACTTCTCATCCGGTACATGCACATATGCAATGCTAACGAATATCCGAAGGTGTCTCAAATTCGTCTTGCGCCCGAAATATAGCTCATGCGAGGGCACCCTGTCACCGATCCGGTTTTGGATGTAGACGGCCGTCCAGACCGCCTCCACCCAGTAGAAATGGGGCATGCTCTTCTCCTCCAGCATTGCCCATGCTGCGTCGACAATCAACCAGTTCATCCTTTCAGCCACATCGTTTTGCTCCGGTGTGTATCTGCAGCTGAACTCTCTCTGAATTCCTTTTTGCTACAGATAACGGTTGAATTGGCCAGAAAAATATTCTTTTCCGCCATCTGATTGGAGGCACTTGATCTTCCTCTCTGTTTCCCATTGAACCAGGCTTTGTAGGTTCCGAAAACACTCGAAGACTTCGCTCTTCCGCTCAATGAGGTAGATCCATGTGTGTCGGCTGTAGTCGTCGATGAAGGAGATGAAATACCGACTCCCGCCAAGACTAACATTCTGTGTCGGTCCCCATACATTCAAATGAATAAGGTCGAGTTTGTTACGGCTACGGTTTCGGTCGGTGGGGAATGGAAGCCAGTGTTGCTTCCCGAGTTGGCAGGCTTCACATAAATGGGCCTTCCGGCCACTAAACCTCGACAAACCGAAAACAACTTGTTTTGTTTGCAAGTCTTGAAGCCCCCGGTAATTGATGTGGCCGATCCACTTGTGCCAAAGATCAATATCCAATTTAATCTTCTGTCCTTTGGCGAACAAAGCAGTGCCGACGTCATTGGTGTCGAGGATAAACATCCTCCCATCTCTTTGCCCTTGTGCAATGATTTGGCCCTCTTCCTCGATGAAGAATCCGAGGTGCATAAACCGCACTTGCATTCCCTGGTTGACAATCTGTCCAACCGACACCAGGTTCTTCGTGATGGTCGGAACGTGTAATACATTCATCAGCTTCCCCCTCTGTCCGACGTGGCTCAAAGGGACTTCTCCGACATGCACGATTGGGTGTGGAGTGTCGTATTTGGTTTCGACAACTCCTGGTTATTCCGGTTTCTCCAAGAAAGAGAACCACTCTTCGTGGCTCTTCATGTGATTCGACGCACCAGAATCAACGTACCACACTTCCTCCAATTTGGAAGTGGTCTTCTTCATCGAGTTAGCCTCGTGTTTCATCACCTAGGCTAGCTTGGCCCTTTATCGGCTTTCCCGGTTTTGGATCCTCCCGATCCTTCTGCTTAGTGCCAGTATTGCCGGTTCTCTCTACCAGCCTTGCCGGATCCGGATCTATCCGAATCAGTGCGCTCCTTCTAGCACTCGCTTTCTCTGTGGCCCTTTTTACCATAGTGCCAGCATTTTGTGTCGGTCTTTGCTTGCCGGCCTCCAGTGCCGCCTTGACTCCCCTTGCTTGTGGAGGGTCCGGAACTACTGTCGACACGTTCTCTGTGCCTTCGGTCCTGCTCTTGCCAGCCGCTACCATTGCGAGCCGACCCGCCTCATCCACCACGCCCACGGGGCTGATCCGCCTCCGTGTATAGCATCCGACTGTCAGTGGGTGCACTTTTTGACGCACCGGTATGGTTCTCCTCTACAAGGAGCCTCGATTGTAAGTCGAAAAAGGACGATGTATTCTCCCTTGTACACACAACAGTTCGGAATGCTCCGAACTTTGACGCCAAACCTCTGAGACAGATTTCCACCATATTAGCCTCTTCGATATTCACATCGATGGAGGCCAGAGAGTCGCAAATGTCCTTGATTTTGGAGGTGTAGTCTGCCACCGACAAGTCGGGTTGTCGTAGGTTGGTCAGCTCCTATCGGAGTTGAAGCTTCCTGGCTGTAGTGCTTGCGGAGAAAATCTTCTTCAGATTTACCCAAGCATCTTTCGGCGTCTTTGCATCCCGAATGTAGCTTAGGAGTTAATCGCCCAAGGAAGACGCGAAGCAGTACAGTACTCTGCTCGCTGACTATTCCCACACCGGGAAATCTCTGTGTGTCGATTCAGGTGCTTTGTCATTTGCTCCGTCAACATAGCTCCAGTAGCCGTGCCCGACTAGGTACTGGTGCATCTTGTAAGACCAAGATGCGTAGTTGTTTCTGTCGAGCTTCTCCGTCGGGAGCGAGCTAGCCATTCCGCTGTCCATTACTTCTCTTTCTGTTCTTAGGGTTTGTCTTCAGATGTTCATGTTGGCTGCAGAGGTTCTCAACCCTCGTGCTCTGATACCATGTGAAAGAATATTGTGCGGAAGCAATAGAAAACCAAAAACACAAAAACGCAGGTTTAATGGAGAGCTTGAATATACACAGTACGCGGGAGAGACAAAGAGAGAGAGAGAAAGAGCAGAACATAAGATTCTATTCAAAATAACTCTAAAACTCTGTAATACTCTGTACATCGTATGTGTTCAGTGAACACTTTTGTACAAGTCCATACGGACTGACAGAAGTACGTTGTATTTCAATGCTCACACGAGCATCTGACACTAACTACAAGACCTTAACTACCTACTAATCTAGCTGCTACTTGGCTTCCGGTTACTACTTGATCCGGCTAACCGGCTCCCCAGCTCAACGGCTCACTTGCTCACCGTCTAACCGATCTAGCTCATCCTTCCGGATGCCGATCCAGCTCAGGCTTCTTCAGTCGATCCGGATCCGGTTGACCTTGCCGGTCAACAAATCTGCCGGAAAGAAGTGATTTAACTTTGTTAATCTCGGCGAGATCCTTTCCTCCGATAACCAAGTCATCCACGTATAGAATGATGACTATCGGTCTATTCGACTCATTTCAGATGTACAAAGATGTATCAGATTTTTACATCCGAAATCCGACTTGGTGAAGCTACTGCGTGATCTTCGAGTGCCAAGTATGTGTTGCTTGTTTGAGGCCGTAGAGTGGCTTCTTGAGTCGGCATACGGCGTGTGAATGATTACGAGATTCAAATCTGGGTGGTTGTGTCATATACACCTCTTCTTCAAGCTCTCCTTGGAGGAAAGCGTTTTTCACGTCCATCTGATGGAGGTGCCACCCTTTTGCTGCTCCTAGCGCGATTACGGTCCATATTGTCGTCATCTTTGCCACTGGGGCAAAGGTTTCTTCGTAATCTACGTCGTGTGTTTGTGCGTAGCCTTTTGCAATAAGCCATGCTTTGAAGCGATTTACGGAACCATCGGCATTGTGCTTCACCTTGTAAATCCACCTTCAACCAATTGGTTTCTTGTTTGAGGGGTGAGGAACGAGATCCCATGTCTCGTTTTTGCATAACGCCTCCATCTCCTCATTCATCGCGTTGACCCATCACGGATCCTTTGTGGCTTCGGAAAGCGTTTCTGGTTCTCGTACTGACGCTACCTTCATCATGAATGCGTAATGATACGCCATGTACGCGTCGTAGCCATAGCGGTTTATGGGGTTCTTCTCATGCGTGGATCAGCATGGCTTGTCATTTGCGGATTCTAGGGGTTTCTTCACACCATCCGTGTGGATGTCAAGGCCTTCGAACTCACTGTCGAGATCGAGATGATCTTCATACTCGTGCATTTTCGCCTTGCCTTTGTCTAGCAGTGGACTTGGCCGAGATGTGCTTTGACCACTTGGGAGCTCTTGTGGTTCGCTTAGCCATGTCGAAATTGGACTTTCTTCGTGCATATGTGTGAGATGATCTTCGGCTTCTATTCTTATTTCGATGTCATCCACATTGAGCGGAGTCAAAGTATTCTCTAGTGCGTACCAGGATGCGGACTCGTCGAAGACTATGTCTGGACTGATGCGAACTTTTCGGTTAGATGGGTTGTAGCACTTGTACCCCTTCTGTTCCAGTGACTATCCTATGAGGATACACTTCTCCAACTTCGGATCGAGCTTTTGTCGCATATCGTTGAGAATATGTACGTAGGCGATAGAGCCGAAAATGCGGACATGCGATAAGTCCGGCTTCTTTCCAAAGAACTTCTCATGAGGAGTTATGTCGTGTACTCCTAAGGTTGTGTACCTATTCATGAGGTATACGGCCGTGTTCACCGCTTCTGCCTAGTACGATTTCGGTAGGTTCTTCTTATTCATCATGGTTCGTGCAACTTCTACTATGTGGCGGTTTTTACACTAAGCTACGCCATTTTGCTAAGGTGTATGTCGACACGAGAACTCTCATCAAATTCCTTCCTTGCGGAGATACGCCGACAACACATTCGAAAAATATTCTATGCCTCCATCTGATCGAAGGCAGCAGCGTACATGCCAGCCCGTGGCTTTTTCCACTTCGGCTTTGAGCTTCTGGAAGTGGCCGAACACTTCACTCTTTTGCTTCATCGGATAAATCCAAGTATTTTTGGAGAAGTCATCGATGAACGTGACATAGTAACGCTATCTGCCAAAAGTAGTTGTTTGGGCTGGTCCCCACACATCGGAATGTATGACATCCAAGATCTCGTTGCTTACATTCCGCTCTTTTGGGAGTGGATGATGGCGTTGCTTTCCGAATTGGCATGCTTCGCACATGCCCGTGATCTCCTTTGCCATAAAGTTCGGGGGTCAGATTATGACTCCTTTTGTCTTCATGTTCTGAAGCTTTTGGAGATTGATGTGGCCAATTCTCTTGTGCCACAATTTTAAGTCGGTTTTGACTTTCTGGCCCTTTGCGTACATAGCCGACTTTACTTCGCTCGACTCGAGGATGAACATACGGCCTTCTCGTCTGCCGTGAGCTACGATTTGATCGTCTTTTTCAATGAAACACCCATCGTTGTTGAAGCGTACCTACATTCCTTGTTCTACAATCTGGCCGACCGAGACCAAATTTTTTGTGATGGTGGGAACATGCAGTACGTTCGCCATTGTTTCCGAATGGGACATTCTCGATATGCTCTATTTGATGAGTCGTATCATCGCCTGTTTCTACATATCTGGGATGTTCGGGCTTCCGTAATTCCTAAAACCAATCTTCATGGGAAGTCATGTGATTGGAAGCTCCCGAATCGACAAACCATACACTATTTGGAGTGGAGGCGCTAGTTGTCGCAAATGCAGACATCGAGTGCGCTTCATGCTTCATTATGAGCATTCCACCACGGTCGCCATAGTCGGAGTTCGTGGCGTAATTTGTCAGTTGGCAACTTGCCTCACGTTTCTTCTGGCACTCCTCTTCGTAGTGGCCGGGTTTTCAGCAATATCCGCACTCGACTGGGTTTCGGTGATTGCTCGGTCTAACGTTATGACTCCTCCCCCTTCCGCCGAACTCTCTGGGACCATTTCTATCCGTTTGCCATTGGTGAGAGTTACGCTCTTGATTATGCCGATCATTACGACCTTGTCCGAAGCGACCTCTGTGACCTTGGCCGAAATTCCTTCTATCCTCCGACTAGGAGTAGAGAAAATGACCATCTGGTGTGTTGCTCCTCTGCCAGACGTGATTCTCTTCGACCAGCAATATCGATTGAAGGTCGAAGGAGGGAGGGTTCTCCCTTGCAAGAATAGCCAATCTAATCGCGCTGAAACGCAGTGCTAAGCCTTTGAGGCATATCTACACCAATTCTTCATCATCAATGATGATGTTGATCAATCCGAGGGTGTCACATAGCTCCTAGATCTTCAAGGTATAACTTGAGATTGTCATGTCCCTATGTTGGATGCTATTCAACTCCTAACGAAGTTGGAGCTTGCGCGCGGCCGTGTTGGCTGCGAAAATCTTTTTGAGATTTTCCCACGCCTACTTAAGCGTTTTTGCCTCTCGAATGTAGCAAAGCATCTGATCATGAACACATGATGCAAGGCAATACAACACACGGCTTGCGGCCTGCTCTCAAGCGGGATAGTCGACGTGTGTTGGGTTGGGGTGTGATTCGTGAGCTCCTTCAATGTAGCTCCAGTAGCCTTGTCCGACAAGATATTGATGCCTCTTGTATGCCCAAGATGCAAAGCTCGTTCTGTCGAGCTTCTTGGTAGGAAGAGTGCTTCCCATTTGAGTATTCATGGTGATTTCTTCTCTGTTGATGGGCCGGTTCTGTTGATTGTCGACATGCAGCACAACACAGTCGAAAATGCTTGATCAGGCAACCACACGCTCTGATACCATATGAAAAAATGGGAAGGCAAGAGTGTTTGCAATGCAGCGGAAGGTGAACGTATGTGTGTGTGTGTGTAACAGCACAGAGAGAGAGAGAGAGAGAGAGAGAGATAGACAAAAGTGTATATGATATTAACAAAACGAAATACATCCAACAGTGACTAAGTTACAATGAGTTGGTTTATATACCAACTAAGCTAGCGCAAGTACCCTGTCTACTATTTACAAAACTAGCCTGGAATGTCCATGAGCTAGTGTGAAACCTATCTAGGGGAAGTTGAGTTCGATTCGGAACGGATCGTAACACACAAGTAAGATTAATGATATTAAGCATAGGATGGTAACCAAATAGACACTAAACAATACTTAAAACAATAACGCTTCTATTAATTACCCATCCCTGATTACATTCTTGTCGGGTCCTTTTATAGGTCTTCGGCTGAGTTACAAACCGGTGCCAACCGGCAACCGGCAACGATCCGGTCCAAATCCGAATCGGCATACCGATTCTGGTTCTTCCGCCCGCTTCTCAAAATAACATAATATTTATCTTCTCAAAATAACATAATATTTATTAATAACAACTCCCTATCCTTAATTGAATACCCTTTCACATTTTGGTCTCTAACTGGCCCTTTGGTCTTGCCGGTCAACACATGGCACGCCCGTGGGACGGTACATTGTACATCGAACCCATGCTTAGCCCTTTTCAATTGGCCATCAAAATGTCCAAAATGCTTTGGTCCAAGGGTTCTAGAGGTTCTTCGGGTAGTTGCTCCATTTGTTGTGGTGGTTGGTGTTGTTGTTGCTATTGCTCTTCGGCCTGCTCTTCCTGTCCGGCTCCAATCCCTTCCAGGCTTCCGTCTCCAGGTCATCTGTTTTGGGCTCCTCCTGCTCCTAACGTCCGGCTTGCACTGGCTCTTGCGGGTTCGGCTGCTCCACTTGAGTTACATTTGGCTGGCTTCCTCCGGTTTCGGCTGCATTCAGAGTCTGTTTCGGACATTGCTCTTCGTCACTAATATTAATTGTTGTTGTTCTTCTAGTTGCCTTTTCTTTTTCTAGTTCCGGTAACCCCGACTCCCTTGTCTGTTTTTCTTCATGGTTGCCGGCCAACTTCTTGCCGCTGCCTATTTCCACATTGTTCTTCGGTTGATGAAACAGGTTCTGTGTCATGGGTCCATAATATGGTTTAAGTCGGAACCCATTTACCCACTTGTCCAGCACCTCACCGGCTAGCATTCCTAGCTTATATGAGCCGTTTATACTAAGTACACCTTTTGGGTTATTTACAAGTGTAGCCCATAAGGGCATATTTAGACTATTTACAAGTATAGTCTTTCGAGTTGGCTGTCTATACGGTTTCGGTTTCGGCCGAGGCCGAGTTTCTCATCAACTCGGCTCTTCTCTTCCCATTTGGAGGGACTCGTTCCCTAACACAATGCATTATTGTATTGTATAAGATTCAACTCATTACATTGTAGGTTAATCACTAGAACTTTCAAGAAACTTATAGAGAATGCATCTTTTCATGCACTCTCTAGATGTTTCCTAGCTTACATGCATATCTCCACATTCTTGTATAAATACTCGG